>NC_051278.1:2982190-3295690 GCF_015220745.1 Sebastes umbrosus
GTTCTGTGAGCTCGTAGAAACTTCCCGTCTATGTGACTCACCAGATTTGGGCCAGGATGGGAGGAGGCAGACCTGATTGAAGGAAGAAGTTCCTGGCTTGGTCGCCTTGACGGACAAACAGAAACAGGATGTGAGATCAGGATCATGAAGGCCACTTTAGACCACATGGAGAAATCCAAAGCCCATTTAAAAATACATAAATATTAAGATCTTTAGGACCCTGGCAGAAATATTGCACTTTCTCCGTGTCAATACTATACTACTACCATGGTAAAAAAACTAAGTAAAACAATAAATCTCACGTTCTTCAACATCCACTCCTTTATTACCGTTAGAATACTGTTTTTTGTTAGGAAGTTTAAACAGGTCATAATTCTATCTCTATTATTATATTATATTGGATTTACTCACCAAAAACTACATTTTACAAGATTAAATTTGAATATAACGTTAGAATTTAAAGCCTGAATGCATCATAATGTAAATCAATGGCACCTCCCGTTTTGAAGTCAGCAGGACAAGAGCTAATTATCGTTAGCTGTTAGCAGCCGGTAAGCAGCACAACTGCTAACGTTAACTAGCTCTCGTCTTGCAACACAAATTTGTTGTTCGTAATGTAGCGTCATCATGGGAAAAAAATAGGGTGCGTGCCCTGGACAATGGGTCGCCATTATGGTGCCTTCAAATGGGGTCGTGTTTATCGTGTTCACGAGAAGAGTCCATATAAAGAATATATGTGGAAGTTGATCTGTAACATTAAATGTAACTTCTGGCTGTAACTTCCAAGTGTTTTCTTGATTCAGATTGTGTTTTCTGCACCACACATCTGAGCCCTGAGGACCTTGAATGACACTGCCTTTGTTCATGTCCTCATCTCACCTTACTTTAATGGTGTATAGGTGAGATAAAGAGAGAGAGAGAGATAAAGAGGGAGAGGGCTACCTGTGATGTAACCCCCGGCAGTCGGAGAGAGGCTGAGAAACTGCTGATCATGTTTGGCTCTCTCATCCGCTGAGATCAGAAACACATCTGGACCTAACACACACACAATAGAAACAAACACACACACAGTTACACATCAGACAACAAACACAAGGAAGGCCGAGACAGAGCCAGACGCAGACGGAGGGAGAAAAGGGAGGCTTGAGAAGAATGTGTTAGTCATGAGTTTCACTTCCTGTTGGAGGAGTCCTAATAAATGGCACTTAAGAAAGAGAAGAGTGTCAACTCAGAGACTGATGAGGAAAGAAAATAACGGATGAACGGATGAGAGTCAGAGACCTTTGTCTTTCCTTATAAATTCAGTCATTAACATGTGAATTTAATACTCATCACTCTCTGACGGGGATGATTCAGCCTTTAATTAGGTAGTCTATCTGCTCTACTAATAACCCAGTTTCCTTTCTGTTGCAATTTTTCTTCAACAAATTAAATTAGGAACGGATCAGAGCAGTGGTTCCCTTTAACTCCATCCTGTACTCATTTACTGGCAGTTTACATGTTTAGTGACTCATGATGACTCACTTTTACATGCAAGAACTGTTGCAACTCCCTTTGTTGTAGAAAAGAATTCTTATTATTTACGTATGCAGCCTAGATGACTACCCCCCCCCTTTCGGACACTTTTATGACATTTAATTTGTTTTACATTTTTTCGAACAGACTTTTTTTTCAAACTTTTTGGGACTTGTTTTCGAACATTTTTCAGACTTTTTTCTGACATTTTTTGGACAATTTTCTGACATTTTTACGACTTTTTTTCTGAAATTTTTTCAGTTTTTTTTCTGACATTTATTTTTACTTTTTTCTGATATTTTTCAGACTTTTGCTGACAATTTTCTGACTTTTTTTTATTTATTTTTTTACTTTTTTTCAAATGGGATCCTTTTAAATAAAAATAAATAAAATAAATGGTAATCCCATGCAGTTTTGGGCAAGTAGTTTTTTGAATGCAGTATAAATGTGTTATTTCCTCCTATTCTAAAATGATGTATTTGAATATTTCTGCATACTGGGGTCCCTAAACAGTCTATGAATTACATAAATTGGGTATCATTGTAAAGCTGAGACTCTTGTGCATCCAATGAGTCCGACTGTATTCATGTGTGATGATGTTAGTCCCCATAGCAGCCATTTCACAGTGACTTGTTTTACACAGATTTTATAGCCTACATATGCTGGTGTGCCTTTATAATGCGACAGTCTTCCTAAATTTAGATTTGAAAAAAATCCCAATGCCGCCGCCGGTCCTAAACACTTTTCTGGCAGAAACCCCGGTAGTTTGGACGCATTATACTTTTTATGTTGAAAAGCTGCAGCTATGCCGTTGTTGTGACTTTATTCAATCCCTGAAGTAACTCTGCTGTGCTTGACAATTAGTTTGATAAATAATCTTGGGGGTGGATTTTAAGATGTGGATGTAAAACTGTTTATGGAAAATTAAAGTGGATTTATGAGAAGCTATGGATCGTCTTCTAATGCACTGATGAATATTATGGTTGATTAATGGAGCAATGTACCGCCTTTACTCTTAGCTGTTAACTCTGAGAGGAAAATATAAACAGCTTTCATTACACCCATCTTTCATAGCAGTTATAAACACATACTGACCTGCGAATGTGGTGGGGAACTGTGCCATGGTTCACTCAGTCTTCTGCACTACACAACACCTGAAACAACACATTTAGAAAAACAGTTTTTATCAGATCGATCTCATTCAATATTTAACTGCTCAGTAATGCAGCGATACAACAAACAACCTCACATTAAGAACGTTTCACTGGTGAGCAACAAAGATGCGTTTTCTAAGTCATCAAGTTCAGTAATCCAACTAGATGCTTAAAAGCATTATTAAAAAGTCTGAATAAAGTCCGGTCACCTGCCGAAGGTGCTGAGACAGTAGACAAACTCAGTCAGAGGAAACTATTATCGCACGAGTGTGGAGTTAATTTTCCACTCTGCTGTGTTCTGATGCTGAAGTTGTGAATTTCTAGTTGCCCAGTGAGCCGTTATAGTTCTGATGCAACGATGTATGCAAACACTAAATAAATAAACACAGTAGTCCTCGATAAGGAGTATATAGCATATTATAAATCCAATGTGTCAACAGGGCAGCAACCCTTTATGTATGCAGGGCAGGCTGCCGGCCTGATACTCACTTGTTTGTAAAACCGCTCTGCTTCACACTCATTTACACACATTCTCACCGGGGAGCTGACCACAGTCAACACCACTTTTACACAGTTGGCCTGTAAAAAAGCTCCACTGGATTCTTTTTAAAGTCAGCGGCGATACAAACTAGAAAGCTGCTGACACCAAAAAAAAACAGGGAATTCGTGTTTTTAAGATGCCCACTGGCACACACCTAAATAAATTATTTTAAAAAAGTTACTGCAAACCCAGAAATCACCGCTTGACCCCTACTTAAGTAGGGCCAAAGAATTGGTCTACTGAGCACAATGTAGCTTGAAGTTACTGCAAACTCAGCAATTGAGCTGCAATAATAAAACCAAACTCTGAGGTCCTGATCTTCAGTTAAATTTAATATAATTTACTTGTGATAATTGTGAGTCTTTTCAAAGCTCAAGACATGTGATTCAAGGTTTATATTTTTTAATCTGTTTAAAAACGATATGGAATAACACAACACCCTGAATACCACGTACCTCTGCCCTAGTAGAGGTATGTTAATCAGATCCAGACCTGCCTCCCTCCCCTGTATCCCTCCATAACAACAATCTGACACACATTGCAACAGACAAGGTCTTAGTGAGGGTGTGTGAGTGTATGTGTGGGTTGATGATGTTTTTCCCAAGTGTGATGTAAATAAAAATACTAAGGAATGAGGAGGAACCCAGTTAAAGGGTCAAAATCCACTTCTGAGACTTCTGCCAGCACCACAATAAAATGGAGATGGAATTTAGTCCTTAGTGCTCAAAAAACAGTCACTCAGACTGCTGTGGACATTTTCACTGAGACTATTTCTTCAGTAGAAAACTGTCCTCGGACTATTGAGGCTGTGTGTGTGTGTGTGTCCCATTATCATTAGAGTGGGAGGACAAAGTAACCAGCTTAACTAGGTCAGACGAACAAAGCCCACCCTACACAAACACACACACACACACACACACACACACACACACACACACACTTTCACGTCCGCCACTGAGAAAATATTGAAGCAGTTGAGCAACTACAGTCGATTTTTCTGCTGCTCTAAAGTAGAGACGGGAGTGAGCAAACTGCTGGTCAACTACCATTATAAACTTTTATTTTCACCAAGCATTTCCTCCTTTTGTTTCTCTCATTTTCTCAGATGCGATATGCAAAGTCCAGAGGCACCGTTACACCAACCAACCAGACCATGACCATTTAGTTTAGTGAGAATATGATCTGAACTGACAACTGAAAATTTACCCCAAAACACAAGGGCATTATAAGGCTAATATTCAGCTATTTCTTCATTAAATTGCAGCAGAGATTCACAGTGTTATCTTTAGGTGAAGTTGGAACAAGAAGTACTTTTATTTCTCACAGCCAAAATCTAGTGAGATGCCAGGTAGCCAAAACTCTGACCAGAAAAGAAGCAGCTTATGAATCAAAGTGACTTTTGTTTACAAGCGCCAGTTAAACCACAACACCTCAGACCAAAGAAAACTAACTAACAAAAAGAATGATTATGCCCTTTGTGACACCAGCAACAATGTAGAAGAAGTAGAGCTGGGACGATTCACCTATCTCCTGATTCGATACGATCACGATACTTGGTTGCCGATTCAATATGTATTGCGATTTTTTTAAGTATTGCGATTCGATATTACAATTTATTGCGATTTCTGTTAACTTTTTTAACACTAGATTATGGGAAAAGTTGAATCATACACTTCTAGGGACTTTTACTTTGGAAATATCAAAATTAATACAGTAAAAATGTTCAATTTTCAGCATGTATGTAGTCTGAGATGTCCTGAAATCAAATATATATTCCGTTTGACCAGGGAGACGAGAGTGACGGCCAGCTCGACAGCAACGTCACCGCAATACGATAACATTTCCTGTCCGTGACAGAGTTAGCATGCAGCTTTAGCCGTGATGTATAGCTCTGCTTTTCCTGTCAATGTGTGAAACCCAAAGTGTTTCCATCCTTTACTGGATGTGTAGTGTTTACCACGCTGGATTTAACATGTGAGGGTGCAGGTCGTATCCACGCAGACCCTCGGCCCTTTTCTACTTTCTCCGGTTTCTTTTGGTTGACGGATACGGAACGGATATGACGTCACGTTACCCAGACTACAACAATAAAAGCGGTAACCTCCTTCTACCTCTGCATAGACTCAAATGAAGCAAATATATCGAAACTGGGAATAAAAAATCTGTTTAAAAATCAATTAATCATTACTTTAATTCCTGTAATTTGCTGATCATATTCAAGTGTTCCGTTTTAATCATGCAAATATCCGTCTTTGATCAGACAGAAAAGTTGGCACGAATTATAAATCCAGCTGCAAACTTAATTTAAACTTCAATGAATTTGTTTGTTGCAGACGTCGTGCATCTATTTCCTTTGTCATGAGTGTGTATTAGAGGATTTGATGCTCTGTTCTGTCTGTGTACATGTATTGTCTTTGTGGGATTAGTCTGTATAATTACAGCGTTGATGTAACTGGAGTGTTGCTCTGTTATCAAGGCTCGTGGCAGATGCCAGTTTAAGCCCCTCACACACACACACACACACACACACTATGCCGGCTTCAGAACGTGATACAGATTAGGGTTCAGACTCCCGTCGTCCCTCCCCCTCAGTTTCCTGCTGACCCCCTCAAACATCCCCCCTTTCCCTGCTTCCATGAATGAATTTGGGACAAACAAATGCACACCAAAAGACGCTCCCCCCATTTGATGTCTCAATCCTGGATACTTAAAGAAAAATAGTCTTAGACAAAGAGTGGACATAGTCACAGTGACGTCACTCATTGGTTTGTGGACTACGATTTTTGAAGCCTCGAGTTCAGCATTTTGGTCGTAGCCATCGTGGTTTTTGGCCGTTGACATCTTGGTTTTTGACTTCACTTTTCAGACCCAGAGGTTCTAATCACAACGCATCAGGCTCGCAAAAGTCAGATCAACCCGTCAAACTAGGCAGAGCTGATCAAATATGAATCAATATTCTGTTACTGTAATGCCAAATTTCTCACCTCAAATGTTTTCAAAAACATATTTTAGTGTACCGTTTAGCTGTAAAATAATAAAGTTGTGACCCGGCCACCATGTTGAAAACAAGTGGAGCCAAAACAACTGCAGTCAACATCGGAAATTCCTAGAAAGGAAATGGCGGGAACGATTGATTCTTAGATCCCTTGTGAGTCTCTTTTGAAAGATTCAGCATCAATACACAAAAAAAAAAACGTAATCTTCTAGAGTGCTTTTACGTAACACTTTCTATTGACGGAGAGTGGAAAAGGGAGCTGATTATACAGTACACAGGCTGTGTAATGCAAGGAATGAAGGACAAACAACTTGTTGAAGCCGAACAGAAAACATACTAAACGATAATAAACAGTAAATTTGCCTCACCTTTTCAAAAGGTTTATATATAGAAAAAAAGCAGGGGAATCTAAAATTGAGATGCATCAAATATTCATCCTGTAATCAATTAATATCACGTATCATGGGTCAAAACTGAATCCAATCACAGAGATTTATCAGGCACAATTTCTCAAAGGGCACAAGATTACAAATTTAAAAGCTGAAGTAAATAGAGAGACTATTCTTATAAATCCACAGCACCTTGGATGTTTAAATGTCTTCATCCATTTGCTGCTTTGACACGACAGATGAGAAACATATTTCTGCCTCTTCTGCCATCCGTCGTGTCTACTGTGACCTTACTGTGAATATCAACATGACATCATGTCAACTGTGTTGGGCAAGTTGTCAACAGGAATAAGAAAAAGGCAACATCAAACATCAAAATGGGCCCAGAAATTCATCATAAAATAACATTTAGTTGACTGTGCTGACTAAAAGCCTCAATCCTCCGGTCCCATTGTTTTAGTCTGAAATAGAGCGGATATGATGAGTCACTTAATCAATTAGTTGATTGACAGACAATTAATTACTGTCTCGTTTAGAAAGTAAAATGTGAATATTTGCTTGGAGGTTTCCACCATTTAATATCAATGTAAATTAAACTTTTATAATGTTAAAAAAAATATACATATATAAAAAAAAATCTCTTCATTATTATAATTTTTTAGACTAAATCATCAAAGGATTAATTGGAGAAAAATAATCAAAGGCTTAACTGATAAATAAATTAAGAATTTGTTGACTGTAGGACTGTCACAATATTTACTACTATATTGAATTTTCGTACGATAAGTGAACATGACCTCAAGCATTTTAACGTAATCGACTTATTGTACAATATATGGACCTTGATATTGCCTGTTGTGTTTACATAATGTCACCAACATTTTAGCCAACATGATGCCAGAATAAACACCAGGGCTTCCCTACCATGAAAAGACTCAGGCATTGCGCATACATTGCACATTTTAGTTAACAGAGCCGGGTGAGTCCATTTTATTTATTGTTTTGGTTGTGTATTAAGAATTAAAAGTTCATTGCCCTTTTAAAAGGGTGTACTTGCATTATAATGCTATTATATTATCACTATATTAGCAGCATAAAATGGTCTTAAAGAAACAATAATATAATTTATCGCAATTATTTCTGAGACAGTATGTCATCCAAAAAATAGTCGTTATTGTGACAGGCCTGGTTGACTTTATCTTGTGTGGACGGTTACAGATATGATGTTGATTTAAATAACTGCAGCCTCTTTGCATCAGCCTTCTCACACTCTACACACACACATAACACAAGCATTTGCATCTAACACACACACACTCCACACACACTCCCTGTTTTACACACTAGAGACACTCTGACTCTGAACACACCCTCTGACACAGACTCTGAGCTCTGCGTCTCTCTCTGGAAACACATTCTTATCACACTGATGTCAAGTGGTGAGGCATGAGAGGTGACAGGACACTCACCCAGCTCCCCCCGCATCACTCCATCCGTCCCTCAGGCTCCCTCCCCCCAACCTTTCAATCCAACAGGCCTCCACAGCTGGCTAACGTTAGCACTATCACAACTGATAGCAGGACCAAAATGCCTTGGATGGTAACAAGCTTAACAGCCAACACAATGCAAAATAAAATGGTTAATTATATTACATACTGGAGGAATACTGCACCGCCTTTTTGGGAGTTGCACTTATTGCAAAATAAGTGAAAACACCAGCAGTGAGCACAGCTGTCGAGGTGCTTTAAGGTCATATAAGCCATGTGACTCTTTACTTACCAAATGGTATTCCTTGTCAAATGGCATGACTGGCTTTATATTAGAGGGATGTTAGTGTGTAATATAGATTTAAAGATATATATTATTAGTTGCCTGATCCATCTGGCTATTTACGCCTGTTTAAAATGTTTTTTTTTCATTGCTGATGGTTTTGAAGCTGTAGGACTTGAATGAAAGGAACACACTGTTGAATGCAGTCCTGGAATATGTCGGAACAAATCGTATTATGTGGCTCTGATTTATAGGTTGTTTGAAGCAAGAACACAGAGTCGCCCTCCTGAACCCACATGAACTTTTGAACTTCCTAAATGAACTGTGGATGAATATGTTGGTAATAATGTAGACTTCCCAGCAAACCAGGAACTCAGAGACATAAAACATCGCTGATAACAGAAATTAAAAGCCCCTAATATTGGTGAGCTTTCCTGTTAGCGTGAAATGTACAAACACTGCCAAATGTGCACCTCTAGCTGAACTGTATGAATGAAATTGGATTTAATAGGATTTGTCACACATGCACACAGCTAAGTTGCAAAGTTCAGCGGTAACATTCAGATGGAGAATGATCCACCTACACTACTCTTTATTGGGTTTGTAAAGCAACAAAATCTGATGAGGCTGCCAGGCACATAGAGGAGACCAGGTACTAGGGCTGTCAAAGTTAACACGATAATAACGCCACTATTCTCTTTAACGCATTAACGCAACCTGCAATTTTTAGGTTGTAGCGGGCTCAGTTTTAAAGCTAGAGTGAAGATACTGGCATCATATGAAACTAAAAAACCTAAAGAATCCATCGGTACCAAACATGTCATACTAGCTTGTCATGAGGGAGGTTAAATAACGCTCCAAATTCAAGCTAAATTTTGGAGAGGAAAAGCTGTCATTGCCATTTTCAAAGGGGTCCCTTGACCTCTGACCTCCCGATATGTGAATGTAAATGGGTTCTATGGGTACCCACGAGTCTCCCCTTTACAGACATGCCCACTTTTATGATAATCACATGCAGTTTGGGGCAAGTCATAGTCAAGTCAGCACACTGACAGCTGTTGTTGCCTATTGGGCTGCAGTTTGCCATGTTATGATTGGAGCATATTGTTTTATGCTAAATGCAGTACCTGTGAGGGTTTCTGGACAATATCTGTCATTGTTTTGTGTTGTTAATTGATTTCCAATAATAAATATATAAATACATTTGCATAAAGCAGCATATTTGCCCACTCACATGTTGATAAGAGTATTAAATACTTGACAAATCTCCCTTTAAGGTACATTTTGAACAGCCCTACCATGTACACATTACAGGTGAGACACACTGCCCAACTCCTGTTTGAAATAACGGTAATGCACCACACACACACACACACACACACACACACACACACACACACACACACACACACACACACACACACACACACACACACACACACACACACACACACACACACACACACACACACACGCCCGTAGGCCATTTATTCAGCAGAGAGGATATAAACTATTGTCACAGATTACTGCATGATAATGAGACCTCAGAACTACAGATTTCCCGGAAACTTTACTCTGCAAGACCTTTGACCGTCTTGATAAATTGTGAGAAACAATAGTGAAAAAATGTGTGCAAATGCAAAGATTTTGTGTTTGAAAATTGCTGCCAATTCATTTTCCGTCCATTAACTAATTATTATTATTAAATCAGAGAATTGTTTCAGCTCTAATCTAGCTAAACCCTTTGCAGAACGGAGGGCGGGTCTCATGCCACACATGTCTCATGCAAAAAACATCTGCTATTGCTAGCAAGGGTGGGAAAACCAGTTATTTGGAAGTTTTCAAAGTATTCAAAACAACACAGATAGGAATCAAGATTGGTGCTGGATGAAAGCATTATTGAATATTTGAATCAAGATTGTAGTAAATTTGCACTTTAACTCACTGGACACAGTGGTTTCATCTTGCAAAGTCTCCCACCTTTAAGACCTGTCAGCATCCGCGTTATCATGGCAACTAGTCCTAACTGATCGAGCTCAGTAAAGCCAATCAAGGTCAATAAAAAACGCTGAAGTTGCACATGAAACTAATGACTCACTTCTGTAGGAACAGCAGTTTACTGTGACAGGAAAGGTCTGTTTGTCAATCCATCTTAACTTCCTGCATTGTTTCTCGTCTATGATGAGGTGTTTTCACTCAACAGCCCTGAAGCATGTTCAGGTTTAAAGCAGATCACAGGATACTACAGCTGTGAATAACATTAGCTGGAAAACCTCCAACCATGACAGTCACTGATCTGTCTGCAACCTTGTCGACTCATCATTTTCCTCTCAACCGACCTGGCTACTAACAAACACGAAGGTTAACCACAAGTTAACACCAGTCAATGTGAATGTTAGGTCAGTTACAGGCTGGCAGTGCAGATGCAGTGATTTAACATTAGCACACAGGCTAACTGTTAGTAGCAGCTGAATGGCATCGCCCTCCATTATATGTACACAAACCAACATTAGACACCTCATAGACAGATCAATATCACAGTTAAAGGCTGACAATAGCAGGATATAAAAGAGAATGGGAGGCGGGGTTAAAGGAAACCAAAATGCACTGTATTCACATGAAAAAGAACCTTATTTTAAGTCTCATTTTGATGCAAAGATTTGTTAATTGGCAGGAATGTAGCAAAACTTGGAAGCGACAGCACTGCTCTGTTGATTTCATTTTGTGTAAAAATGTTAGTACAATTTTATTTTGCTTCTAGGAGATGCTCTGTGAATAAGAACCAGTCTTATTTTGATGCAATGATTTGTATATTAAGCAATAATGTAGCACAACATGGAAATAATTAAAAGCGGTGCTCTATTTATATATATATATATATATTTATATATATATACTTCCTTCCTGCTGCTGTCAGACTCCACAACCAGCACTGCTCCCAGTAGACCACTTACACACCAAAAAACTGACAATAACCTGATATTTTCAGGTGGAATTTCATTTCATTCTCACTGTGCAATATCATTTTCCACTTGTGCAATTTTGTTAATAGTCTGTTTATTGTCAATACTGCTCCTATTTTTATACTTCCTTCTATTTAAATGGTTCATATTTTGTTTAGGTCTTTTTTTTACTGTGTTAGCTGATGCATCTTGTTTTTTTGCACTATCCCCTTTGCTGCTGCACACTGCAAATTTCCCCACTGCGGGACTAATAAAGGAATATCTTATCTTATTTAAATGTGCGATAAAAAAATCCCTAAAATCAATCAATGGATAATCCTGATAAATAACTAATTTTGGCCATAATCGTGCAGCCCTCAGCTGAAGGAGAGGGAGAGGATTCATGAGCTCCAGGAGGGAGGGATGGATGGCCTGATGACTGACTACATGCTGCTGCAACCTGGGAGACATCACAACTATGGGAGTGGAAACAAGAAGCTCAACAACAGGACTAGGAGTCGATCTGGACTGATAATCAATGTTTAAACCTGTGGAGGGGACTTTGAAAGGTATATATGACTGCAGCTAGCACAGCAGCTAACAAGCAGCTAGCACAGCAGCTAGCAAGCAGCTAACAGCTAGCAGCCTCCTGGAGCTCATGAATCCTCTCTTCCCTCAGATGAGGGCTGCACGATTATGGCCAAAATGACTTATTTATCAGGATTATCCATTGATTGATTTTAGGGATTTTTTGTAATGCACATTTAAATAAATAGAGCACTGCTTTTTAATTTCCATGTTGTGCTACACATTCTTGCTTAATGTACAAATCATTGCATCTAAATCAGACTGGCTCTTATTCACAGAGCATCTCCTTGAAGCAAAATAAAATTGTAAATTTTTTACCCAAAATTAAATCAACAGAGCTTCCAAGTTGTGCTACATTCCTGCCAATTAACAAATCTGTGCATCAAAATGAGACTTAAAATAAGGTTCTTCTTCATCTGAATGCAGAGCTTTTACAGTCATTTATATCCTGCTATTGTCAGCCTCTAACTGTGATATTGATTGATCTGTCTATGAGGTCTCTAATGTTGGTTTGTGCAGCAAGCAGCTAGTCAAGACAAGTCAAATTTATTTCTATAGCAACATTTAAAACAACATGAGCTGACCAAAGAGCTTTACAGACATACAGGCAGAATAGAAACAGGTCAACAGAGCAGACAACACAATCTCACACATCCACAGACAGATACAGAGATATAATCCATTCAGTTATAATGAGTTGTAATGAAAAAAGGCCAATTAGTCATCACAATTCAAGTACATTCAAAAGCCAAAGAAAAGAGGTGGATCCTGAGCTGTGCTTTGAAAGACTCTGTAGAGACTGTAGAGGAGAGGCAGCTTGTTCCACAGACTAGCTAGCTAACGGCTAGCAGCTAGCAGCTAACGGCTAGCAGCTAACGGCTAACAGAAGCTAACATTCTTCCACACACACATTACTACTCTCTGTTCTGACCTCATAGTTGAGTTTCCATGGTGAAATACAGGATAAAGCAGCTCGTAGCGTCTTTAAGTGACAGTATAATGTGGTATATCCTCCCAGAATGTGGTTTTTTATCCCCAGAAGCCTCCTCTCTCCGGTGAGTCTCTCCGGTGGTTCTCCCTCCGGTTCTGTTGGTTCCGAAATCCCGACCGACAGCTGGAAAATGGGGTAATGCTTCCTGACGTCTCGCGAGATCTCATGGTAACCGTATAATGATATGGATGTAATCTCGCGATAGTTTAGTTGGCTTGCCCTATGAATCTCAGGGACGCTGTGAGGTGAAAGGATTAGTTGCGCTCCTGAATGCTGATGTTTATTACACACATATATATATATATACATAAAATATATATATATAAAATATATATATATATATATAATATATATATATATATACATAAGATATATATGTATACATAATGTGTATATATATATAAAATATATATACAAAATATATATAATGTATATATATATATATTTATATATAAATATATATATACATAAAATATATATATATATACATTATATATATTATGTATATATATTATATATATATATATTTTTATATATAAATATATATATATACATAATAAAATATATATATACACATAAAAAAAAATATATATATATATATACACATATATATATATACATAATATATATATATCAATTCACAGATAGAAAAATGTATCTAGAGTTCGGAAGATGCCCTTGTAATAATTAGACAAACAGAAGGAAAGCTTTGAAATATAAATCTAGACCGTACTTACAAGGCAGTGCCATAGATGCTGGTTTACACAGAATAGAATAAAAATATACAGATCAAAACAAAATTATATTAAGATATATTTAAATAAGACTTTTGTAGACTTTATTTCTGGTGTTTTGCAAAAACTGTATGAATGACACATGATTGCAGATATAAAGCTGACCTGATGATTTCTTAGTGTGGATGAAAGAAATGTTAATAAATAGAAATTCTGGGAGATAGTGGTTAAAATCCCCTCACTTCACAGGGCAGTTTTATTTTAAATTATGTTGTGAAATGTTAGTTTTTATTGCCGCTAGTTGTTGTATAGCTCAAATTTATTCCAATTGTTTAACAGACTCCATTATTTTCTTTTAATTCATTTTTTCCTTTCCTTGCATTTTATTTGTTGTATAATTTATTAGATTTTTTTTTTATTTTACATATTTACATATTTTTTTATAATGAAAAATCTGAACATATTTATGTAACTACTGTACTGAACTTTCTAAATAAAGTCTAGGAGAAATAAGTAGTTGTCTGGCACTTTGAGGCTTTTTTTAGATGTAGTGATAATAACATCCGGTAGGGGGCGATGATGTAATGATGTTTAATACTACAACAAAAAATGTAAACAAAGAAGAAGAAGAAGAGGAGATCAGCTGACTGCAGCTAGTGTGTTATTACAGGAACTAGAGAGCAGCTTCTCTTCTACAGGACAAAATAGATAACTAATATATGAAAGGGATTATTGTGAAGCAGGTTTAAGTATTTATCGACCTTGTAGCTGCATAAATTAAAGGAATAATCGGAGAATGAAAGGTTTATACTGCAGAGCTGCTGTCTCTGATGCTGAGCCCAAGTTCCTGATTCAGGAAACGGTGAGTTTGTTTTTGTGTTTCTGAGTCTGAATGTGCAGGTTGATGCTGTTATCTGGCTGACTGAAGTGTGCACACTATAAACCACATATCACTGCATTACACCATGAATATAAAACTGTACTATATCTATGCATTACACATTAAAGCATCAGGTGAAGAAAAGCAAATGCATGTGTGGAACTGTGGCTCCACCTGCAGACATCACTATGTGCAGCAGCACTAGCACTATTCTACCACATTAATAGGACAAAATAACCTTATTATTGGCTTTATTTCTAATTTATAGAGCACAGTTTTGGTAGTCATGGTGTATTACAGTGTTTAGAGGAAGACAATGCTGAATGATTGATGTCTGACTTGTTGTTGTGCAACCATATACAGTATAATAGTTTAAAGCACTGTTCATCTGTGTCTGTCTGTTTCTTTCCAGACTCTTCCAGATGTTTTAGGCAGCCATCTGGTCAGAGTTCAGGTGAAGGCATGTGGACTGAGCTCACTGGACCTCAAGGTACTGAAATAAAAGATGATGCCAACATGGATGAGATTGTTTAACCTGATTAGAAAACAACAAGACAGTAGAACAGAAAATAAAAGAGTGACCTATTAATAACTTTATATACAGGATGGTGCAATGAGAGTTGTTAAACTTCTATTAGATGTGTGCACAGTATAAAGAATATATTATATTTTGCAATTATGAGTACAGTACAAAAAAAGATAAGGAAGCTAGCACTAAATCTATTGTTTCTTAACTTTCATGCCAGTAAAGATCAGTGAATTAAATTGAAATCAGTGAAATCAGTTGGTTACCTACATCACCCCGTGTATGACCATAGTGATGACTCCTCTTCTGTCTCGTCCTCCAGCTGCTCGATGACGTCGGTATCCAGAGAGACTTGATTCCTGTTGGCAGAGAGGTGGCCGGCATCGTCCTGCAAGGTTGTTAACACACACACACACACTTCACTGAAATACATGTTATTATTAGTAATATTAAGTGTCTTCACAGACCTTTTCATCGGTTCAACTTGTTTGTGTTTTTTCCTGCAGTGGGCACCAACGTGTCTTTCTTCCAGCCGGAGGACGAGGTTGTAGGTAGGACATTTTGATTTATCTGATCTAGGAGCTGCTTTCTGACTGAAGATAGAGCATGATGTGATGTTAACTGAGTGGATGCTGTATATTTGTAATATCTGATAACTATAATTTACAATAACTAGAGTTGGGTGCTAATTCATTAGATACGTCAAATTTGAAGAAAATCAGTAACATTGTTAGATCTTATTCTAGTAAAACAAAATAAAAAACCTCTTGACTCAATAAAACTTTTTACAATGCGATTTTCAATATAATGTTCAATATTGTAACGTATGTGTAATCACAGTATTAATGGTGTCCATATTATCCTTACTACATTACATATATTATACACTGTATGTCCTCCTCTCTCTCCAGGTATCCTGCCTCTGGACTCTACCTGCTCTGGACTCTGTGATGTCATTGACATTGATGAACACTATTTAGGTAGCATACTGTACACACACACACACACACACACACACCATCACACACACCACTGCAGGTCACATAACATGCACTTTGTTCGTGCAACGAGCAGCTTCCATTATCACCAAAAACAAAGTATTTTTTTTTGTGATCAGATTTAAATTTTTCTTTACTGGAGGTTAGATTGAACACGTTAGCGAATCATCGGCATTGATATTCATCTGTAATACTGGACGTGGATCATTTTTATTTGTATTTATTTATTTAGTATTTAATCAATTAATTTATTAATTTATTATTTATGTATTGTTATATTTGTTTCTTTTTTACTTTTACATTTTATTAATTTTTTTGATTTATTAAAATAGTTTTTATTTATTTATGTATTTCTTTCTTTTCCATTTTTTTATTTAATTTGTAGTTTTTTTTTGTTTATTTATGTATATATATATATTAGTATTTTATTTATTTATGTATTGTTATATTTTTTCTTTTTCATTTTTTTTCTTTAATTTTTTTATTCTTTTTTTTGTTTATTATTCTTTTTTAGTTGTCTTACCAAACACAAATTCTTACAACACAGTCAACCAACGTGTTTTTTTCCTTATAATAAAAGTTATCATTTTTTCTATGTTCATCTTCCGTGACTACATAATCGTACTATATTATTTGTGTGACAAGTCAGCTCAATAAAGTAGAGTCAGTCCAGATCACATCCCCTCATCTAAAAGGTCAAACTGTTCTCAGCTGCTCCTCTTTGCCCTAAAACACAGCAGGTATAGTGACTGTTCTCTGTCAGCCTTTCATCTGAAGGTCATCAAGGCATAAAGAAATCTGTAAAACTGATCCAGTATATCCAGTATATTGTGTGTTTCTGTTTCTGTCCTCCAGTTCAGAAGCCAGAGAAGCTCAGCTCGACGTGCGTGGCAGGATCGCTGCGTGACGGCCTCCGTGCGTACACCGCTCTGCACACACACGCTCGCATGGCAGCCGGACACACACTCCTGGTCCTGGACGGAGCCAGCGTACGTAATAATAGTAAAGAATTGGACGTCAGTTTTAGCCCATCAGAGGAGCATGTTTCCTATCATTGTCTACTTTTAAAAACTATCCAATAAAGACAGTATTTAAAAGTGTAATGTTCCCGTCTCCTCTCCCTCCTCAGTCTTTTGGCCTCATGTGCATCCAGTTGGCTTGTTACCACGGCGTGAAGGTTTTAACGACGTCACACTCGCCGCAAGAACAAACGTTCCTGGAGCAGCTTCGGCCCAGCGTAGGTGAGTACAGGCCAACACTCTGATGTCCTTTACAGTAATGTAAACCCAGTCTGCATAAGAGTGTCTGCAAAATGATTGAATTTTTCTACAAAATCACAGCAATTCTTTTCTTTTCTGATTATTTCATGCTCTTTTGCTCCTATTTTTAAATATTTGCTTCTTTTTCCTATCTTCTTCTTCTTCTTCTTCTTCTTCTGTTCCTCCTTTCCTTCATATTTTCCTCAGGTGTTCAGGATCCTTTAGTAGGTGAGATCTTTTCTTTCTGT
Source organism: Sebastes umbrosus (assembly GCF_015220745.1). Lineage (NCBI taxonomy): Eukaryota > Metazoa > Chordata > Actinopteri > Perciformes > Sebastidae > Sebastes > Sebastes umbrosus. The sequence continues at coordinate 2,999,721 of NC_051278.1, forward strand.
CTTCCTAACTGACTTACATGCTTGCTTCCTTGTTGATCTTCTCATTCTTGCACTAAATAGCAGTTGAATCAGCTGTTTTTGACTGGTGATGTCATGTTGCTGTGTGTTTGTGTGTAAAGTGAAGGTGATTCCGGTGTATAAGGACTCATCAGACCTGCTGCCGGTGATTCTGGAGGAGACGGGAGGACTGGGAGTGGATATCGTCATCGACTCTGGAGGTAAAAACACATTCACACTGTTAACAACACTGATGATGAACATGTGAATGTAGATCAACTGCCTTCAATTCAACATCATAACACTAGAACATTTCTCTTGTAGTGCGTCTGCAAGAGGCAGAGTCAGAGGAGGCGAAGCTCCTCCCCCACAAACATGACATCATCAGCGTGCTGGGAGTGGGGGGGCACTGGGTCACATCCCACAAAGACCTGCAGGTGAGTCAGAGCTGCATCAGAAATCTCCAGTTAGAAGATAAACAGAAATAGATATTACAGCTTGAATCTATTCCTAATAGACGATAAAATAACTATTTTATAAAACAAATAAGTATTACTATTATAATCATTCTGTGTTTTTATATTTTTACAGTTGGACCCTCCAGACTGCAGACTGCTGTACTTAAAATCAGCCTCCATGTCTTTCCTCAACCATGAAGTGTGGACGGCTTCAACAGCTCAACAGGGAAGATACCTGCGTATCCTGTCTGGGTTCACAGTGTCATAGTAACCTAAAACATATAAATATGCACATTAACATACATAAATAAAACTCCCTCCTTGACAGACTCCTTTCAGATATTCTGAAGGACATCGTGGAGAAGATGTCAACTGGAGTTCTCAGGTAACTCATCAAACAACAACCACTCAGTAGGACTGTTGGGTCAGTCACATTAAATCACAAAAAAGTCACAAAAAATCTGGAGAAGAGACAGAAAAGAAAAGTCTTCAGTGTCGTTCTTTGCTCTTCTTTCAATGAAGATGCTCTCCAGTTCTGATAGAACTGATGCTACTGCAGCAGCTACACAAACCTCTTCAGGAGACGCCATCGTTGTTTAGAACCAACAGCCACATCCGTAGCTGCAGTAGCTCCTCACAGGACGCTGATTGGTCCGTGATCTGGCTTGCTGGACACAAACACATCACTTGAAGCCTGACAAGATGGATTTTTTGTGTGATCCTGCTATTATCGCGTGATCTCACGACATCGTGAGAATCCGACTACCGTGCATGGTAACGTCATGTGATGCCGCTGGGCCGTAGACTTACATTAGGAAAGAGACATCTATAACTTTTTTTAGGTACTTCCCAGTACGAACACTTGAATAGCCCGTTCATGTGAATGAGAACCAGACTGAGCGGCTGTTTTCAAGATGCATACACTTATAAACTATGATTTAAGTCAAATGTAATCTGTTGGTGTGTCTGGTTTCAATCTGTCTCCCTCTCCAGACCTCAACCCGAGGAGGCGGTCCCTCTCTATGAAGCCACGGTTGCCATGGAGACTGTCCAGCGTCACCAGAAGAAAAAGGCTGTTGTTCAACTCTGACCACAACATACTGTAACCTACGAGTCACAGGAAACACTCTCCTTCCTTCTGCTGTTCAGCTGTTCAATATAACAAGTGAACAATTAGAAACACTGAAACCCGTCACATCATGCATCAGGTGGAACACAGGCAGACATCATGAACCTGCTTCCTGTCTGAGGAAAAACCCTCATATTAACACCTGTTAAGAGTCTCATTTTCTTTGGTTCTAACCAACGAGCCACTCATCAACTTCTGAATAGGTCTGATTTCATGCTATGAGACTAAAACCCACATTAAAGCTGGGCGTTGTTCCTTACTTCATGTTTTTTTGAGAATCCACCAACGCTTCATTTGACTCAATAAATACACTTTTTATCAACAAAAAGATGACTGAGATTCTTGCTTTCGGTGTAAAAACAGCAAAGTTTTATGTTTTTCTTATAAATATTCCAAATTACAATATAAACAAACTGTAATTTAAGTGGTCGTCATAAAACCTGTTGTCTGAAATTACTTCAATCGCAAACAAAACTCCTGAATGGAAAATGTTCGGGAACTGAAACTTTAAATCAGAAAATAAATAAGACAACGTGTTGTTTCTCCTCGCCATTCTGTCTGACATGAGTCCAGAAGGTTCCAAGAATAGTACAGTAATTTCAGAGCACTGTATCTTTGACCTTTACTTGGCTCAGTTGATGGTGGTGACGCTCCGTCAGCACACCTGGAATCAAACCTGTGACCCTCTTGGTTAACGGGTCGTCAGGCCATCCTGCCGCTTCACGTACTGGTCGACAAGCAGAACGGCAACATGCAGACTGTCCAGCATCACCGGCGGCCTTTCTCATGTCCCAGTTTGTACATCCTCCGTTCCTTTCCTTGCCTCCTCCTCTCCTCACGACTCCAATGTGAGCGGAGGAGGCGAGGAGAGAGGAGTCAAGGTCACGGAGTCGTCATTTTAAAGCAACGTCCATTAAATATGACGTGTGGCACACCTGGATTATCTGTCCATCATCAACGCCTATTTATATGTCACGGGTGCCAGAAAAAACACACCGGTGTGTCCTCGCTTATAGCTCCTCCGGCAAGCCTCCTTGCTCCTCGAAATGCATTTTAGGAATCCTTCATGATGGAGCGCTGAGATCGATTTCCGAGTCACAAGCCGGAGGAGACGAGAAATGAGAAGGAGCCCACAGATATCAGCTCACAGCGTCAACATCAGGTTGCCATGACAACAGTTCGTCCGGTTGTTCATCCGGTGTGCCTCCCAGTGCCTCGAGACAGCTTCCCAGGATGCACCTCTCCTCCTGTCGCAGTGACTCGACCACATGTAGCTGCTCCCTGATTGGCTGCCCACACAGCTGGAGGAGCTGGCAGATCTAAACACACATACAGCATTTAAATAAATACATAAATACATAAATCAGGTCGTGTGTTGCTGGTCAACAGTTTGATACTTGGTGGAGCATACACACATACCTTATCCAGAGCAGAGTGTGTGTCCTGTAGTAGTCGCTGACAGAGAGTCTTGGCCGTCTGGAAGCTCCACTCCTCTCTCTCCTCACTCACCGCCTGGCCGAGCAGCACCGCCCTCCAGTGGTGGCTATGAGAATAAACACACATCTAATAAATCAGTTATAACACACACACACACGCACACACGCACACACGCACGTTACTGACTAACTGACCAATGACACAGAAGTAGCCTTACTACAGTGTTTGTGGCAGCGACATCAGTCTGAGAGCCGTCATCAGCCTCCAGCTGGGACCGTCACCGGACACAGTGAGATTACTGACAGAGAGAAACCGAGAGGGATTTTATGCGCCATATTTATCAGACTTATTTAAATTTTAATTAATCTCTGTGTGCAATATACAATCAATCAAACTTTATTTATATAGCACCTTTCAAACAAGTCAAATGCAATTTAAAGTGCTGGACAGATGACTGACAAAAAGTGTTAAAAAAATAGATTTAGGGACAAATACACACCAAAACAACCAATATAAAAGTTCATTGAATAAGAAAGCAATAAAAGATGGGTATCTAAGATAATAAAAGATAAATAAAACACAAGGAAATAAAAATAACAATAAAAATAAATAAATAAAAATTATGAAACTACACAAAATAAGCAGATTGTATTAAAATAATGAAATATTAATCAAATAAAAGAGGTAATAATGATCAGCAATAAAATGTTAAAATAAACAATATAATGATAAATAAAATAGTATAAACAATAAAACCATACAATTATTAAACACTACATAAAAGCCAGACTAAATAGATGGGTTTTAGTTTACGTTTCAAAATACTAATATTTCTCTCAGTTCCTCTGGAAGGTTGTTCCAGCGGCTGCAAGCAGCGTCACCAAATGTTTCTGTTCTGCTTTGTGGGAACAACTAAAAGAGAAGAACCGGAGGATCTCAGAGACCTTCCTGGTTCATAAACCTAAAGCATTTCTGCTTCTGCAGACTTTGTGATATCAGCAAATATCATATTGTTTTACAAAGAATTAATATAATATCATATTGTGATGAAACTTGTGATTTACACCCCGAATAAAAACTGGACACACGGGGAAACTGCTGCTACTCTGGACAAGACAGACAATATGTAGCTCCAAAAACAAAGGACTGTTCCTTTAACATCTCCCATCTTCCTCTATAACACTATAATAATAATAATAATAATAATAATAATAATAATATCTAGTGGAACTATTACCACAGTTTACAGACAAACTATATAAAACATAAAAGGAACAATGACAAATGACTTACTGGAGGAAATTATTCTCTCTGAGAAACTTGATCTTCTGATCCAAACTCCTGTCACCTCTTAAAACGTCACCGAGGAGATCTGAAGGAACACAGTGAAACAAAAGAGTACAAACATCTGGTTAACATGAACTTTTTCATGTAACCTGAACTCGATATCGAGACGACGACAACAACAAACTGCAACGTCCATAAAAACTACAAAAACAGTAAATCTGGAGCAGCTTCAGAGTGTTTGTAGTTCACCTGTTTCCACATAGACCACGCTGTTGGGGTTGCAGGAGGCCACAAATCCGTACTCCAGCATCAGGCGCTGGTTGTCATGGGAATCGTAGTTGATGAAGGCCTGCTGGTAGCGGAGCGTCCCGAAAACGCTCCTGATTTCATAACATCTGGTCAAGTCATTGAAACTCGCTTTTACCTGGAAAAAAAAACAACAACTCATTATTGGCTCTCCCTCTTTCCAAGTGACCAATCAGATTGAGCTTTTACACATAGTTCAGTGTTTATGTGTTTACCTGCACGTCGGGGCGGTGGTTGAGCAGGTCCAGAAAGGGAGCTAAAGCATAATCATCCTGTCCAGACAGGAAGTTGTTGGACGGGTGGGACATGAAGACGGTGCGCGTGTTGACGCTACACCATGCCCACCTTGAGGAGGAGGAGGAGGAAGAGGAGGAGAAGGATGAGGAGGAGGAGGAGGAGGAGAAGGAGGAGGAGGAGGAGGAGGAGGAGGAAGAGGGTCACAGCTTAATAACCTGACAAACTTTAGTCTGGAAACATCTTCATGCCATAAACCATGTAGTGATTCAGTGATTTAATCATTAAAGAAGTTATAAATATATACTAAAATAAATAAAGTACCACTGAGAAAAGTGTAAGGGTGCGTACCTCAGTGCTTCATAAGTCAACACCTCATCCACGGGCCGACTCAGGACCGGCTGCAGAGATCTGGATCAAGAATAAATCACGATACGGACATTGTTCACATGTAGACTGAAGGGTCACTTGTGTTTTGAAGAATTATATGCATTGGTATGTATGTATTTAAAGCACCAGGGGCCAGTTGCATAAACTCAGGTTAAGACTAGTCTTGGCCTCAGACTGGTCTTAGATCGTCAGGTTAGACTAGTCTAACCACAGTAAGCCTGTCTGTTGCATAAATATAAAGACATTAGCCACCTCTCCCCCTGGCTTAGCCTTAGGTGAGAGCCTTGTTGCTATGGCAACAATCTGCTGGAAGGTTAGTTAGCTAATTATTTCAACTGTTTATCCAGAACTTCTTTTGGATTCTTGGACCATATTCTTGAATTGTTTCTGAACATCTCTAACGGTTTATGCCGTTTACCTTTTCTGTTATTTTCTCCCAGACTTTTTAAATTTTTTCTCTTCTGTGAAGTGTCTTATTTCACCCATAATGCACTGCACGACAGGCTATCTAAGTAAGTCCTACATTAGTCACTCTTTATGCAACAGGCGAATTTAAATCTCTATAGCACATCTGATTTAAAGTTAGATTTGGGTTTGTTTTTATGCAGCTGGCTCCAGGTTTATACTTTGTATAGAGGACTATTATCTAAATGCAAATATTTAATGTGCCACTAAATCTTGCATTCTGCAAGTAATGTTACGCAATGTGTGAGTAACCTCAGCCCTGCTACGCCCTCCTCACACACGACCTGAATAACTGGCTTCAGTGTCGACTCACCTGAAAAAGTTCTGATTGGAGGAGTGGATCTCTCTCACCGCCTCCCTCTGCTCTAAAGCCTGTCTCTGCAGGCCGGCTGGCAGAACAGCCACGATGTCGTCGGTGAAATAGGCGGGGCAGGTGTAGGCAGTGGGCAGCACGTCGATGTAGGGGAACCAATCAGAGGCCTCTCCTCGGTGCCGCTCACACACCAGGAAGACACAGAGCGCCAGCAGGGGGGAGAGGCGGGGCTTCCAGCTGGGGAGACAGGAATAATGGGTCAATCCATACACCCATATGACACATTGAAGCTTTAAAGAGGTAGTGGCTATTGCAGGGCTGTTGGGATGGATTGCATTAGAGTTTCCCAGTTTGTTATTCTGTCCACTGCTGTATCCGGACATATTCTGACATTTTAAATAGTTTCACTTTGTGTATGAACGTGTGAGAGTTCACCATTTGATATACGGTCCCAGGTAGCTGTCCAGAACAGTCGAGGTTGTGAGGAGACAGGACTCTGGCAGAGAGATGAGCAGCTGACCTGGCTGAGACGAGAACAGAGACGATCAAAGAGAAAATATATTGATTGTTAACTTCAGACATTGAAATCATTACTAGCTTTATAAACTATACACATGTGTTGTTCATTCAATCAGATGCAGACTCACCTTTATGCTCCTGAGAGCTTGCAGTCCTCTGCCTGTGTCTGGATTACAAGAAGCAGTAAACACAATCGTTATAGTCTGAACTTCAGTCCATCCGTCAGATTATCCAGCCTGTTCTCATTCCCAGGGCGTCAAATACCAACGCTTTGTCACAGACGTCGGTGTTCGATACCGACGCAGACGCACCCTTTCACGCCGGTATGAAACACACCGGATTTTCCATTAACTACAATGTAAACCCATCCACTCCGCTCAGGGAAAGTTATGTGGTGATGTAGCTTAAAGAGCGAAAGAGACACACAGGACGGGTGGAAGGAGAGGTGGATGGGTGCATCACATTTCACTTTACAATCAGCTGTTCGTTTGTGTGCCGTCTTCACAACGTCAAGTCACATTTTCACTGTACAAACGTAGTGACCTCAAGCCCAACGATGTTGTTTTTTCCTCAACCTAACTATAGTGGTTTTGTTGCCTAAACCAAAGCAAGTGTTTTTGTTTAATCCACAACATTAAATACGTGTTTACTGCGACCGAAAAGTGACGCCGAGGGGTCTGACAAAGAGTCGGTATGTGACGAGTTGGGATGAAAACATGTTGGATTATATTATTATACATTGGTTGAGTGACTCTTTTCTACATCACAATGGCTGCTCTCATGGAGCAGAATGTGGACTGATACAGTAAAGAACAGTACCAGTGAAGAGGGCCGGCTGCAGCAGCGTCGAAGTGAATCCTCGTTGGTGAAGAAACTTCATCAGCCTCACATACTGCAGCTGGTGACACAAAGACACTGAGGAAACACAGAGAGACGGAATCAGAGAGACCCGTCTGAGCTGAAACAGCTTACAGCAGAGAGACATTTTTAGAAAGCAACAGTAAACTGGTTTATACCCGCCGCGACGACGCTTTCTTGTTTCTGCCTCCTCTTCCTTGCAACTCGTCCAGCCCGATGGCCGCGACCCCTCATGATCCCACCTGGACCTGGACCACAAACACACACATTCACACACACTATAACTATAAGAAAGCTAAAGGTCATCAGACCTCCAGTTGGCAAACCAACCACACAGTATTCACAACTTCTCTACAAGATTTGGTGACTTCCTGAGGCTGTGGATCAAACATTAACTCCCTCACTTGCTTTTATAAGATGGATAACTAATTAACATAATAAATATCACCAAAGCAAAAACCCTCTCTTGTATCCTACTTTGTGCATTTTTCATTTACACTCAGTTGGCTGTTTATTAGGTACACCTGATCCTTTGGTTTGCTCGCATTTAGAGAGGTGACAATTCAACTGTATGGTTATTTTACAGCCTGTATATCATATTGACAGGTGTTTCTAATATTATGTCCAACCCATGAATATCACTGAGGGTAAACAAATACAAACTATGACAGCCAAAAATCAACATCTCTCTAAAACAGTTTTGAACAACAAATGAACATTATAACCCTCGTGAAGGTGGAATATATTTCATAGCTGTTGAAGTAGACTGCATTAGTTTTAAATATCTGTACCTAATAAACTGGCGACAGAGTGTATCTTCCTATATTTACATTGTATGCTGTCAGTTTACTTTTGCTAACCAGTTAAAGCTGAAGTTGGCGAGATTGGAGCAAATATGATTAAAAAAAGTTATTTGTATAAAACGGTCGCTATATCCTGACAGTAGTTCATGAAACAAGTAACCGGAACAAAAATCAAGATTTCACAGACCGGAGGAAAACAAGCAGTCAGAGCTGAGGTCTGCTGTCCAGCTGCTGTCTATGAGATCACTTGTCAATCACTCGCGAACTCCGACCAAACGGTCAAACTAGGCAGCGCTGATCAAATATGAATCAATATTCTGTTACGTTAATGCCTATTTCTCTGCTTATCTGTTTTCAGAATCATCTTGTAGTGCACGGTTTAGCTGTAAAATGAGAAGGTTTGTGACGCCGCCGCTATTTTGAAATCTGGTGAGAGAACGCCAAGTTCTGGTCACATGACCGGAGCACAGCCAATAGGAACGCTCTCTCTCGCTCTCTCTCAATGAAATGACCTGTGATTGGTCAAAGTTTCCCGTCACGGGCTAAATGTTATAAAGCCTGAAAACAGAGCCATGAGGAGGTGCAGAAGTCTAGTTTTCTCTCAGGACACTTGAATTTCAATATGCTGAAAGGTTATTATGGGATTTTTGCCCAATGATGCCAAAAATATATCCTGACTACTGCTGCTTTAAATACAAAAATGACCACACAAACATAAACATGGAGCTTAAAAATCAACTAAATAACTAAAGTTTACATGTGATTTGTGGGAGTTAATGAGTTAAAACGTACCAAACCACACACAAACACTGGGTTTTGAGGTTTACCTTTAATAGTGTAAGTTAATAACAAAACTGTCTCCCTTACAGTGTTAAACACTAAAACATTCCCATCATGCACTGCTCACCAAAGACATTTTGTGTAGTTATCAACGAAGTTAAACTCTGGGTACATACATGACATACATACAGAGTTAAACACCAAATACTATACCTAGATATTATCCTCATCTGTGTAAAATCTTCATTCTGTGCAGCACAGTGGCTCCATGCCTCAAATACCACGTGGTCAGCTTGTTTTTCCGGATCTGCGCACTGAGGCTGCGCAGTAAAACCTCCACATCCTTTTTATTGTCCCAGTTCTCTGCACACTGAGCTCAACGCGTCACTCTCCTCTGGTCTGTCTGTCTGCAGCTGCTGCACCACCGCAGGTTCACTACATCACTACTACAGCTACTACAAGTAAGAAACCTCCTTTTCTCCTCCTATTTATACAGTTAGCAACATGCAAACGTTAATATGTGTATTATGTATCTGTATTAGTCTGTAATCGTGCTGGTTTACTACCTGAAACATGAATATGATCATTATCAGTCAGAGTTATGTAACAAACAATCATCTGAAATCAGGAGAAAAAGCTCCTCTCTTAAAGCTAAAATGTATAAATGATGTGTTTTATATAAGGTTAGTTTCACACCCTAACTGCAAGTACTACTACTACTGTTACTCATACTGGATAAATACCAGTAAAACCAGTTTATATATTAGAGGTTTGTATTGAGGCTAAAGGTCACAACAGTTTGTGCTCATGGTGTGACTCAGCACTTTATCCTTTAATCCTTTACAGGATCTTTGATTAAATATTAATTTTTAAAGGTGAAACAGTGGGTATGTTGTTGTTGTTAGACCCTGTTTTATTTATATTATCATACATTAATCATAATCTTTTTTCTCCTTAGTTTGGTGCATAACAATAAACATAGTTAGAGAAAATAACTAATCTGCTTTGTATGTATGATTAAAGCTGTGTTTTATTTATTACAATGTTTTTATATATGATCATTTTAACTGTGTAAAGTAATAATAATAATAATAAATTCAACTTATATAGCGCTTTTAAAGAACTCAAAGACGCTTAAAAGTGTTTTGAGTTTCATGAAAAACACTATATAAATATTATTATTTATTATTATTAGATTATTATTATTTATTATAAGAAACACAAATATAGAATAGAAAGAAATTACAATAAAAATATGAAAAAATACTATAAAAATATGTATAAATCTGTTTTAAATGGAATGGAGTTGTACAGTTTTGTGCAGGAATATGCAAAATAATATAGTAAACATAGTAAGAGAAAATAAAAATAAAAGTACTGCAAAAGTCAAGAATCATAGATGGGGGAGAAAAAATACAATAAAAATATGAATAAATACTATTAAAAATGTGCAAAATTTCCCCGTGTAAGTTCCCATTTTTAATGTCGTATATCAGAGTAAAAAACACAATTAAAGCTATTTTTTTACATGATCATACATTATTCAGAATCAGGTTTATTGCCAAGTAGTTTTTCCACATACTGTATAAGGAATATAACATAAGAGAAAATAAAAATACTGCAAAAGTCAAGATCATACATATAGAATAGGAAAATTATATACATAAAAAATTACTATAAAGTTCCCACTTTTAAATAAAGATAAATAAATAAAAATATTAATAATGTTTTTTTATGAAAAAATGTTTGTTTCTTAATATATATATTATTATATATCCAGCTGTAATATATTATAGACAATTTAAAGAACAATTGTCTCTGTTTCTTTCTGAAAGTGTCACCATGACTCAGCAGATTTGATCTCTTCTCAATCTCCTCCCACATGTCTGGTGCTGTTAAGAGTTTTTGCATTATTATAAGACACAATTTAAGTAAAAAGTGTTTGTTTTTATGATCAAAACAAGTTCACCAATCATTCTTTTTTTATTCCAAGTATAATAGATTATAAACGATTTAAAGAACAAGTCTCTCTCACTCTGACACTGTCACCATGACTCAGCAAATCTCAACCCTTTTTTTTATCTCCTCCTACATGTCTGATAACATCATTGACTCTTCTCAGGACTGAAAAACACTGTGTTGTGTTTAATGTGCTGATAAGAGTTTATTTTTCTACCGTTAACAATTAACGATCAGGTATTGAATGTGTGATCTCATGCTCTGATGTCTCTCTGTGGACAGACATGTCTACCAAGGTCGCCGTGGTAACGGGCAGCAACAAGGGCATCGGGCTGGCCATCGTCCGAGCGCTCTGCAAGCAGTACCAAGGAGACGTCTACCTCACCTCCAGAGACGTGTAGGTAGCTCACCTGGTGACACCTGGTGACACCTGGACCAAACTGATCTATTAGAACATATTACAGCATCATTGACTGACTGTCAGGGACATTAATTACATTACATTAAGTATTGTGGACATTTTCAAGTTTCAATCTGCCAGGTATTTGTCTTTGGCAAACGTCCATGTGAACAAAAACAGTTTATACAGACAAAATGACAACTCCACATGTAATTTCACATGATATCACATGATACAGAATAAAATGCCTATCAACTGGACATATACAGAGAAAACATGCAATGTTTTTATAAAGACAATTGCAAAACTGTTCTAACTTTAGCAGAACATTCATGTAACAACCATTAACCACTATAAACCCAATGGCTCAACGTTTCTCATGAGAATAAAGAAGTGAAAATGGATTCTTTCTTTTTGCTGCAGCGGTCGTGGTGAGGAGGCCGTGGCATCTCTGGCCTCAGACGGACTGAAGCCAATGTTTCACCAGCTGGACATCAACGACGTGAACAGCATCACCGCCGCCGCCGCTTACTTTAAGGAGAAGTACGGAGGCGTGGACGTCCTCATCAACAACGCTGGGATTGCATTCAAAAGTACAATTACAAGGATATATTAATATATATTATTATTATACAACACTGGAGTCATGCACACAGTAATGTTAAAATATTACTACTACTCAGACATACTGAATAATACTGGTATGGAAGTAGAACCAGCATACTGTACAATTTTACACATATGTACTATTATTATTATTATTATTATTATTAGGAGTATTAGTAGCGTTAGCTGTATGGTTGAACAATTATGGCCAAAATAAAAAAAAATCACAATAATTATATTAAATAAAAATAATATTTTTTTGCTGAAAAATACGATAATTTTTATTTATTACAAATATTCATAAAATAATTCCATTTTAGAGAAGTTATTATTTGTTTTAAATTTTATTCATTTTTATTTTTTTTAACAAGTAATCAGATAGGAAGCTGCCTGTACTTCCATATTATCCTCACTAATTATTTCCTCAAATTTACAAATATTTAAATCAAAATATCCCTTTTACCCGTAAAACCATTTTTTTAAAATTCCCTTCAGTGGCCGACACGGCTCCATTTGCCGTCCAGGCGGAGGTCTCCCTCAAGACCAACTTCTTCGCCACCAGAGACATGTTGACTGACTTCCTGCCGCTCATCAAAGCCGGAGGTAAGGACACAGAAGTGGACCAAGTCTACTATCTGTCTACTTTAGAGTTTGTTTTAGTCTTGATTCAGATAATGTAACAGAAAAGGTAAAGTTGGTTATTTTTAATCGCCAATGGTTCAACCGTGACTTTGAATATTCTATTCCCACAGGATTTTGTGAGACTGGTGAGTCCGGGAAGCTCCAGCGGAATTTTTTTTTTTTGTACATTTTAAAGTTAAATGCATCAATCTTGTGAACTTTGAAAGCAAAATTAAGAGGCTAGATCCACGAAGAACGTTGTGCTCTTGTAAACAATTTAATCATAAACACATTGGTTGTATACATGTTAATGGTGATGACACGGCAAAAAAAAGTCACACCCAACACAAAGCGTGGTAAATGAAACGGGGTCCATGGTACCAGAACCCTCGCACTGAGGGCAGTCCACCCGGTTGACAGTCACGCCGTCCCTTGGACCGGGAAGCAGCTGTAAAGCTCACGGCCCGGAGCTGCAAGCCACTTTCACTCCCGGGCCTTTCCAAGCCGACTTGGTAGACCGGTCGCACAGACTATTTTCGGTTCATTATCAAACTGTGGCAGGACAAATTAGGCTGTGGCAAATGGAAACACCGACAGCAGTCTGTCATGTTTCAGTAGCTGCTGATCCCACCAACATTGGCACATTGTAACTCATCTTTTTCTTTTTCTTTTCCTGGTAACTCATATTTTAATCTTTTGTGACATTTGTTTAAGGTGACAAATTTAGTTTGACATGCTGTGAGACACGAAGAGGTTTGATAAGCAGCGTCAAACATCCTCTGTGTCTGTGTTTTAGGTCGCGTGGTGAACGTCTCCAGCTTCGTCGGCTACCGCGCTCTGACCAAGTGCAGCGCGGCCCTCCAGGAGCGTTTCCGCAGCGAGGACATCACCGAGGAGGAGCTGGTGGGACTGATGGAGAAGTTTGTGGACGAGGCTAAAAAGGGTCAGCACCAGAAGGGCGGCTGGCCCGACACGTCGTACGGGATGTCCAAGACCGGACTGACGGTACGACCCGGCACTCGATCCAAGTTTGCAGATCTTAAAATCAGGGACCAAAGATTAGAGAAAGTCTGACTGAAATGCTCCTCTAATGCCACATTTCTTTTCATGGAGACATTAATTAAACGTGTTTGTGTCTTTAGACGCTGTCCATGATCCACGCTCGCCGTCTGTCCAAGGAGAGACCGAAGGACGGGGTAATTATTACATATTAATCAAACAACAAGAACCATCTCTGAGCTTCTTTTTTAACCACTTTGTTCAACACAGTTGCTTGTTATTAAAAGATGGAGAAATAATGTTAAATGCACTTCATATCCTCTCTTCTCACTGCACAGTTATTTTTACGACTTTTTCCAACTTGTCTCAAACTACCAAACATTTAAGGAGGTTTCCTTTAACAACTAAATCACTAGGAGGATAATTTATGACAACTCTGGTATGTGATAATTGACTTTGACCCACAAAACATTCAGGTTTTAGTTATTTTACACATCTGGAACATCTCTCAGCTCTTTTAGATCAGTTTAAGACTTTTCTGTTTGACAAATATTTCATTTTTATTCACTTTGTAACTGTTTAATCTGTTTTATTCTGTTTTAATCTTCTGTTTTTATAATTTAAAATCCCATGTATGTGTGTCTTAAGGATTTTATCAGTTTTGTGGTTTTGTTTCCAGTGAAAGCCTCACTAATAACATATATTATTATTATGTTTTTTACAGATCTTGCTGAACGCCTGCTGTCCCGGCTGGGTGCGCACCGACATGGCCGGTGATAAAGCCCCCAAATCACCAGATGAGGGAGCCATCACTCCGGTCTACCTGGCGCTGCTGCCGCCCGGCGCCACCGATCCTCATGGAAAGTTTGTCTCCGATAAAGAAGTTCAGCCGTGGTGAAAAGGGATAAAGAGACCTGCGTCTGTGTGTGAGTGAGTAAATGAAAGAGAGTCAGTGGTAAATTACCAAAAACTTGTCAAAGCTTCTGTACAAAATAGATTTATTTAGCAATAAGAGAAACATGTCCACCATATGAAAAACGTGACACAATCTGGAAACGTATCAGAACATTTAATGTATTAGAGTTTAGCAGTTAAACTAAACGTTGATGGACATAAAACCAAACTTATTCCAGGGAACACTGATGTGTGTGTGTGTGTGTGTGTGTGTGTGTGTGTGTGTGTGTGTGTGTGTGTGTGTGTGTGTGTGTGTGTGTGTGTGTGTGCGTGCGTGCGTGCGTGCGTGCGTGCGTGCGTGCGTGCGTGCGTGCGTGCGTGCGTGCGTGCGTGCGTGCGTGCGTGCGTGCGTGTCTGTCTGCTGGGTTATATAACAATAATACTGCATGAATCTGTTTTTGATAAAACTCCATTTCATCTCTTTGCCTTCAGTAAAACATTTTTATATTTTTTACCTGGAAAAGGGAAAATTTGCCTTAACTGGATGAAGCTTAAATGTTGAAAATCAAATAAAATCAAATGATAAAAAAGCTTTTCTACAATGCAATGCTTTTTCATAAGATGTTACATTGCTTAAATGTCAAAATCAAAAATATGTAAATTTCCACTTTCCTGTAGTAGGACTCACAGTATATGTTTGACATGTTTTCTCATTGTGGGTGTTTTGTTTTTGTTTTCCTTCTGGATTTGTTCATTTATTAGGTTATTTCTGTACTGGAGCGGGCCTCAGAGCGCCACCTAGTGGGCCGCGGAGATAGTGACAAATGGTTCGATTAACCTCTTCAAAATCCAACGGAAGCTATTCTGTCTTTCAGAGGTCGTAGCGGGCGGGTTTTAAAGCTAGAGGAAGGATACTGGAATGATGAAATTAAAAAGCCTAATGAATCCATCGGTACCAATCATGCCATTCTAGCTTTCCGGGAAGGAGGCTAAATAACACTTCAAAGTTACGCTAAATTTTGGCGAGGAAAAACTGGCACGGCCATTTTCGAAGGCGTCCCTTTGACCTCTGACCTCCAGATATGTGAATGTAAATGGGTTCTATGTGTACCCACGAGTCTCCCCTTTACAGACATGCTGTATGTCTCGGATGACACATAATGGAGCTCTTTTTTTTGTTTAAACAAAAAGTGATGTTGGAGACAACCCTGCACCAGTAAAAACTCCAAATTGGTGGTGAGTAGATATGAATAGTTTGGATTCATAGTGGCAGGGAGTGATGGGGGGGGGGGGGGGGGGGGGGGGGGGGGGGGGGGGGGGGGGGGGGGGGTTAAGCTGAATATTTATGTGGGTCATTAAACCTGCCAGTGGCATAACACATATTTATAGCCCAGTTTGTCATTTATTTTATTCGGGAAGACGGTCCTCGGAATTATTTTAACAATCAGAAGTGGGCCTCAAGTTACCAAAGGTTGAGAAGCCCGGGTGTAGCAGACGTCCACGTGACTTTTTATTTGTAGTAGACAAATAATATGGGTACATACCTGCCGTGTACCAAAGTTTGAGAGTTCTAGCACACTGAGTTACTGATACTCAAACATTCCCGGTCGGTCCACTTTAATCTCAGAAATGATTAGATATTGGACTGTCTATCCATCTATCTGACGGGGGTTTGAGGTCTCTGGGGTGGCATTATTCTGGGAAATGAGACGGACAAACAATCAATAACAAAGACAAAGCAATTTCCTCTCTTTGATTCTTCTCTATCCCTCTCCAACCTTTTCTCCTGGATGAAGACTGTTGTGTCCGTCAGAGTGTTAAACTGCAGAGGGATCAAACTTTTAACAACACACATGTCTGGTTAAATGTGTGAAAACAGAAAGTTAGAAGTCAAATGTTCTAGTCACATTTTAATATATTATTTTCCTGTGGTAGTTGTGTTATTAATCAATGAAGAATGTTGGAGATATCTGAGTGAAACTTGGCCATTAAGGACATATTAATGGAGCTGTAGTGACACCTGGTGGTGAAGGTGGGTATTTCATAAGAAAATAGATTTATTACTGTACTAAACATTTTTATATTGAAAGAGAAAAACACAACATGTGATGTGTTATATGTGCACCAGTAATCATCAGATGTGTTCAAAGTACAATACATTATATATATATAAAGGTTAAATTTGATTTGCAGTTTAATGCATCTACAGTAGTAATCTATTTATAGACACATTTATGGAGAGCTATAACCATCGATATAAAACAGCCAACTATAAATGATTGAAGAGATATTAATAGAGCTGGTTTATGACACAAATATGGCTTTTTTTATGAGCAACATGTGTGTCTGTGTGTGGTTTGGTGAGGCTGCACACACAATAAACCAGGATTCATCTGTGGTCAGCGTGTTTTCTTTTCCTCCTACGTCTCAGTCATTTGTGATTTATTTCAGGGTTTTATCTGTAAATTTGAAATGTTGGTGAATATTTAAAACTTTCTACTGCATTAATTCTCATAGAGCTCTGTTGTATTTATAATTCACCCTGTGATCTTAGAGTATTTAAAAAAAATAATCACAAAATTTCACATAATATTGATTAATTTAAATGTTAAATTATATATATATATATATAAAATATTTATATATATAATAAAAAAATATAGAAATAAATATATATTATTTATATTTATTTTTATGTATATATATATATATATATATATATATAAATAATAAATAGTAAAATAATATATATATTTATTTAGTTAAAACTTTCCACAGCATTAATTGTCATAGACCTCTGTTGTATTTATAATTAACCCTGTGATATTAAAGGTAGGTTAGTGACATGAGGTCAAAGTCTCACAGCACAGAATAGCCACCCATCAAAGTCTGTAAAATGTTAATATTTGAAAAATAATCACACATTTTCACATTATAGCTAAGGATTTAACTGTTCAGTCATATTTTCTAAAAAATAATGATGATGGAAATTATCTCCCTACATGGTCCAAATGTTGCTTCAAAGCTTTCATTTTTATTTATTTAGTTTTTTTGGGCTTAAAAAATGTCACATTTTAATAATTTGTAGTCTAAAAAAACATGCCATCCTACCTGAGAATATCTAACATGTGTAATATGTGTGTGATCTTAGAAGTAAACTCCTGCAGACCTCCGAATCCCTATATATGAATTTTATTAATATATAAATATTACCATAACCTTGGTGTCCTCTGCAGCCACGGCGCTGCTTTCATTATTGCTATTTCTATAAAGATCACTTATTTCGCTGCAGCCAGATGTAACTTTGACTTTTCCCCCTCGAGGTGTTCTGTATCGTGATGTATCTCCTAAATGTGTTTACACGTGTTAGTGCACCTGGATTTCCTTATCTTTCTCCATTACCTGAATGAAATCCAAACGCCCCCGAGCTCAAAGAAGGTCAGAGCAGGAAATCTCATTCAGGTGATTTCATATTGTTTCATAAAAATGTTTATATTTTCCTGCTTTATCTCTCATGTTGTAAGTCTTTGAGTCGATACCAGCAGCCCGTGTGAGTCTGTGTGGTGTTGATATAATGGACATAATGCTGTGTGTGAATGTGGGAGTTGTAGTCCTGTCGGACGACGACAGTAAAACCCTGATTACCTTGTAGATAAAACTAATCCACGGAGCCACAGAGACGGATGATAATCCTGTAATCCCTGCTCTCTGCCAGAGGAAACCCCATCACACACACACACACTCTGATAATCACAGTGACCACGATCACCACTGCATGTAATGAGTATTATAATTACTGTATTGATCTAGCGGAGGGGAATTCCCTCAGACCTGAAGCACAACAAGTGATACCATAAATATACACACAGTGATCAATACCAACCAACACTGGTCACCTGCAGGAGATAATAACTGACTGATTATTTACCTGAACACATCGATATCTGACATAATGGTGACTTGCTCATGGACTTATTGTAATCACATGAAAAAGGCTTTAAAGTGACACCCTGACTGTTTTAAAACAGAGAAATATGAATATTCATTGAATCATTTTGACATACAATTAACTGAAATTCAACCAGTTTTAGATTGTTTTTTGTATGTTTTTTATGTTTTAAGTCCGACACACCACGCTGACGACCAGTTTTGGTCCAACGGTGAGCGTCTGTTGGTCTTGTTTTTGTGGTGTGTCCCGCCTCGTCGGATCTAGTCTGCCTGTGTTGGAGGTTTTTCGGTCAATTCAGCACGTTGAATCGGTGGCAGAGCCCGTCGATGAGAGAAATCACTCTGATTTGTTGTTGAGCTTAGCGAATCAGTGCACGAGAAGAGAAATGGAAGTGAGTAATGCAAGCCGACGAGTAAAGTCAGAAGACCCTTCTCAATTTTCATCTTCTCATTCCAATACATCCGGGGATTCCCTTCAGGGCGACGCCTCCGGACCGCCCTCAGGTGGATGCCCTCAAGTTCCCGCCATTTGTGGTCCTGCCTCCGAGACGTCACCGCTCGTTATCCAATCACCAGCCTGCCGAGCCACGCGTCAAGATTTAAAAGCCGGCTGTGACTAGGCCATGGCGGCCGTGAATTACCGTGATCTGTCCCCCTTTGTGCCTCTCGAAACAATTTTGTATATGTTAACTAGTATTACTGTGTATAGATCGAACTGGAGTCAGTTGATCTTCGTTATTGTTGATGTTAACTTGTAGGAGGTACTCGTTTTGAGTTTTCTTTTTCTTTTGAGTAGACGTTAGTTGTCTGTTTGTTAGTGAATATTCAGGACTAGGGTGTGCACTTTTGTTTTACCTCTTTTCGCGCCAACCGAATCCCTTGCTTTTTGTTGTTATAATCCCAAGTATTGTACCCTTTAATTTCCTTTAATTTCATCCACAGCAATAAAAACAAGTTTGCTTTATAACACCGGCTGTATGTTACTTCCCTTACCGCTACGCCACCTCTGGGTTGTAACATAAATAGGGGGCTCGTCCGGGATGTGAACCTACTGCCGCCTGCTGGTGTGGAGAGTTAAAGTTTGAATTGAATGGAAGATCAAATTTTTTGCACCAACGTGCTGCGTTAGAAATTTCTTCCAATTCCTTCAAGTGACTTTTTGTTGTTGTTGCTGGATTGCCACTGCACACATGTCACATATAAAACCTCTGCTTACTCTTCTCAAACAAGCTGATTCTGTTCACCTGTTGCAGCTCAAAGTACTAAACCTCCTGCGTTGCATTAATATTTCATTACAAAGTCACTTTTGGGTTGCGGAGGTTGTGGACAATCCTTCTCGTTTTAGCTCTTAAATTCATTATGAGGACTGTTTGACCTCTTCTGGACCATTAATCCATTCATCAACAACTCATTAACATTTACAACTGCTAAATTAATGGATTACTATATTTCTTAATTGCAGGTTACAAACTTTTGATGATAGAAATTGAGAAATGTACTAAGCAGTTAGTCATTAATAACAGGTCACGGGTTTCTCAGTTTAATTAATTCCTATAAAGCTCTAATAAATGGTTAATCAGAGTGTGGTCCCCCATGAAGGCATCATGACTCTCACTCAGCGACTACATATCACATCTGACTTCTCTGATAATCCTCTCCGTTGTTCTCTTTAGATCAGTTCTGCAGGACGCCGCCACGAACACTAATCCCCCCAAAAAATCACAAGAATCTCGTCAAATATTAAGATTTAAGCTTCTTAACATTTTCTATAATTTTTTCTTTTCATTGATACGATTGTTCCTCGCAGCCTGCAGATCGAGCACAGAGGAAACCCTCCAAAACTCGGTTTATATTTAGTCAACAGAGTTTGCAAACCTTCTTAAAACTATCAACAGTTACTCAGACATAAATGTTGTGTTACATCCCGGTACGTGGTGTCAAAGAGATGGATGTTATGTGAGGATTATATGAGGTCCGTAAATACAATGTAAAAAAAAACATTTTTTTACAGTTTTTTTTCAAGAAATTTTTAATTTTTTGTCTGTATTTCAAAATGACAGAATTTTTTTTTAAAAATTACTTGTTTAATTTGTAATTTATATGTAAATGGTCTTAGATTTACAGTATTTTTGTAATCACAATCGTAATTATCTGTATTTTTAGCTTTTCTTGATCATTTTTAAAGATAATTACTGGGTTTTTTTTTACAGTTTATTTATGTTAATTAACGGACAGTGTTTTTCTGTTTTTTAACAGACATTTTCTGGTGCCCCTGCTGCCGAAAAATTTCCATTATTTGACACTTTTTTTTTACAGTGTACAAACTATTGTTTGTGATGACTGAAGGCTTAATTTTCCAGAACACGACTGTTTGTACCATCATCTTTTATGTGTCTTTATTATGTTGGATACATATTTATTGTGCTTTTAACAACTGAAAATTGTAAACCCCAACTCTCCATATGAGAGGCCATAAAAAGTATACAAATTATTATTATACATTTGTAATAAATAAAAATAATAATAAAAAAAACCCTCTGTAAAGTATAGATAGTATCACTTTCACCCATGCCTGTTCTTTATTCTTTTCACTAACTTATATGGTAATATCATACCTCTTAACATTTTTGTACTTAAAGGTTTCACCTTTTTGTGTGTTTTAGTATGTGGAGATGTACGTGTATATTGTGTTATTGGGATGAGATGTTGTTGTTGTTATTGCTACTGCGGTAATAACTGCGGGGACAAATAAAGGTCTTGAACTTGAACTTAAATAATCAGTCATATAATACAAATGTGCAGTTCTCATAAGAGTGTATTGCCTTACCAAAAGAAAAAAAGTATATATATTTATTTATTCATAATAATAAATGATAAAGAGTGATACTGAATAAAACAAATGTAAAAGTAAAATAAATTATTACCCTTGTCAATGAACGTGTTTTTAATTGGCATCAGGTGGTGCAACGGGAGACGCTGTAATCCAATAAAGATTAATAGATGAAGAATAAATTTGAGTTTGTTCTAAAGTTTCTTTTTCGACTGACCTCCGTCCAATCTTTTGTTGGCAAAGTTTGTAATTGGAAATGTGTGTTTGTGATTTGTACCATCATTTGGGTTGCAGTTCTTTCTTGCTATTGCAGAAGCATTGATTTCATTTCCAAAACACATGAGGTACTGTCGGACTGTTATGAGATTTTAAAGGAGCGATAAGTACGATGCGTCTGCTGGATGAGTTGATAAGATGTTTGATCAATAACTGGAGTGCTCTGAGGATACTGTTCTCTCCGCCCATGAAAAAAAATTGCAAAAAGTATAATTGGTAAAAGAAATTTGTGAGGGAAATGTGCTCCCTTTTGTTCAGTGGTTGTAGTTGGTTAGTCAGTCCAGTTACTGTCTTCTTCTGTTCATATTACCAGTGAAACGCTGATGTTTGTGTCAGTACTGAGCCTGCATCACTTTAAACATGTGGAGGTATGTTAACTGGTTTAATGCTCTGCCTGCCAGTACTGTTACAACTCATACTGGTCACCACTAGATGTCAGTAAAGCAGCACATGACGTTACAGCTCTTCAGAGAAGGAATCCGTCTGCCTGCTGCATCTGGTGTCTCCACATGAGCTTCCTGTTTCCTCCGCTCCGTCTCTCTGTTAGTCACGTTTTGATAATAAGATTAATACACATGATGCACTCAGTGATTTTATATATACGAGAAGCAATGACTGGGGTGTGCTGAATAATCTTTACAGGAATGTGATGTCCTCGCAAGGATGAAAATGTAAGAATTAAAAGGGTAAATTTGGTATTTTTTAACCTATTTTCTCATGTTTTTGTGTCTAACTGACTAATAGGGCAACATTTTTTGAACTTGGTCCACTATTAAGGGAGAACGCCGCAGCTGCACGCCGCTAAACGGGCTGCAATGATAATAATCGCTCACTGTGAGTGTACATCCACTAAAAGTGCTTGTTTTTGCCACCGACACTACAATGAAGCAGTGAAGCGTCAACCAATCAAATGTTTTTGTTTCACTCTGTTCCGTTCCATCAAAAAAAAAAGAAAGCTGTTAACCAGTTCTCAGTTGTCCTTAACGGCCAAACTACGTCAACGAGCGATTGAGCAACATGTCAACGGTGACTCGCAGACCAGGCCACGCTGGCCGTTTTGTCGCTCGTAGTGTGAACATAGCCGACTGAAAACATCATGGAAAGGACTCTACAGAGAAATAAAACCTTTTTCTTTACCTTTCGCTTGTTATTGTGTGTCTCCCTCAAGGAGAAGTCTCCTTCTGAAATCTCGCTTCACACCCACATTGTCGAAATCTGCTAAGTATTGAGCCGTGACATTGAAAATCTTTTAGATAACACTAAGCAGGCTGTTCTCATACACTGTTTATAGCTATACCTATGAAAAGGAAGTATAAAGAGCGACAAATGCCAAGGACGTTCTCTGTAGGGTCCTTTCCATAATGCTGTCAGACACTTATAATACAGGATGTTTGCATGAATATGCCACGATAATGTGCAAGACGTTTACCACGCTCTTCTTGATTTAAGTATGCTCTTCTTGATTTCTGCGTGTCATTTGTACGCCGTGTATCCTGTACTGACTGCAATGTAAAAGCATCCGCGTATGAATGCGGTGGATGGGCCCAACAAACATCGGACTTTTAACCAGGAGACTCGTGTTAGAGACCGTTGTTGACCTGTGTTTTGTTTTGTAAGTTACGTTAGTGAAGTTTGTCACGTTTTTTTATTGACGTTTGTGTGACGTGTTTTTCGTATTTTTTTCTGTACGGGTTTTACTTAGTATACGTACTTATTTTAAGCCCAACCATGACGTTTTTCCTAAACCTAACTAAGTGGATTTCTTGCTTGAAGCTAACTGCGATGGTTTGCCTGAGCAACACAGTCTCACGTGAAATAGTCATGAAATTGAATCTATTTGATTTGTCTATATAGACCCGCATTTACCTTTTTTTTTTTTTGGTGCTACGAATGTCCAGCAACACGCCAATTTCCACTCCAGTTTTTTCAAAATAAAACTACTTAGGTTTAGGAATAGATCGACTTGGTTAGGCTTAGGAAACAAACTACTAGGAAGGTAAAGATCACGGTTTGGGTTCAAATAACACCAGAAGTTACCTCCAAGTCACTGCATGTTCTACAACACTGTCCGCCAAATATTTCAGAATAAAAGCCGTGTGTTAACAAATGAAGGAATTCTGTTCATAGAAAAAAACGCTTAAGGGCTTTTTTTTTATTTTTAAATGAAAGCAGGAAGTGTTGATTTAAAAAAAAGTCTCTACTTTTTGCAGCTCTCCCTCAATACTGGACCAGTTTCAAATATTGTTGTGCCCATTAGTCACTTAGACACAGAGACATGGGAGAATAGGGTCCAGGTTGAAAAGTAGCAACGTTACCCTTTAAGAGTCGTTTGAGGTCAGTCTCCATTTACAGGTATTAAGGTTGCCGGCTCTGGTTTGAATGTGGCTCATGTTAGGTTGAGGCTGAGGGTTCGTGATTAAATGTCAGATTAAATGTCATGTGAATATGTCAGAGGAAGAAATTCAAGTCCATGAAATGCAAGACAACAAAGTTAAAATCCTGCCTTTGTGCCACTTTGTTCCTGCTCCTCTGCAACAAATGTGCACACACAGACATTTTTTTATTTTATATTTTTCTCCTACTCTCTTACATGGACATAAACACAACATCAAAGTCAGTCGCTGCTACACGGGTGGGGGTGGTAGGCTGGGTGGGGGGGGGATGTTGAAGCGAAATGATCTGTCAGCTCAAACAGGAAGGCTGCGTGTCCGCTCCAGAGACCTGTCCTTACAGGACCAGCTCCTTATTCTGCTGCTTTGTAATGGAAAGGACACCGTGCTGACATCAGATACAGCCGAGCATCTTTTGAGCCACGAAAATGGGGAGAAACAAAATTACAACATCAGCAGGGGAGGCACTTCAGTGTGAAACACTCAGCAGGGAGGAGGATGTCAGAACTGAGCTGGTTTACACACCACTGATGTTGGAGGGAAACACCACCAGCTACTGGACAAAAGAGGGAATTACACAGAGTATCTCTGAACACTACAGTACCTCAAATATTAGTGGATAATGTGTATTTTGCATAAGTGGCGTGCAAAGTGATCCATGTATATGATGCAACATAATGTGATTATCTTAATGTATGATCTTAATACTCTCCTAATAATACTGTTATCTTCATCATCATCACCGGCATCATTAAATACTGTAAAGCAAATACCTCCACACGCGTACTTGAGGTTATTATAAAACAGACGAGGACATAATTGCAATCATTGCATTTTTTTGTTTTTTAATGGTTACATTTTCATTGTTAATCTAAAAGGTGAATGATAATTTGATGCACCCACTGAGGTTTAAAGGTGACAGTATCCCTCTGGCCGTGTGGCTTCTTATGTGACACACACTTTCCAAGATGACATTCATTTTTAACACCTCTTAACAGTTAGGTGTTTGGGTAAAAACACAGAGTGGTGGAATAACAGACGCACCGAGACGCAGGGGTGTTGTTTTAAAGCTGCTTTAATCAATATTTTTTTATTAATATGTATTTGAAAGAGGTCGCACAGCAGGCAGCTGTTTTCAGAGGAAAAAAGCTCCAATAAACCCACTTTATGCTACCTGTCCAGCACCAAACAGCTACAATAGGTGTCCTCGGAACTACTACAGGAGCAGTTTTGAGTACTTTGTGTTTATATTTCTGTCTGTCTGTGGGACAGATTTTGTGACCGCGATAGCGTCGCAACTGTGCAAGATACAATCATGAAACTTTACAGGTATGTCACACACTGTCGCTTTGTCAGATCCCTCGTAGTCATTTTTTCCTGTTGCAGTAAACGCATGCTTAATGCTGTGACTAAAACAAAAACCCATGCCTAGGTTTAGGCAACAAAACCACTTAAGTTGGGTTTAGGAAAAAAACAACATGGTGCTTAAATGCATCATGCTTAAAATTATTTTTTACAGTGCAATCTGACGTAGAATACAAAGTGAGAAAGACCACTTATAGCGGGCAGGTGGGGAGGTGGATGGGTCCAACAAACATCGGACTTTTAACCAGGAGACCCGTTTTAGAGACCGTTGTTGACTTGTGTTTTGTTTTGTAAGTTGCGTTAGTCACATGTTTTTTTTATTGATGTTTGTGTGACGTGTTTTACTTAGTTCACGTACTTATTTTAAGCCCCACCATGATGTTTTTCCTAACCCTAACTAAGTGGATTTCTTGCCTGGACCTAACTGAGAGCGTTTGCCTGACCAACTCAGTCTCATGGCAGTTCGTGAAATAGTCACAAAATGTAATCTATTTGATTTATGTATATAAACCCCTTTTTTTTTGGGTGCTATGAATGTCCAGCAACACGGCAATTTCCGCTCCAGTATTTTCAAAATAAAACTACTTTGGTTTAGGAATAGATCGACTTGGTTAGGCTTAGGCAACAAAACTACTAGGAAGGAAAAGATCGCCGTATGCGTTAAAACAACACTGGAAGTTACGTGACAAATAAATCAACTTTGACTTCTGGTTTCACATGGGAGACGAACAACAGTCTCCTGGGTGAAAATCTGGTATTTTTTTGACTCACCCATCCACCTCGACCTCCCTATGAGGCGTTCGCCGCTCTTTATACTTCCCGGTTCACAATTACGTGGATTACATATGAATTGATTTCGGGCCTTGACGTTGTGAACAGAGGACACGAACAAACAGCTGATTTTAAAGTTAAAGTGTTTCGGTGCCTAACAATAAACATAGTAAGGGGAAATAAAAAATAAAGCAAGTACTGCAACTGTCAAACATAAATAAAACTGATAATAAAAATATAAATATGTACAACATATCTGCATGAAAGAGCTGTGCAGTTCTGTGCAGGAGAGAGTATGAAGTATAGTTCAGACTAGAGAATAAGTTGTATGTAAAAGATGTGCATTAATGTAATGCATTGTGACAGATGTGACTTCACGTTGTTAATAAATATGCATAATTTATAATTAAACACCGTTATGCCATTTGAATGCACACACACACACATCAAACACATCAAAGATTATTACCCTGAAAAACTTCCTCCTGGGGCTGTCGAACTTATTGAAGAAGGAATTCAGGGCAGACACTTTTATCTGTGACGAGTCTATTTCTGGGAAACGTTTTGAAGCGCGTCTCCTGCTGAGAACCTCGTTCTCACCAAAGATGATTATTTCAGGTGAAGTGATTACTCACTAATACAAATACGTTTTTATTTTTTAGGTGTAAAGCAGTTTGTGATATAGTTCATGGCAGTGTTGTCATATCCAACTCCCACCACCAGGCGTGAACTCCGGCGGTTTTTGGGCATGGCTGGATATTACCGGTGCTTTTGTAGAAACTTTTCTGTTGTGGTTGCGCAGTTTACCAAACTACTTAACCTAACCCTTCCGTTTGCGTGGTCTGAGGAATGTGGCCATGCATTTAATGCGGCTAAGTCTCTCCTCTGCAGTGCTCCTGTGTCGTCTGCTCCAAACTTCTCTCTTTCTTTTTATGCTAGAAGTCGATGCTAGTGCTACTGGAGCCGGGGCGGTGCTGATTCAAGAAGGCGACGGAGATGTATGTCAACCGGTGTGTTACTTCTCAGCCAAGTTCAAGAAACATCAGCTGAACTACTCCGCCATTGAGAAGGAGACCCTCGCCATGCTTCTCGCCCTGCAGCATTTTGAAGTGTACGTTGGCTCCGGTTCATCTCTGGTGACGGTGTACACAGACCACAACCCTCTTGTCTTCTTGGCCCAGATGTGTGACCATAAGGGATGAGTGTGCGGGACTGCAGCTGATCATCAATCAGGGCGGAGCAAATAACAGCAGGAAAACGGAGGAGAAGTTCAATCTGCAGTATCTCTGACGGGTGTGCGTGTCGAAGCCGACGAACTTTGTGGTGTTTAAGATTGTTTTGTTCGCTGTCTCTGTGGAGCAGTAGTTTTAAGTTGAGTACCTCCGGGTTGTACATTTTTGATGTGTCAGTGTATCGTACTGTATCGGGGGTCTGGTTTCAAGTTTTAGAAAATGTATCATATCACTAATGAGTGCGTCTGTGCGTGTGTGTGAGTGTGATAATGAGAAAGCGAGAGCGTTGTTTGTTGGTTAAATTATCTATAATGACGTTGCCATGACAGCCACTGAGGGAGAAGACTGTTTACCTGTTCCTGTTGAGCAGCAGCTTTGATTTGAGTGATTTAACATTGGTTATTGCCATATTTATTTAGCTGTGTAATTACCTCACGCTTTCTGTTAGAAAGTAGTTTTCAGTTGTTATTTGTTGGTATCATTCCCTCCATCCCCTGGACCTTAAACGGAGGGGAACGTAACACTAAGTAGTTTTGTCACGCAACTTCCATACTTAAGTTATGCTACTTCTGGTTATTTTAACCCAAACCGTGAACTTTTCCTAAAGCTAACTAAGTAGTTTTGTTGCCTAATCCTAACAAAGTTGATCTTTTACTAAACCTGAGTAGTTTTATTTTGAAAAGACTGGAGCGCGTCACACATGCGCCACGTGTTGCTGGACATTCGTAGGAAAGCGTGAAATATGTTGTTGAAAATCGTGCTGAGCGTCAAGAAAAAAAAAGTTTTTGTGTCTATGTACACAAATCAAATAGATTCAATTTTGTGACTATTTCACAACTTCCGTGCAACTGTGCTGTGTAAAGATACTCAGATATTTAATTGCTACAGAACACTCTTCATCCTTATTTTCCTGCATGTGTCATATACTGTAAAATGAAACATCTGTGCGTGTTATTAACTCCCATCTATTGTCACAGAGCAGCTGTGATCTGCCCCGATTCTGCTGTTTTTCCACCTGAACTTCGTCTCTCGACGTTGACTGGCGCGCGGAGGCAATCAGTTATATCACTTTTTTTTTAGTGGATGTTCTTTAAAAAAAGCAGCTCGTGCTTTGAAAGAGGTGATAAGACGCCTGGAGGAGAAATCTAACAGAGATCAGAGGCGTTATTCAAGAACGAGTGCAACAAAAGAATAATCATATGTGTCAAAACACATGAAAAATTATTAGCAGTAGAAGAATAAAGACTTCTTTCTTTTCCAACCCCCTCCTGGATTAACCTGGGGGCGCTGAGATGAATGTGCACAAGACAAAGAAATCAAACAATAACCGAACTGAATAGTTGTTTTTCCTAAAAAACCTTCTACTCATGACGCATTAGAAATATCTAAATTAAGAAGAATCTTTTCAGTCCTACTGTACGTTATCAGCTCAGAGATCCTCAGGAACGATGCCCTCCTCTATATATACACCCGAGGCTCATTTCTGTGAACGGTAATTTGAGATAAAAGGTCACTACAGACTGAACAACCTCCATTACAACATTTTGTGAATATGCTTTGTGATGTCAGGACATCCTTAATGTTCGCTGCTGTAGTTGCACGATTAAATATATTTGCTTTAAGCAGACAAATTGCACCAGAGTGTAATTACTCGTTTGAAGAAAGTCTTGTTTGGAGATAGGGAAGTGCTGCCGCTGCTGCTGCTACTGCTGAGGTCATCAAGTCAAAAAAACTACACAGCCAATTCTCCAGGGATAATAACTTTTGATTCTACAGCGACTGATTATTTTGGTGTTGACAAGTGCTGATTAGACGGTTGTTTGTTCCCTCAAATAGCTGATGTGCCTCTGAGGCGGCTAAATTAACTCTGATGGGGTGAACTTATAAACACTGTGATGTTTTTTTTTTATTTTTTACACTTCAGTGAACACTGATGATTTCACCCCCCGTTGGAAATCACTGCGGCAGAGCGGCGACAGTCGCGCCTGGTGAAATCCTGCGGTTTGAGGAGGATTAACGCTGAGTCGGCCGGGCCGCGGAGCGTCGTCTTAGCCGCCGCGACATGTAGCTGACATCTCACACTGTCAGGAAACATCCTCGGAGCCACGATGTCCTAATGGAAAACATCAGCGTGTGTTGCGTGGTGTTATGTTTTCAGAGCATCAGAAAGTTTTTGACCTCCTGCTGGGATCTCTGCAGCACTGCCCCTCTCTATGCATGAGAGATTTATACGACATTAAAACCTTAAAACAGCAGTGCAACAAAGACAGAACACAAGAGAGGAGATGAGCTACAGAACGGACCACGAGGACATGTGACAAAACAGATGTGAACCAAGGAAAGTCTTCTTTTATGGTGCATGCCTGTTTGTGACTGGAGCACCAGATTCCAAATCAGGTTGCAGCTGGACCTCACAGGTGGGATCGATCAGCTGATTGATGAGCAGGGAGATGAGATCAATCAGGTTGTATGAAACAGCTTTCCTGCTTCACTTTGCAGTCACTCCTGTTTTCTGTTTTTTTTTTTTAAAACAACTTGTCTTGACAGTATTATGTAAATGAGCTGGATTCAGTCTGTGAAAGCAGAACGTTTGTTATTGTCCTGTTTTTTTATTTATTATTTTTCCTTCCTATCTTTTTATCTCCAGCATTATTTGTTTGGAATATTTATGTCTGTAAATTGTAATACAGCTTTAATTTCAGTGTTAGGTGGGTTCCTTTTACAAGCCACCTGTGCATTTGTTTATGTTACTGTATATCTCTTCTCTTTAGTTTTACTTTATTAAATAAAGAACTAAAGATGAAGCACACAGAAAAACAAACAAACCACAGCAGCACCTCGACTAGTACTTCAGCATTTTACACAATATATAAACAACCAATCTCCAGATTCTTAGATATTGAAAACAATTAGATTTTCTGCGATGATGAACCAGAATCTTTGCACATATATTTTATACATTCACTGTTCACCTTTTTGTGCTCGAATGACAGATTATAGTGGAGGGGCGGGAACCAGAGCGGCGTAAGAGACATTTGACTTTGACTAAATAATTACCACACTTTGTCCTGACTTCATAAACATGTGGATGACAATATACTTAATGAACATTTATTAAAAATTATGATTTGTTTTTTAAGTGCACATATGCATTTTTGGTCCCAAATAGTTCAGTGTGTTCAGTGGTAGGTATTTTGATTTTTGATTAATAACTCTGGATTGGTTTAGATTTCACATGTTCCCTTCTGGCAGTAGAAAGACATATATATGTATATATATATGTCTTTCTACTGCCAGAAAGATATATATATAAAAAATAAAAAAATAAAATTTTATATATATATATATATATATATATATATATATATATATAAAATGTATTTTTAATTTAACAATAACAATAATAATAAAAGAATAAAAAAAATATTTAAAAATAAAATTATATATATATATAATTTTATTTTTTTGACACCCCTCTGGTTCTCACCCCTATAGTGTAAAACAAATCAGAATTTCAAAATTAATTGTAAAAGTGTCATTACACATTTTGAACATGATAAACATTGAATTTATGGCAAATGTAAAGTAACAAAAGTTACCCCCAATTTCACTGGATTTGTATGTGAGTTTAAAAGAAATAGAAAGAAAGTGATAAAACTGTCAATATGTATGGTGAACTCTTTAAAGAAGAATAATGTATGCCTTTTTTTTTCTTATAATTTTATATTCTTTAAGTTTATTATCCCAATTCCCTGCATTCCTATCCTTGTTTCTCTGTACCATTATGTTGAGTCCACATCTACAGTGTTTTTACATTTGAATGCAGCATGGATATGGATAAAAAAACAAAAAGTTCTGGAGAACTTTCTCACCAGCTCACTAATCAGACAGCTCTCAGTGTCCATTTAGCCTCTCGATGCTCGACGCACTCCTCAAAACAAAATATGAGGCAGCACTAAAATAATAATAATACTGGTTAAAGTAGCAAGACTGTGCACATCTCATTAAAGAGCTGAATAATATGCTGAAACACACATTAAGGGCTTCTGGGATTTATTTTTCATCGGTCCCAGAGGGGCAATGCATCCTGGGTAACAAGGCAGAGGCAACATTGTATGAAAGAGACTCTATCTGTTTCCTCAGTGAAAACTAGGAGTGTAAAAAACGTGCTCCTTTAGCAGATGCACATACAGCCACAGATCATCTGTAGCTGTTTGTGCATCTGTTAAAGGAGCAGGCCGACATTTATGGAAATATAGGCTGATTCCTTTTATTTCAGAGACGTTTTACTGGCATCCGGTCGTCG
The DNA here is from genome assembly GCF_015220745.1 of Sebastes umbrosus. Lineage (NCBI taxonomy): Eukaryota > Metazoa > Chordata > Actinopteri > Perciformes > Sebastidae > Sebastes > Sebastes umbrosus. The sequence continues at coordinate 3,031,294 of NC_051278.1, forward strand.
CCTTCAGTCCAAAATGGCGGAAGCGTAACTCTGCTGCTGGGCGCTGATGTTGCAAAGGAACGAACAACTGACTTTCACTTGGAGATATACGTTCTTTGTCTACATTCACGGAGTCCGCCATGTTTCTACAGTAGTCCAGAACGGAACAAACTCTGGCTCTAGAGAGAGACTTTTACGTTTTTATGTTACCGGAAGGCCGCCGTAGTTCTCCGACACATTTAGAAAAGGAGGAGTGAGCGAAGGCGTATTTAGTTGGTTACAATCTACTGCTCCTTTTAAAGCCATCCCTCCAGACAGTTTTACTTCCTGTTTGTTGGTTAACGTTAATAGTCAGACGTAATTCATTACCATGGCAACCAGATTGCGTCATCAATGAATTTACTGTTAATCAAACCACTAATGAGACAAGAATTATCTCAACACACCGACTCTCTCTATACCGTCTACTCCTGGTGAGGCGGCCGTCTGGCTGCTGCTGCACCGAGGAGCCCCACCGCCGCACGCCGGACACCGGATAGACATGTTGCCGAGGTCCGCCGGTTGAAATGCAGTTTTTTGGGACGTTTTGGAGGTGCTAACTCCGGCCGCTCTCTCCTCAGCTCCAGCACCGACAGCGCACAGGGCTGCACTGTGATTCCTTTATTTCTCTAACGGGACTTTTTCTCTTGTTGTCTTTCGGGCTGAAAGTTGTGCTCCCCGTCGTTCGGACTTGTTAGAGGCCCGCAAACCTCTGGTACTGGCACACACAAAGGCAATTGTGAAAATAAACACACTAAACTAAGGTGGAGGAAACTAAAAAATAAAATGAAAACCCTCAGTTAGCTGATGCAGCAAGTTGTGCTAGTTAACTACAGCTAACTAGTTAACTAACTAGAAAGACACAAACAAGCATGAGTGTACATGCAGCTTGGAGGATGACCTTTGACCTGCAGCTTCTACTATAGTCAGACGTCATATTCCCATTTTACCAACGGCCTTTTTTTAAAAATTGGCGAACACTGAAGTTATTCCACTTCAGGGAGTCAGGGAATGACTCAAATAAATATGAAATATCATAGAAAAGCCAAAATACACTAGAGGAGGGTTTTAAGTGATGTTATTTCCTGTCATCTGATGCTCAGCGTACAGCACTTTGCAGTGCGGCTGAAGTCTATTGTAGGTTAGTCAGGCAGTGTCTCATTTGCAGGATGATGATGGGCAGAAAATAACCGGTTATCCACTATTTATTTAGGCTGCTATTTCCACTCTGAAGAGCCAAATGATAGAAGAGGAAGATGAGTGAGTGTCTGTCATGCACATAGTAGAGCTGCTTTTATGTGAAGCTCCCATTAGCCTGCAGCTCTGACACACACAAGCAACCGCCTCACCTCTCTGAGCACGTTCAGTTTTAAAAACGGGTTCATTGCATTATTTTTTGGCAAAAAAATAATGCAATGCAAGGCAAGTTTTTTTTTGCTTTAAAAGTCTTATGAAAACTTTCTGACAGGTATTAGAAATAAAATAAAATATATGATTTAACCTCAGTATCTCTCCGCGATTGCATCTCTATTGAAATGTAAAGAAATGACCAACGGAGGACTTGATGCAAAGTTCTTGTAAGAATTAGGTCACTCGTCTTGAAGTCTTCAGATCATTGTCAGATCCAGAATCCTCGGTGGAGAAAGACGCCGCTCCGCCGACTCGGGAGAGACTGTCGGCTCTCATTACAGTGGAAGTAGGTCAATGACAATCAAGGAGCATTAGTGAGAGATACTTCTGACTGCTGATGACCTCTCCTATGGGCCTCATGATCTTGTTTATATTTATAGAACGGTGTCTTATGGCGTCCAATAGTATTTCCCTAATGGATTTGGTCCCTTCATGAAATGTTAATAACAGAAACTTAAACTCTACAGTCATGTGCAAGAATCTCTGGTACAGTTTCCAAACTGTGGGACTGTGGGTGAAGGGGCGTCGAGGCATTACAGTGAAAAAGACACAACATTTAGGGGGGTCTATTGGCAGAAATGTAATATAATATTAATTAGTATGTTGTCTTTAGTGTAAATCACCTGATAATAAGAATTATTGTGTTTTCGCTTAGAATGAGTCGTTTATATCTACAAAGGGAGCGGGTCCTCTCCACGGAGTTCGTCATGTTTCTACAGTAGCTCAGAACCGACAAACCAAACTCTTAACTTTTCCTGCTTGGGCCGGAGACGATAACATTACTTGCTCTCATCGCCGCCGCTCTCTCTCTCTCTTGCTTCACCACTCACTTCCCACGTACGCACTGGCTCTACTCCAGATGGCTCTAGAGAGGGTCATTCGCGTTTTCACGTCGGCCACCGTAGCTCTCCAACATGCTTGGCACACGGGAGAGGCTTCAGTTGGTTGCAATCTCCTCACCTCACCGCTAGATGGTGCCAGATCCTAAACACAGGACCTTTAAGTAACGCCACTTTCAAAGATATTTTAAGCCAAACCACGATTTTTTTCCTCAAAACTACCTAAGTTGTTTTGTTGCCTAAATCTAAGGAAGTTGTTTCCTGTGAAGACGGAAGTTTATTTTGAAAAGACTGTATGCGTGTAACGAGCAGGAATTGACAGGTGTTGCTGGACATTCATAGGAAAACGAACGAAAAAGGAGAAATAACTTTTTCATACAAACCGTTGTACGAAAATATGTTGACAAAAGACTAATTTGCAACAAATATGCTCCTTCAATACAGCATTATGTTCATTTAGTAAATTATGGTCCCAGTTAGAGTCAGATAGACCATAAAGCAGGGGATGCTTTAGGGCGGGACTACCTTGTGATTGACAGGTCGCTACCACGGCGTTGTCGGGTCTGGGAGTTGTCCGTGTTTTTGTCTTAGAACTTGTGTGTTTTCAACAGTGTGTTTTCAGTTCATCAAAGTTAATTGTACCATTTTGGTCGCCTAAAAAACTTCACTTCCCTTCTGGTTGCAAAAAAACAAGATGGTGACGGCCAAAAACCAAGATTGGGACGGCCAATATACTGAACTCGAGGCTTCAAAACAGCAGTCCACAAACCAATGGGTGACGTCACGGTGACTACGTCCACTTCTAATATACGGTCTATGGTGTCGATAAGAGTTTTGTGTTTCTGCTTCAAAACAAAATTTTTTTTTTTAATTTTTTAAAGATGCTGTGTGAATCAGAATTGCAGCTAACATGTAAAGATCAATAATAGCCTTTTCCTCATTTCGTTCATTATCTGGGTGACAGTCAAAAAGCTGTAACACAGGGACTATTGAAGGACTATAGAGATGCTGTCAGGAGATACTGTATCTGCTTCCACGGTGTCTCGTGCTCTTATACCAGCACATTTCTCTAACGATCCTCAGTTTCACCCGACATCCCAGGTGTAAAATAACCCCTGATTAGATCACTGGAAGGAAAACCGGCAGGGCTCTGAATCCTGACGACCAGGATCAATAACTACTGATTTATATTCATACCTGCGTGCACACACGTGTCTACTGGTTTGGACCCTCATTGATTACATTAATCCCCTTGAGCTGCTAACTCGCTCTTCACCCTCACCACTCAATGCATCACCTCAAGCTCTACCATGTAATCCTAATAAAACTTTAAAGGACTGACCAGGTGCTTTTAGCCCGTTAACTGTAAACAACATATTGTTTACATTCATACATTTCCATTCATGTCAGTGCAGGATAAAAATCAGTTTGTGTTTGAATTGCAGCTTACTAACGCAGCCGTTACATCTTCAAGTGTGTGATGCTGTGTGACGCACGTTGAACTGAAATAAAATCAACAGGGATTTGGACAATTATTATAACTTATTAACATACAAAATTTACAATTAATATGCTCTTCTCAAAGCCACCAGACTCCATTGACAAAAAATTTAATTTTACTTCGCCGATTGTCTTCATTCAAACTTGACAGGAACAAAATAAAACTCATCAAAACCGTCTTTGTTAGTCTTTCCACTGTTCCAACAATCACCAACTCTGGTTTGAGAGTTTGAAAGAGAGACTGAATAAGTAACAGATATAATAAAGAAGTAACCTCTGGAACATTTTCACTGTTTACTAACCCTGTTTTCCGGCAGGTTTGTGACATATTCTGTTTAAACCTGCATATGTGCTAATTTTTATGTAAAAAGGTGATATTACTAGCTTTTCTTCAGAGCTTTGGGACGCTACTTAGGTGAAAGGAAAAAGTCCCTGGAGAAGATAGTGATCGTACAGCTGACACAGACAACATCAGCTGTCCGTACACCGGACCAAATCCAGTCACAGCGCCGACTGTGTAGCAGTCAAAGTTTCATCAAGCTGGAGAAGGATGAAGGAGCCCATTCACGAACGACACCAAGTTGACACACTTGACGACACCTGAAGCCACGAGCTGATGAAAACGTGAGATGAAAAGCTCAGATAAAGCTTATCAGACCTCTGAGTTGAAATCTTTTACACATCTCTCAGAAAGTTTCACAGCAAAAATGAACAGTTACGACCTCACACCCAAGGCTTTGTTGCAGGATTTATATTATTAGACTGTGGAGGTATTAATAATACTTTACCTTGTCTCTGTGTTTAATTATCTAAATGTCTGATGCTCAATTTTCTGAAATAAAACCAGGCGGCAACCCGGTTCTGAGTAGTGAAGCCAATGCTGAAGTGCCTTAAACCTGCATTCTTTCTAACAGCCAGCAGGGGGCGACTCCTCTGGTTGCTAAAAGAAGTCTGATTGTATAGAAGTCTATGAGAAAATGAGCCTACCTCTTACTTGATTTATTACCTCAGTAAACATTGTAAACATGAGTTTATGGTCTCAATCGCTAGTTTCAAGTCTTCTTCAATACAGCATGATGTTCATTTAGTAAATTATGGTCCCATTTAGAGTCAGATAGACCATAAAGCAGGGGATGCTTTAGGGCGGGGCTACCTTGTGATTGACAGGTCGCTACCACGGCGTTGTCCGGTCTGGGAGTTGTCCGTGTTTTCGTCGTAGAACTTTAACCCTTTCACAGTGTGTTTTCACTTCAGCAAAGATTAATTATAACCTTTTTGGTCCCCTAAACATGTCTTCATGCTCTCGTGTCACTTCTGGTTGCAAAAAAATGAGATGGCGACGGGCAAAATGCCAAACTCGAGGCTTCAAAACGGCAGTCAACAAACCAATGGGTGACGTCACGGTGACTACGTCCACTTCTCATATACAGTCTGTGATTAAAACTGATACTTATTGTATGTTATTACTATATAAAGTTGTGTCTAAGGCCCTGTTCAGACCTGGTATTAACATGCGTCCTCAGTGATCACAAGTGGACAGCTCTAAATACAGGTGTGAACAAACTCAAGACGCATTGAAGACGCATTGAGATCGGATCGTTCAGACCACATTAAGAGGTGGTCTGGGCCACATGTGACCACATTCTTTTAGCAGTGTGTATGTGAATGCATCCTGGGCCACATTAAGGACCGCCTACTCCTCTGATGTCCAGCTGGGATCCGCGGGATCACCGCGCCCCTCAGGTGAATAAACAGGCAGACACGGGCGCCTGTCAGCATGGAAACAGCCTCTGTGTACTACTGTATCCTGTTGGTACAACTGTATTTTATTAAAACATATCTTGTTTATAGAATACATATCTGCAGACTGTCAGACTAGGCACGCAAAGTGCATTATTATCATACTGTCGGAGATGTGTCTGCGTTTTTGTTCCGCTGCTTTGCACGGAGCTGTCGCCCGCCTGTTCTCTCTCCTCCCCGGCTCTCTGGAGCGCTGTACCCCGCTGTTGTCTTGCCGCTGTGTGGAGGTCCCCGGTACCGTCAGTACAATAACCTTTGATTTTGATGTTAATACAATGTACCAGAATTCACGAATATGTAGGATATTACTACTGACATTCATGTAATATTACGTCACAACAGCTGCTGTATTAGCCGTGTGTTTACTACGTGTTTATTTGCATATGGGGCAGAGGAAGTGAGATTGGATCACAAGTGGCCACTGAAGACGCATGTGGAGACGCAGTTTAATGCCAGGTGTGAACAGACGTACTTTAAGCTGTCCACTTGTGATCCAATCATTGAGGACGCATGTTAATAGGTCTGAACAGGGCCTAAGTGAAGAGTGGCCAAAAAAATCCGGTTTAAGAATCACTTTCTGCAAATGTTAATAGTTGTATGTGATTGAAGACCTCCAGGTGGAGTACAGGATCACTATGATACCATAATGTAGTGAACAAATAATCAGTAAACATTTCTAGATGTAATAAACATCTGATTTGTGAGCTTGAAATCATTTAGTACAGTGTAATAGTGCTTTGGGAGGTATAAAGGATAAATACATAAATGACAAGCCTCCACCTTGACCCACTCCTTTAATGAAAAACAAAAAGGACTGCAGTTATTTAATCACTTATATAACCGGTGACATACAGGCGTCACGCAGCAACTCAGGACTCATTTATTGAAAGTCACGATCACTGTGATCTCTTTCAGTTCTCGGAGCACCCACATGCCCACACTATAACTGTCGGCCTTGTAAAAAAACAGAAAAGAAAATCCTTCTGCACCGATAGTCTTCCCACGGTCTTCACGCTCGCCTTCCACAGACACCGAGGAGCCTGAATGAATAAGAAATAGACAAAAGTGACGACTAATGACCTGAGATATATAGTGTATGGGGGTAACGGGCCTCTTCATTGCATATCAAACAGAGTGTGAGCGCAGATCTGCCTGCTCTTTAAGATCAGTGCTCTTGTAATGCCATGTGAACATGCACTCACTTCCTCCGCCACGTTGGGAGGGTTACTACAGGGTCACATTGTGCCGTGGAAACGCAGCGCGACGAAGTTCACCAGAAGTCTTTCAGTGCTATCTGATTAATCCTGTGCCGGAGGAGACCGAGGGGGTAAAGTTCAACTCTTCCAGCCAGCAGGGTCAGTCGTCTCTTAACCTCGGTGCAGAGCAGGTTTTGAACTGCTGCGTGGGCTGCTAGGAGACATACAGATTAGCTGCTGAGTTAGCATACTAACTACAGGTTATTAAACGGAGTGGTTATTCGTCCAGTAGCAGTAGGCCTGTGATAGGAAAAGATTCCTTCCTGTTTATGAGAAACAGGAGAGAATGAATAGAAGTCCAAGATTTGTTTAGTTTCCCGGAGAGGATCCTTCTGCTTGATGAGACAAATTAAGAAGCTCAGCTGTTGGATGGAGTGTTTGCTTTTCTGATTTAATTGTTGAGTAACTGAAGCAGTCTGGAGTCAAAGCTAGTGCACCAAGCTAACGACAACAGTGTTAGTGTGTAAGGAGAAGCCCTCAGTGCCTGTAGCTCCTACATAGACTGTATACTATAAGAAGTGGACGTAGTCAACGTGACGTCAACCATTGTTCTGTGGACTACGGTTTTGAAGCCTCGAGTTCGCCATCTTGGTTTTTGGCCGTCACTATCTTGTTTTTTTGTAACCAGAAGTGCAACCAAATGCTGAAAAATAATTTTTTTAAGCGACCAAAATGTTACAATTAACTTAGATGAACTGAAACAACCTGGTTTTATAACTACCCAGCCCAGTCGCACAAGAATTTGTAAAATAGTCGCGAAATGTAATGTATTGATTCGTGTACATAGACACGAATTTCACATTTTTTTCATGATGGTCAGCACAAAATCAATTCGTATCCATGTATTAGTGTACAGGAAAGTATAGAGAGCAGCGAACGCGGCACAGGGAGGAGGTCGGGGTGGACATGTGGGTCAAAAAACACAGGACTTTCATCCAGGAGACCGCTGTGAAACCAGAAACCAGAATTTGTCACATAACTTCTTTACTTAAGTTACACCACTTCTGAAATTATTTTAACCCAAACTGAAATCCTTTCTGAAGCCTAACCAAGTTGATCTTTTCCTAACCTTAACTAAGTAGTTTTATTTTGAAAAGACTGGAGCGGAAATTGACACGTGCGTCACGTGTTGCTGGACATTCGTAGGAAAACGCATGAAAAATATTTGGTTGAAAGTCGTGCTGAAAAAGGGATATTCCTGTATATACACGAATCAAATAAATACAATTTTGTGACTATTTCACGATTTCACAAACTGCAGTGAGACCATGTTGAAATTCCACGATATTCCGAGTATCATGAGTACACATTTTAGAGTTTTCACGTCATTTGTATGCCCGGCAAACGCCCGCAGTTTAGGCAAGAAAATCACTTAGTTAGGTTTAGGAAAAACGTCATGGATGGGCTTAAAATAAGCAAAATATCTCCGCCCACACACAAACGCAAAAACGACTCCAAACGCTTGCCGTAATATTTAAATATCAAGTGAGATCAAAAGTTAAGGGTCAAGGAAATTTAGTTACCATCCTTCTCACTCCCTTTGCTTCGGCTTCATTACAGTCAGTTTGATACCAGTTATTGTTGGTGGGGGGAGCTGGGGTTCCTGTCATCACTCTGCTGTCATCAGCTGTCTCTTTACATGATAAATGACAAAAGGGAGGTCATTCAGGTTTATGTCCATCGCCCTCCTGAGTGCTCCAAACCTCGCCTTCAATCGCCCCAAAGCACATTCAATCACCGTTCGGCCTCCACATGTTTAATGTGTTCCCGCTTTGGCCTCCTGTGACTGGAACATTTTTCAAATGTAAAGTAGTAATTAGTTCGAGCAGTGCTAACAAAATATTAAAAAGCTGCATTACATTTTTTTTTCATTAAACAAAGGAACAATGGGCGTGAAATGAGGAGAGGACGTCGTTGTTTCCCAAACGCTCCATTTTACATGCCCACGCAAGTAACCAGTCATTTTTACAAATCTGCACTTAAGAAAGCGTTTTTCTGTTTGTGTGTGGACGAGAGGCCAAAACGTAGAAGAAAAAATATGCTTTAAAAAATATCTGTATACGTGTAGACAGGGCCTGACTCTTACCGTAGCATTTTAAGAGGATGCATTTACACTGCAGTCAGTACAGACTACATGGTGTACAAATGATGTGGAAATCAAGAAAGGCGTACTTATTGCATGCTAAACGCCTTGCACATTATTGTTGCATTCATGTGCCTTTTTTGTGCGAACGGGCTGACTGAAAACTCGATGTGAAAGGGTTCATGCACAACACTACACTTTGTAAATGTGAGATTGAAGATCAGCTTTTAATTTTGATAGAAGCTGGTTTTGTTGCCTTTTGAAGGACAGAAAAAAATTGTTCTTTTACAGGTGGTTGTACTGAATGAACGGCTTGTTCAGTTTAATTTGACAAAAAGTACTATGTTTTTCTTTAAAAAAAAAAAAATACTATTATATTTTGTTCCACTGAAGGTTTAATACGACTTTCACAGTGAAAGATATGCTCATTTAAAGTTCTTCCTCTTGTTGATTTATTGAAATAATCCCACAGACATCATCAACATCCATCTCTTTTACAGGTAGCATATTGCTTTGTTCTTGGTGAGGTTTGGTTTAAATCAAAACCCAGACTATGTGTAAATATGTGCGCAGCATCAGCTGACTCGGAGGACTTTTCCTGCTCCGGCCCACAGATGCCTCCACAGCTATAGCTTGACCCCAGATCAGGTGGATCTCCAGGGATCTCTCTGTCTGTCACATCCCATCTCATCACAACCTCGTTGTCCCATCTGTTCCTCTGGCAGGTGTCCTCCTCTCTGTCACCTTTGTGCTCCGTAACCCCCCTCGTACCTGGACACTCTAGTGTACTCCATACGGGACGCACACACCCAGCAGAGGAAGCGGCTATTTTAAGGACATATGTCATATGTGGACATTTTTTTTTGTTTATTTAAGCACATTCAGGAGACAGAAATATGTCGGTGTGGAATATTTGCTGGCTTGGTGAAAGGTTTGAAAAAGATTTATTTATTTGTATTAATATTTATTTGTAGTTTAAGACTTTTGATTTCATAATTTTATACTTTTTAATTAATTTATATGTACAGAGAAAGGCTCTGGAGGCTTATTTTAATTCAAACATTAAAAATGATGATCCAACAAACACAGGACTTTCAACCAGGAGACCCGTGTTTTGTTACGTTGGTGATGTGTTTTCCATACTTATATTACGTTGTTTCCGTACATATTTTACTTAGTTTACGAACTTATTTAAAGCCTAAGCTAGTGGTTTTGTTGCCTAAACCTAACTGCGGCTGTTATCATAGTTTTGTTGCGTGGCGTATAAATGACATGCGAAAAGCTTGCGTCCTCATGACATGCTGAATGTTTCATTCATTAATTTTTAGTGCGGTCTCCTACGAATGTTGCTTAAGTCTTCACAGGAAACGACTTGGTTAAGTTTAGGAAAAGATCGTGGTCTAAGTTAAAATAACTACGTAAGTGAAGTTACTTAAGTACGGAAGTTACGTGACAAATAAATCAACTTTGACTTCTGGTTTCACAAGGAACACGAACGCCGGTCTCCTGGGTAAAAGTCTGGTGTTTCTAATCCACCCCAACCTCCTCCCTATGTGGCGTTTGTCGCTCTTTATTACTGTTTTTTGCTTGCAGCCCGTTCGCCACGATAATGCACAAGGCATTTAGCGTGCAATAAATACGCCTTTCTTGATTTCCGCGTGTCATTTGTACGCCATGTATCCTGTGCTGACTGCAATGTAAAGGCATCGGCGTATAAATGCTATGTTAAGTGACGTAGACTTAAAAGCAAGAAAGACCGCTTATGGTGGGCGTGAGGGGAGGTGGATTGGTCCAACATACACAGGACTTTGAACCAGGAGATCTGTGTTTGAGACCGTTGTTTTGGTTTGTAAGTTAGTGACGTTTCTTCACAGTTTTTATTGACAATTGTGACATGTTTGCTGTAGTTGTGTTATGTTGTTTACATACGTATTTTACTTAGTTTACATACTATTTTTAAGCTCAACGATGACGTTTTTCCTAAATCTGACTAAGTGGTTTTCTTGTCTAAACCTAACTGTGGATGTTTGCGTACAAATGACACATGGAAAGGCTAAAAAGCGTACTCCTGACACGTGTTATGTCCATGGAATGTCGTAATATGAATACGCCTTCCTGCAGAAAGAATTAAGAAGAAAACCTGAATGATAATTTAAGTGGTAAACTAAAGTCAGTTTCTCTTTACCTAAATTACATGTTCCTTCATTTGCAGGTTTAAGTGTCTGTCAGATGTAAGCTGTATTTTCACGCCTCCTCGGCATCTTCCCTCCTGTTTTTGTTCTCGCCTTTGGCTGACGGATTGAAAGGTTGGTGAGGCCTGAGCCAAATGGATTTCTGTTCTGGGCTGAGATGGTTTATTGAGTGGAGTTTTCAACCTGCTGGGAAGCTGTCAATATGCCAAACTTCGAAAGACTACCTTTGATTTGTTACTCTATTCCATTCAACCTGTTAGTGAAGAAAAGGTCACGTGTATGTGTGTGTGTGTGTGTGTGTGTGTGGTTGGTCAGGGTCGGCTTTACACGTGCGGAGGTGATTTTACAGGTGCAGCAGAGGTTCATCAATTTGGCAAAAAACATTTTTTAAAAGGTTTGTCCTAGTGGATGAATAGAAAGCAAATGATTAATTCTTCTATAAAACATCTTCTCTTGTTGGAATATACACTATAATTGCAAGACTGTCTGCCTTCGTGGCATTTTTAGAGGCCAAAGGTGAAACAGAAGTTTAAAGAAGGATTTTTGAGTCTACGCTCGACTCAGATATGGATTATCTATGTGTGCCATTTAAGGTGGAAACAAAAGATTTAAAAGCCTTTGGCAGCACCGGTGCAGAAGGTCCCTTGCTGTTTCGTACCGACAGTGGGATAGTATTTTCTTTTGTCATGGGTGCAAAAGTGCCCTTTTCAAATGGCAAATTAAAACTTTTTTTCCCCATTATACATTTCCTGCCCAAAGTGACACCAGTTTTGGATCTTTGTAAGAGACTTCTGCTGTTTTTATTTCCAGCGTAGTCGCACAGCAGTTCGTGAAATAGTCACAAAATGTTGTTTTATTGATTGATTTTTGATTTGTGTACATAGACGTGATGGTCAGTAACGCGGACGCCACGTAGGGAGGAGGCCGGGGTGGATCAAAATACAGACTTTCGCCAATGAGACAGAAATTCGTGCACTGTGTGAAACCACTTCCGTTGATTTCTTTGTCACGTAATGTTAAGTTACGGCACTTCCAGAATTACTTACTAAGCCAAACCACGATCTTTTCCTTAAAGCTAAGTAGGCAGTTTTTGTCATGTAACTTCCGGACTTAAGTTACGCCACTTTCGGTGTTATTTAAACCCAAACCGCGATCTTATACTAAACCTAACTAAGTAGTTTTGTTGCCTAAGCCTGACCAATAACCAAGTCAATCTTTTCCTAAACTTAATTAAGTAGTTTTATTTTGATAAGACTTGGGGAAATTGACACGTGCATCACATGTTGCTGGACATTCGTAGGAAAACGCACAAAAAATATGTTGAAAGTCGTGCTGATCGTCACAACAAAAAAGGGGAAATTCGTGTCTATGTACACGAATAAAATAGATTAAATTTTGTGAGTATTTCACGAAATTTCCGTGAGAATGTGTTGGTATTTCATTTGATTGTGCCCTCATAGATTTGGGATTTTTTCCGTATATCGTTGAAAGCATAGTCTTCCTGATAATAAACTTCAGGCTGTTTTTCAGATCTGCACTTTTAATATCATTCTTACACTGCTCAGGCCGTTTTATTGTCAACACTTTTTCTCTGTTTTTTCTGTTTAGTCTGATATCTGGCCCCTTTCCATCTGTTATTGTTGTCTCAGTGTTTCAAATGAAGTATTTTTGAATGAATACAGCTGCTTTGCTGTAAACAAAACAGAGGACTGAAGTGCATGTGTAATAATGGAGCAACACTTAGAGGACAGATAGAAAAACAGAATAAAAGCAGAAAATGGTTCAGTGAAGACAAAAAGGCCAACAGAGTTCTGCTTCATAAAGAAGGAGAAAAGGATCCACGTTGGCATTGATCCCGAGGTCAATTTCTGTGATCAAACAAAAAACGGTGAAGTGTGAATCCTTTTACGATTGGAAACGCTGGCGTAATGAATCGTGGCTCCAATTATTTCACACTGATGGGAACACTGGGGGAATACATTCACACACAGAATAGTGCCTTGAGGCTTTGTTAATCACAGTAGGAGATATTTTTTTTCAATCCCCTCCTCTCTTTTATTACCCGCTCGTACCGATGTACCGAACCTCCCAATTAGGGTGTAAGGCACAACAAGTTCTGCACCTCTTTGTTGTTAATGCACAGAAAATTTAGATAGCTCTAATGAAACTGCTGTTTTTCAGTCAAAACACTGTTACTCAGCTTGTGCACAGCTTAGTTCTTTGCACCATGACGCACAAAAACTGTTTGGCTGTTTACGTATATATCTGCAATTCTCAAGAGAAGTCTGTATCACTTTCATGTAAAGTTTTTCTTTGGATTTGGGACGCAATCCAAAATGGACCTGTGGAAAGCAACTTCATTAAAAACAAAACATATATACAATATACAACAAGAAAAAATGCAGACCCAGTTTGACATAGACAGTCAGACCTGATCCGATGGTGTAGTTGATCCTAACAGACCCAAATACAGACAGAGATCTCCAACACCGTCAGCCTGGCTGCAGCAGCAGCAGCGTGGTGCTCCACCAGTTAATGAGCACAGTTTCAACAGAGCGGCAGTCGTCCTTCATGTCGTTGTTTTGCCCGCACACAGTTTATATTCTGCGTTTGCTTCAAAAGAGACATTTTTCTGCTGTGATGATCTGTGACACATCACGTCATCAGAGCTGTGAGGTGATAACGATATAAGCGTACATAAAGCAGGCACATTAAAGCATGTGTAGGAACCAAAGGAAGTCGAGATGAAGGCCTGGACATTGTACCGTACGCTCAGCACAGTCGCACAGTAGTTTGTGAAATAGTGACAAAATTGAATGCATTGATTCATGTACTTAGACACAATTTGTATTACTACTCAATTTGTATAAAATCCACGTAATCAGGGTCTGAAATTAACTTTAACTACATAGACTAAGTTAAATACGTACGGAAACAACAGAACTACGGAAAACATGTCACTAACATAGCTTACAAAATGTAACATTGGTCTCGAACACCGGCCTCCTGGTTGAAAGTCCGGTTTGTTTCACATCACTAGCTCTGAGCGTAGCATATATCTGCGGACGCGTTTACATTGCAGCCAGTACAGACAACATGGTGTACACACAACACGCCAAAAACAAGAACGATGATCTTATTGCACGCTAAATGCCTTGCGCATTATCATGTCATTCATACGCCTTTTCATGTGAACAGGTTGAGCATAGATACTTGATAATAAGGTGCACTACATACAACATGCAGAATTGAAGCAAGTTGTTATAAATAATTTTCAAATGAAGTTAGAAAAATATTTATTTTTTTTAGAGTTTTTTGACGCTTTGTGCATTTTGGGCCACAGGCAGAAGTCTACATTAATGAAACTACCGTCATAGCAACGCGTTCTCATCCCAACTCATCACACACTGACGCTTTGTCAGACCCCTCGCGTCACTTTTCGGTCGCAAAAAACACATGCTTAGATTTAGGCAACAAAACAACTATAGCGAGGTTTAGGAAAAAACATGGTCGGGCTTAAAATGACTACATTTATACAGTGAAAATGACAATGAACGTTGTGAACACGGGACACGAACAAACAGCTGATTGTAACGTGAACGTGAAACTTAACACATGAGACACAAACAGCTGGATGAAAGCCTCTCAAAACTCTATTTTGACTTTACTGAGAAGTTTTAATTGATAAATCTTTATTAGAGCACCACCTTTTTAGTAACCTTTAGATTGTTTCCGTGACTGCATCTATGTAGTAGTGTTTTGTTTGTAAAGCAGAGTTCGTATGCGATCAGCAGTAGAGAACTGTCGACACAAAGATGATGGAGATGCTGATTATCCTCCAGTATGTTGGAGTCGGTGCAGCTGTAGTGATGCTGTGTACTCACTGTTAGAGACTAGAGCTGAGGGTTCTTTCAGTCTCTGTAATGGATTTTAGGGGACTGAGAAATCAAAACCATTTGTCAACATCGACAGTTGTGGCGGCAGTGAGAGCGGGGAACCTCCTGACACACCAGACTGACTTATGAGCCTTTGGGCCTTTTGGGGGAAGACGAACGCTCTCATTTCTCTGCCTTGTTCGCTGAATCTCTGGCTGGTATTAACCTCTTCCTCATCAGACATACGGTTCAACTCAACAAAGCAAATGTCACCTGTCTGGGAAGGTGCTCTGTTTTTCTTTATGAACTCTTATACTAAAAAAACAGCAGCACCTGTTCACTCAGTCACTTTAAAGAAAAGTAAAGCCTGAAGGAAGATAATGACCCCAGAGACAGCTCAGTTTAGACAAGTTGTTTCAAAAGAAAACAGAAAAAAGTAGAAGAAAGTAAAAGCTTTAGAAATATCATCATAAAGTTGCTTTGAAGAATTTTGAACCAACGGTGAGCATTACATCTAATGGTTGCTGTTTCAACACTGCCTGTATCTATAGATGTTACAAGATAATACACTCTGTTTGAGAAATGTTTTGAGACTTTTGCATTTGTCTTTTGCAAATCTGGATTACCAACCACCCAGTGCTCCAGATCCCCGGAAGCCTCCAGCTCTCAGTGTTGGTTTGGTTACAGAGGCATTGTGCAGATGACCAGGGAGGAAATGTAATGTGAAAGTAAAGCAAAATAAACTGCCATGTACTGCAGAATAACTGCTTGGAGAAGCATCATTAAAGGTGCTAAATTCAAAGCGAGCCTCCACATGGCTCTCAACATGGCGGCTCGCAGCTGACGGTGCTAATAGCGTGAACAGTATATTGCAAATACAGCAACAGTGCTGACAGAGCTAACAGTGTTAACCTGGTGGGGAAACAGAGGATGGCCGCTACGCTTCCCAACCCGGTCTCACAGGAAGGCGTATAATAACTACGTTGTTACACGGTCATTCGGCGTGTCATGAGTACGCATTTTAGCATTTTCATGTGTCATTTGTACTCCACAGTCCGCAGTTAGGTTCAGGCAAGAAAACCACTTAGTTAGGGTAAGGGAAAACGTCATGGTTGGGCTTAAAATAAGTCAAATAAGTACGGAAACAACTACGAAAAACACGTCACAAATGTGACAAACATAACTTACAACAACGGTCTCGAACACGGGTCTCCTGGTTAGAAGTCCTGTGTTTGTTGGACCCGCCCACCGTAAGTGGTCTTTCTCTCCTTTTATACTACGTCATTAACTCTTACCGTAGCATATATACACAGATGCGAATACATGGTGTGGAGTTAGTAGAGGTACTGAGAGGCTGCATGGGAACAACGTGAGGTTTATTAAGTGAGGTCAGAATAGCTGAATGAGTGCTGCTAATGAAAACGGCAGGAAGGTACTGAGGTGAGGAAAGAATAACCAAATGACCACTTAAAGAAACAGCAGGAAGTGATTGAAGTGAGGCAGCACGGGAAAATGAACAAACAGGCAGGAAGACATGCAGAGGAGTGTCTTGATGTCTGATCCTGCTCCTGAACTTCAGATAAAATAATATAGTTGATGTTGCTTCTAAAATGGTGAATATTCCTAAATTAATTTGTGTATCACAGCAAACTGTTTGGTTTCTGTGGCTCTAAGAAAAATACTGTATAACTAAACTGCTAAGTGTAGTCTGCTGTGTTCCTGCGCTTGATGAGTTCTTGATACAATGCACAACGAATGGACGACACGTTCTCATCCCAACTCGTCACATACCGCCGCGTACATTTTATTTTCAGCCGCAAATCACAATAGTTAGGTTTAGTAAAGAACTACATAGTTGGGCTTAAAACTACTATGTTTGTACAGTAGAAATGACACTGAATGTTGTGAACACGAATGAACAGCTGATTGTAATGTGACGCACGGGACATGAACAGCGGCCACACAGAGAACGTCAGCAGCGCGTGGCGGCTGCAGAACCTTTCGCTTTTTATTTCGGCGTCCATGTTAACAGGTTAGAGCAGCATGGCTCGGCTGCGTCGCTTCTAGAGATTCGAAGTCTTGCCTGTTTTTACCGCGAGCCACGCGGTTCCCGGCAAAAACACACAGTGAAGGTGTTCTTTTGACAGTATATTGACATGATAACAGCAACATTACTACAGTTTACATGTCTGTATCTGTAGAATATGTCACAGACATCAAATAAAGTAAAGATTTATTTTTAAATCAACACTTCCTGCTTCCGTTTCAAAATAAAAATGTTCTAGCGTTTTTTTCTGTGGACAGAATTCCTTCATTTGTTAACAAAAGGCTTTTATTCTGAAATATTTACAGGACAGTGTTGTAGAACATGCAGTGACTTGCAGAGTTCCATGAATGAATAATGTACTGGGTTTTAATTGTGGATTCTTACTATTATTTACAATGAGCACACGCTTTTCAACCTTTTTCTGTCTATAATAAATATAAATGGGTATGGATGCCACACGCAATAGTTCAGCGAGGCAGCTGCCACGCACTGCTGACGTTCCCTGTGTGGCCCGGGCGTTAGGATTAGGCAACAAAACCACTATAGTTAGGTTTAGGAAAGAACTACATGGTTGGGCCTAAAAACTATGACGTTTGTAGAGCGAAAATGACACTGAACATTGTGAACACGGGACACAAACGGTCTCCTGGATGAAAGCCTTGTGTTTGTCTCTTTTCTCTTTTTACACTACCCCACCGCACTTTCTTGGACCGTTTACTGTCGCTGCGGGTGGGTTTACGTTGTAATGGGTTTCATACCGGCGCTAAAGGGTGCCTTTTGTGGCGGTACCGAGCACCGACAGCCGTCACAAAGCCTCGGTTTTTAACGCCATGGGAATGAGAACAGGCTGAGTGAGGTGGTCAGCAGGGGTCCCTCCAGAGGGTTAATAATATAATTTATGTATAATTATAAAGAATCGTTTGATTCCTGAGTGTTTCCTCCTCAAGAGGTGGTTCCATTCAGAGCTCAAGGTATTCATTACTGTAAAAGTCTCCTCTCTTTCTCTCCTTTGCCAGCGGATGTGTGTTGCGTTACTATAATATTTCTCAAAATGCAATTTCACCTGTTTGCAGTTATCGATATAGAAAGCTGTGGAAAAGAGCCTGAACGCTGCTCCGACAGTTGATCCCCAAGGCAGCTTGAGTTGAAGATTAACGGCTGCTGAACCTCTACGGAGGTGCATTCTGAAAAGTGAAAATGTTTATTGCTTTAAAATATTGATTGCTTGACGCTCAATCATTTCTAAGGCCTTTGTGTACGGTATTCTGTTTAATGTGCTGTCTTCTGGAGCTAACTGCTGTACCTTGGGGGAAAGAAAAAAATAAAACCATGTTGTTCTCACATCTTTCTTATTTTCAAAAAATTTTTTTGTAATGCATGAGCACTTTTATTTCAATTTGCAGTTGTACTGAACATTGTTTGCAAGCATCAGAATTAAAGACTGGATTAAAAAAAGGATTTGACTTGGATTTAAAAACGTATCCTATTGTAGATTAGAAGGTGCCTTAGATGCGGTTGACTGAATGCAGACATCATTAGTATGTGCAGGAGAACCGTGTGGTTGGTCCACCTGCCGCTTCACAGCTGCATGAAATGGGTGCATGACAAATGACTCCTTAATGTTGTGATGTAATGCTTCACAGAGCATGTGCAAATTGTCCCCGATGGCGTTCATTTGTGGAGTTTAGCAGTGAAGAACAACAAGTGATTTGCAGAAATTGTGTGTGGTATGGCATAACTGCCTCCAAGAAACTCTGTTTGCGTTATGCCGTCGAAAACTTGTAAAGTATACTGAATATACTGGAGATACTGAACACACAAGTGAAATGTTCTCTGACTATGCTTTTAATTTGTTTTCCATCTAAATATCCTCTCAAACACGACATTTTCGCATCATGATAACGCGTTTTAGGCATTTGCGTGTCATTTAACGCCACATTGTTACCATGAAACTGTCGCGGTTATGTTTAGGCAAAAAAGTCACTTAGTTAAAATAAGAAAAATATCATGGTTGGGCTTAAAATAAGTAAGTAAAATATGTACAGAAAAGTAATTTCAAGGAGACATGGTTCGGTATGTTGCGACCCAATTCACAATAGGCTTTATATCTATAAATCGCAAAAAGAGCAAATTTGAAAATGTAAATAAACGTTCCTACAATTATCAAAAACAATGCAAACGTTCAGGCTCCCTCATGTGGCTCAAAGATGTACTGCAGATATAAATGTTAAATAAAACATATTACCAAGGTTTCACATCATTTGAGTTAATATACATATAGTTAGGACATACTTTACACTGAGATATATTACCTTAAAAGTTTTTGGAACAACAGTTCTATGTAATAGAAACATCTAAAGAGCTGCAAATCATTAAATCGTAAGATTCTGCTTTGAGTTTTCCATTTTGTGCTTCTTCCAGCTCTCACTGCAACTGTTGCCGGATAACTAATGTGTGTGCAAACACTCACAGGGGGGCTGTCGTCTTCAAACATCTGAGCTACTGGCTGCTTCTGTCTTTTATCTATCAGTTCATTAACGCTTCAAAAGCAACAGGATCTGGTCCAAAACAAGCCGCTACCTGATAAAAGCATCCAGTCGTCTGAGGAGAGTGAAAATACAAGTTTTATGTTTCATTTCATCACCAACCATTATTTGGTGAGTCCAGCTTTCATTGTTAGAAGCGCTCCTTCACCGGAGAGAGTCTGTCTGCTTGTTTTGTTCTTACTTGTATTTATGGGCTCATTTAGTTAGGACAAACAAGATGCTGCTGCAACCATGCGTCATGGTTTATGCTAATAAAGATGGAAATATTTCTACATTATACAAAAGTCGTACCTAGCTTCATAGTGGCTATTTGAGTGTCTGGTGAGTCTGTTCGTTCAGTAACAATTATAAGCCAGAGTGAAACATACATCACCACCACCCTGCAAATAATCTAATTCAAATGGAAGGAGTTTCTGTCCGTCTGTCCTTTGATTTTCTCAACAAGCGTCCATCAGATTTACTTCACATTCGTTGGGTGTACTGCTGAGGACCCAACACAGTCACACTGTGGTTCGTGAAATAGTCACAAAATTGAATCCATTTGATTCCTGTACATAGACACGAATTTCCCTCTTTCTTTTCGTGACGCTCGGCACGACTTTCAACAACATTTTTTATGCGTTTTCCTACGACTGTCCAGCAACACGTGACGTACGTGTCAATTTACGCTCCAGTCTTTTCAAAATAAAACTTAGCTTGGCTTTAGGCAACAAAACTACTTGGTTAGGCTGGAAGTGGCGTAACTTAAGTACGGAAGTTAAGTGACAAATAACACCGGTCTCCTTGGCAAAAGTATTTTTTCACCCACCCATCCACCCCGACCTCCTCCCTACGCGGCGTTCGTCGCTCTTTATACTTCCTGGTTCGCAATTACGTGGATTACATACAAATTGATTTCATGCTGACACATCACGACAAAAAATGTGAAATTCATGTTTATGTACACAAAATTTTAATTCCTTGACTATTTCGCAAACTGATGTGCGACTGCGCTGTGAGGACCCAAGGAAGTGTATCGTCAAGTGTGAGCTCTTGAGATCTACGGGACATACGCTCAAAAACTTTTCTAGCTTCCAGGTTTACTTCCAGGGTATACGGCCCGCTGAATAAGCGCAGTAGTGTTTCTCCCATTGGCCACGCCCATGATTTTCCACCGGCCCCAAAGACTTTACATTGTGATGACGTCACAGATGTTTAAATCGCTTTGCTCGGCTCGAGGAAAGTTTTACAAACATTAAACCTCGGTGCATCAAAAATGTCATAATAGAAAGAGTCATAGTCAACATTGTTTGCAGTTGGAGGTGTCCAGACATCTCTTTTATAATGGTGGTCTATGGGGAAAATGCTTTTTGGGCCGCAGGGGGATTTTTTGTTGCAACACCGTGAGTGGCCACTGGAAAAATAATGCAAGTAAGGCTGAGTGGCAGCACCGTATACAGATCTTATTATAGGCTACATCCATGCATGCTGGGAACAGCTTGCTCTCCGTCGCACGCTACAATATTGACTGTTACATCGCCAAACGGCATGCTGGGTATAGCTCGCTACAGCTCGCTCTCCGTCCTTTTGCACCTAAATGATGCTCATACTCCAGCATTGCTACGGGATGCAACGATGTTAGACCAAAGGAAGCGCAGTCTCAACTGTGAAGTTGTGTGGATGAGAAAGCTGCAAGCAGCAACACCACAGACCAACAATCAGCCCGTTCTGAACGGACACTGCACTTGTTTATTAAAATGTGCTTCTAAACTATTTTTGGAGTTTTGTTGATCCGTTGTCCACCGTGCACTTACTGCACACGTGCATTCTTTGTATCTTTTGAGGCATTTATTATTAAATATGTACTTATTCTGAGGTGCACAATAGCTGAAAAGCTCATTTGATTAATCCTGCTGAGAGTTCAAGTGTTTGTGTGATCTCATGAAGCTCAGTTTAAAGCTGCCACACTGTGATGTCACACTGCTGACTCAGAGGATCTTTACCACGCCGTCTGAGGAGGCCTCCCGGGCAGCGAGAGCCGTCTTACTTTAAAGTAGACGTCTCCTGTTGCCCGTCCGGCATGTCGACACAGCGGCTCTCCGGCATGTTTACGCCACAGGAGTTGTTGGCGTC
Source organism: Sebastes umbrosus (assembly GCF_015220745.1). NCBI lineage: Eukaryota > Metazoa > Chordata > Actinopteri > Perciformes > Sebastidae > Sebastes > Sebastes umbrosus. The sequence continues at coordinate 3,052,972 of NC_051278.1, forward strand.
GCAAAGCTGTCACTGACATCTCCGCGTCTCCCACCGTCTCCTGCCTCTGTTTGGACGTCTTAACGACGCGGCGAGAAACAAAAATATGCAAAGGCAGACAGAACAACAAAGTCTTCACAGCGCAGAGCCGTCACGTTATGCTTAGCACGCGTCTTGCGAGCTGATCCGAGCCGTCGTGTCTGCACATGTGGTCACTGTCATTTGTCTTAATGTTGAAAGCAACAAGACTGTTTGGAAAACAGTGAAGTGAGTAAAGAGACATGTTTCACTCCACTGGTCTCCTCTGTGTCTTCAGGGTACTGACAACAATAATAATACGATGATGCTGCCTGTGGGCTCTGTGGATGAGATTGCCATAAATTAGTATTTTTTTGCCCATATTTCCCTCATGAGGTCATGATACAACACGATAAACCTATTACCTTTCTCGTATGTCTAAAACAGCCTTGTTTGTAACTACAGTGACAGTTCAATCTCATCATTTATGTACAGTATCGCTCCAATCCAGCTTCTCAGAATGACCGTTTTCAAGGTTATCAAACGGAACCGTTTCTAATCCAACACCTGAAACCATTATAGAATTACAGATGTTATCGTGGCGAGTAGTGGAAAGTATCGTCTGTTTTCATTTTGGCTGAAATAATGTCTTATTATGTTTGCTTCAAGGCCCAATTTTTCTCTGCAACTGTCTGTTACTGTTAAAGCATCAATCTGCCAATCACTGAAGCACAGGGATCACAAATGAAGCTTTGCTTGTGGCTATATCCAGTTCATTAAATGTCCATTTTCCCTAATACATTAAATAATACAGTGAATAAAGAGGCATGTTAAATGGCCGGCTAACTGCCCATTACAATAAACGTCATCCATGAGATCCAAACAGAATTTGACTCACTGGAATCTACAAATCATGAATATTAGAGAGTTATTGTTGCAGCTGACAAACCTTTTATAATCACAAGGTAAAACAAAATGCAAAGAAGTCTGACTGTATAGAAGTCAATGAGAAAATGAGCCTACTTCTCTCTTGATTTATTCCCTCAGTAAACATTGTAAACATGAGTTTATGGTCTCAATCGCTAGTTTCAAGTCTTCTTCAATACAGCATGATGTTCATTTAGTAAATTATGGTCCCATTTAGAGTCACATAGACCATAAAGCAGGGGATGCTTTAGGGCGGGGCTACCTTGTGATTGACAGGTCGCTACCACGGCGTTGTCTGGTCTGGGAGTTGTTTTTTCGACTTACAACTTTAACCCTTTTACAGTGTGTTTTCAATTCATCAAAGTTAATTATAACATTTTTGGTAGCCTAAAAATGTCTTATTCAGCGTTTGGTTGTGCTTAGCTCCACCCTCTCGTGTCATCTGGATGCAAAAAAACAAGATGGAGAAAGCCAAAAACCAAGATGGCGATGGCCAAAATGCCGAACTCAAGACTTCAAAACCGTAGTCCACAAACCAATACGTTACTACTTGATTTGTGCCACCATATTGGTCATAGCATGATTTTGTTTGACCTCCGAGCATAACAGTTGTTTGTTTTGTCGTTATGTCAGGCATAGGGCCTTTGCACGCTAAGTAAAAATATTATAAATATAAAAAATAAATACGACCTCACGTTGTGTCAATCACGTTTACACACCGACTCTGAAACTTTCATCCATTATTAAAGTTAAACAGGTTTGATTTTCTGCGTTTTTTTCCGCATACATTAAAAGGCAAAAGAGGGTTGTTTGACCACTCAGAGCCACCATCCATGCAAACATCATCATCCAAAATGGCATGAAAAACACTCACTTCGTCTCCCAGCATAAAGCATTTTATGATAAAGATATATAAGAATACAGAGATGCAGAACTTAAAGATAGATTTTCGCATTGATTGCAGAACAGCTTGGAATCGGGATGGTTGCAAAACAAAGGATGTAGTAAAGATTAGACAGTAGTGATTGAGCTCTAGGCAGCTAAACGATAGCTTCTTGCTAATATCAATCATTCATTAGCCCCGTTTGGGACTAGCGCTATCCATTGCTCCCACGTAGTTAATTCAGTTTTGTCTTGTATTGCGAATATTCACAACTAAGAGAATAATATAACGCATCAGACTCAGTGTGGAAGGTTTGTGTGGGTAACTTTTTTACGAAAAATATGGACTTGGTGTGCAAAGGCCTTTACACTCCTTGCAGAACATCTTTAAGGATAAAGTGAAACAACTTCAGCTGGGTAGAAAAGCTGCTGAGAGAAATGTGCTTTTTGTTGCGTGAGAGAGAGAAAAAACAAATAAAAAGAGAAACTAAAAGTGAAGAAAGTGAGAGCATCAAATAAAGATTAGAGAATAGCACTGGAAGTGATATTGACTCAGTTCAGTAGTGGTTGTTTCTTTCATTGAAACTTTGAGAACTTGGCCTGCAGCAGAGTTTCTCCTTCTCCTTTAAACAGAGTGTAACTACAGTACCAGCACCGCGGACAAACACAGAGAGGTTTTATCACAGCGGCATGTTTTGCCTCTTGGTGCAAATTGCATCTCTTCAACCAGCCCTGTAATAACATTGATTTTTTTTCCCCCTATGGCCCATCAACCTCAAGTTTTTTTTTTTTTTGCAATGATTTAGGATTTCCCAGCTTTCTTTTGAACATCGCGGCCCGTAACAAAATGTCTTCTGACTGTTATTAGCTTGCTGTTCCTGCGTTTTCAAATCCTCCCCGTGGCTGCTTCAGCGATGCAAAAACCGTGTCTTCTTTTTTTTTTATGAGAAAGGATGTTTCATGTGATTTTATAAACTGCCGAGAAGCACCGCTAGTCCCTGAGCCCCGTGCCATACGAGAAGGAGGAGAAGAGGATTTGCAAGAGAGGTGAACGGAGGACGTGAGGGAAAAGGAGGAGCACACAGGAGAGAGACGGAGGATGTGGAGAACAGGCGATGGGGAGGGGAAGGAAGAACACAAGGAAAGAGATCGATGAGCTGCGAGGAGGAAGAAAAGGCGAGCGGAGGAAAGGAGGAATCAAAGACGCTCAAGAGGTCATGATGCTAATCCACCAAAGATCCCTGGAGGCTGCTGCCAATGTCACTGTCAGAGCACTCAGGGAGAGGAGAGGCTTCGTGTGGAGCCGCAAAAGAGGAAACACAATGGAGGCCATGTCGAAGTCAGTCCACTTAAAATGAGGAATTATAAGCTCTGTGCAACCTTGAGTTTGTTATTTAAAGGAAAATATAAAGGCATGGAGTGGAGCGGACACTCAGTCTATATAAAGAAAAGAAAGTCTGAATCACTCAGCTTATAAAAAAAATAAACAAATCACAGTAAATCAGGATGTCGTTTCTTAGCACTAAAATCACTTTGGATGTCTATAATAAAGTTTGTCCCAAAATGTAAACAAACTGAGTTAAGCTGAGAAACTTCGTTAAAAGTCCCGAGGAATAGATTTAGTGATCGTAACGATCCATCAGTCCTGACAGATGGACACAAATGAGGCAGACAGACTGCTGTTAAAGTGACTCAAACGTCTTTCTAGCTTTAACTTCAGTACATTTCTGTCATCCTTTAACTGCTTAACATTCACATTTGTACTGTAACGTACTACATATGTTGGGTCTTTCTTCAGGTGTAGTGTATGTGACATGACTACAGAATTCCCTGCAGACTTTGCTTCAAATGAACCACATAACAGACTTATTTTAATTGGATTAATCTGTTAAAAAACACACAGCCCTTTAGAGAGAGAGAGAGAGAGAGAGAGAGAGGAGTAACCTCAAGGACAAAAAGTTTGTGAATATTTCTAACGTCCAACAGTTACGGCTCTCACAAACTACATAACAGACCAGATACCGCGAAAAGGTTTACTTTGAGGGCATCATATTAAAGAAGACAACAGCCACGCCAGCGGCTCGGTGAGGCTGTTCTTCGGCAGGGCAGTGCTTTGAGCTAAATGCTCATGTTAGTATAGCATCATGCTCATAATGACGATGCTAACAAGCCGTAATCCGTGACAAAACATAATTCAAAATGCGTTTCGTTATATGGTAACATCATTTTAGGAGACAGGGCTGCGTATGTTGTATAGATGTACATAAATACAATTTACTTGACTAAAACAATGAAGGCACATTATAGAAAAGGATTAACTTAATATCTTGCTGTTCAACAATAAAACCATACAGCCTCAAGTTTTAGCAAAGCATTTTCACTACACCATTTCCTGGAGAGAAAGCACTCTGAAAGAGACATTGAGACGACTGTGAGAAACTGACAAAATAAGAATGACATGGTAAGACGGAAGAACAATGTCGGAGAGAGAAAACAACCAAAAAATGTCAAGAAATTGAAGGAGGAATCTATTTCAGAGGGCTGTAGACCGTAGAATGATAGATATGAGGGGCAAAAAAACACTATTCAGACTGAAAATAGCAGCATTACGGTAGTGTGTTGGCTCAGGTGCTTCTGAGAAGATGGAATTGGATCCAGCAAGGCCAAGTTGATGGTTTATTTTTGTGCTCCTCTGTCTTCCTTCGTTTGTAAGGGAAAGAAAGCGAGTGTCGCCCAACGCCACATGGAAACCACTACAAGGTAATCCACGTGGAATGTGCACTTAGATGTTTTATAATTCGTCAAAGTGGTGCATCGAGGGACTTAGCTGTGGGAGAACGCAGAGCTCTCATTGAAGTGAATGAGGAGGCTGTGATGGTTTGAGCACGGCTATGAAGACAAGGACAAAGAGGAGTATAAGAGGGAAGAGGAGGAATGCTCAGCTCCGGTCTTAAAGCCCAGCAGACTCCATGATTTGAGGGCAGGACATGAGTCTCCACTGGGGTTTAAAATGGAGGAGAGATGCTCCGACGGAGACGGCTGCTCTTAGAGGGAGGGAGGGAATATAATGTGTGTGAATGCATTTAGTTATAGTTCATGTGTGTCTGGGGACCAGCTTTAATTTCACCATGACTCTACTGTGCTTAAAGTCTTTCAGCTTTTAGGAACACTGAGTGTTTCACTTAAATCTGCACACCCTTTCACATCAGAATCAATCTCTTCTATCAGCCTAAACTGCAGAGCTACATTAGAGAAGAACGTCTCTTTTCCCTACTGAAATAAAGACTATTCATATTAAACCGCTCTGGTGAAGGGTGATCGGTCAGATCTCCTTCACACCTTCTATACAAAAAGACCGTACCAGCTGTTCACCCATCACCACATACTTGAAATACTGGCATTGCCGTACTTGGACATCTCAATGACAACAACTCTGGTAAAGCCAACACTCTATTTCTCACTTCACACAATTCACACAACGGTGCATGGACTGCTACCTCCAGCTGAAGGTAGACAAACAAAAGAACCGTTCATTAGCACATCAAACACACACCGTACTGCACCCACCTCCACCCAGCGGAAAAGTTGCCAGATGACGTCAAACGCTCATTTGCATATTGGTGACGCTGTCGCACATAATTTGCATAAACATAGTGGGTGTGCACGGCCAAGAGGGGACGGAGAGACCCCGTGCTGTTGGCAGGAGAGCCGTGGACTGCGATTACTCTGAACAGCATGGGAATGAATAACAATATATTTCTTGCTTTTTCCCTGCTGTGGATAAGTCGCTAAATTTGTCACTTTTTAGAAATAATGCCGCTAAGAAGGTCTGAAAAAGTCGCCACGTTGGCAACACTACCTCCACCCACAGCAAGACAGTGGAACAGATCAACAACTTCAAATATCTTGAGGCGTTTTTCTCTTAATTGAAATGCCCGGACCTGACATTGTCTGGAGTTTCCCTTTCACTCATGTACCACACAACAGGAGATTGTCTGCAACAGACGCATTCTTGCCTACTGGAAATACTGTGTTCGGTTTAGGTGAGGGGTGGCGCCTGGCGTTAAAGAGGCAGGACATGACCATAGACCGTATATAAGAATTGGACGTAGTCAATGTGACGTCACTCATTGGTTTGTGGACTGCGTTTTGAAACCTAGAGTTCAGCATTTTGGCCAACACCATCTTCTTTTTTTGCAACCAGAAGTGACACGACGATGATGGTCAGCACAAGTTCAATTTGTATATAATCCACGTCCACAGGCGATACCAACAAAGACTCGTCATATGTAAACTCAGAGCGCTGTCTGTCTGTAACCTCACGTTAACCTGCTACAACAAAAACAAACCTTCCAGCTCTCCACATCGTGTCTCCAAAATCATCTTCCTTCCTACACCCAGTCTCTCTCAGACATGAACCACACAGCCTCACACTTAAAATAGCAAATGACCCCGATCACCCCCCCAATCCACACTTCACATCTCTGCCGTCTGGTCGTGGATACAGGACTTTAAAAATGGAGAAAAAGCTCTCTTTGGCAGGAGTTTTTTATCCCTTCTGTCGTAGCAGCTCAGAACAATCTGCCTCGCTGACACTGTTGTATAGATCCAGACTCACAGGAAACGAAGAAAGAGAGATGCAACAATGGTCCTTAGACAGATCCAAACTGTGGACGTGGTTTAGGACAACCACGTCTCGCCCGGGTGATTCCAGTGCATAGAAGGTTGCTATGACAACTGGGGGCGCTGTTGGACCAGATCAACTGGAGAACGGGATCAACAGCTGCTGGATAAAAGAAATCAGACAGGATGTTACATGTCAAACACCTGGTTGGTGGAAGCTACAGTGACAGTGTCTGATTACAAAAATGATCTTTTAACCCTCTAAAGCTACATAGACAAAGAAATGCCTGGACATGTTTTATTTTTTTGTCAATTCTGAGTTTATTCTTCCAGTCAGTATTGAGTGTTATACATCATATGATTCAGGAGAATATACCTTTTCTTTCTGGTGCAGTGTAAAGTCACCAGCATGTATTATCTTTGTGTGAGCATACCATATTTGATAAAAACAAAAACGCCCAGTGACATTTTTTATCTGTTCAAAATGTACCTTAAAGGGAGATTTGTCAAGTATTTAATCCTCTTATCAACATGGGAGTGGACAAATATGCTGCTTTATGCAAATGTATGTATATATTTAATATTAGAAATCAATTAACAACACAAAACAATGACAAATATTGTCCAGAAACCCTCACAGGTACTGCATTTAGCATAAACAATATGCTCAAATCATAACATGGCAAACTCAAGCCCAATTTGACTATGACTTGCCCCAAACTGCACGTGATTATCATAAAGTGGGCATGTCTGTAAAGGGGAGACTCGTGGGTACCCATAGAACCCATTTTCATTCACGTATCTTGAGGTCAGAGGTCAAGGGACCCCTTTGAAAATGGCCATGCCAGTTTTTTCTCGTGAAAATTTAGCTTACAAGTTTTGAGCGTTATTTAGCCGTTAGTTTCATATGATACTATCTTCACTCTATAGCTTTAAAACTAAGCCCGCTACAACCTAAAAAACGCAAGATGTATTAATGCGTTAAAGACATTAGTGGCGTTAGAACAAAATGTGTTATTATTGTGTTAACACCGACAGCCCTAGTTCGGTTGAATAACTCCATAGTCAACGAGGGCATTTTTGTTTTTTTAATGTGAAAAGTTGTATTTAGGTGTATACACCTTTTCCTCAGTGAGTTACAGCCAATTATTGGATATTGTCCTGGTCTCCGACGACCTTACTCGGACCCCATCCATCTCTGAACTTGGCCTTCATTTTGATCTCAACTTCACACCTGTAAAGACAACATCTGTCCACACACATATAAACACCTGGCAAAGTACTCAAAACCGCCTCTGTGGTAGTTCCTGCTAGTAAGTGTCTCCAGGACCTAATTTTGTCATGATGACACACACACTCACAGACTCACAAGCTGAGAATCTCACGGTTCAGACACAATTTAAAGCTTGTCTCTATCATAAACGGTTCCAAAGGTATTTCATTATTTGTAGGAACATGTCTAGCGTAGCATCGATGCTACGCTAGGCTTTTAGGAAGTGGATTAATTTCTCTGAGTGACTTCTGCAACACTGATATTCGAGGGTCCTTGGGGGATGTAATCGACCAAATATATCCAGTAAAAGGTTTTCAGTAACCAAGCTGTTAATGAAAGAGGTGAGAATAATGGTAAAAAAAGCCACTAATTTCATTATGAATGTTTAATATTTATGACTCGGCTCTGTGTGCATTAAGAAAACAGTGAAAAAAGGCCTTGAGAATTTATAACATTAATTTCGGGTGGATGATTTTAATAAAATGAGGCTGTTAAACTTATTCCTGGGTTCTAAAGTTCATGTTTTTGTGATGATGTCAGGCTGCCAAGGATTCTCATGCAGCTTTAAAATAAGCAGTGGTATCTTGGTGTCACTTTTCTAAAATACTGGGCTGAAATTTCTGGTGTTTCAAAGAAGTCTCATCAGCCGGCATCACGGGAAGAGCAAATCCAGGTGAGGCGCTTCTGTCTCGACTTGAGCTCGAGCTGGAAAGTCTAAAAAATGTCTTCATCTGGGATTATTTCAATCTCATTGGAAACCAGAAAGAGTCGCTGATATGGATCCAGTCTTAATCCTTTCCCATGAATGATATCATAATATTACAACCCGTATGTTTGTGTGCATATATGTGTGTCAGAAAACCCCTCAAGAAAGTTGATTAAGTGATTTTCTTGGCGGTAGCACACCAGAGCACCGTCTGCCTGAAGGCGTCTGGTAGGTGATGGGATTCTCCAACCATTAGACTCACTCGCCCAAGAATATTATTATTGATTTTGATCTTGAGCTACGGCCTATTGAATGCACCGACTTGTTTTTTCAACAGCAAAACAGCAGTAGTGGGAGCTATCGTTCAGCACTAATGACATCATTTTGCAAGGATGCCTTCCCTCTCCTGAACGGGCGTTGTAAATATATTTATTTATCTCCTTCACAGACAAGTTCGAGGGGGGAAGAGGAGATTACCTGTCGAGATTATGCCCAATGATTAATGCTTGTTTGGGCACCGCGAGATAATGCGCATTTGATTTAATGACTAAAATGAATCGCTTCTTTGCAACTTGCAACTTCAAATAGGTTTTTTTTTGGAGGCGGAGGAGGTTGAGGGGGAACTAAAATATCTGAATTTCTAAACACAGGGAAGATTAAAAGAAAGAAGTAGGCTTAATGGACTTATCCTTCATGTATTATTGACAGTAATGTCTTGTTCACACTCATTGCCCATGAAAAATATATGAATATGACTCATGCATATGAAGAGAAGAAAATATGTGAGTCATGTGTGAATTTAGGAGAATTGTATTTGAGTATAAATACATAGTTCCATCTGCAACCCTGTTTCCTACAAAATAAAGTTCCCATACAACTAAACTGCATTCTCAAAGACGTTTTGAGGGAAACGTGTTGTTTCCAGACAAAAACGCAACAAAAGTACTTGGTTAGGTTTAGTAAAAAACATCATGGTTTGGCTTAATTACTATGAAAGTGAACATTGACTTCTAGTTTCACACAAACAGCAGTCTCTTGGGTCAAAGTCTTGTGTTTGTTGGACCCATCTATCAACCCCTCCCGCCCCCCCTATGTGGACTTTCTCGCTTGTTAGACTTGTTATTATTCCACGTAACTTTCATTAACGGTCGTTTGATATACGACGTCACCTGCTCTGCACGTCGCTTGTTGCACTACATCACGTTAGAGACGTATTTGTGATACGTCAAAGGCAAAAGTAATCCGCGACAAAATAAGTTTCCCTCGAAACGTAATTGACTATGCAGTTTAGTTGTACAGGAACGTCATTTTTAGGACACAGGATTGTCATCTGTCTCTCAGCGTTGAGATCCGTCATGTATTTCGGGGAATGGGTCTGTCTATCTTACACATTTCACCAAAATACACAAGTGCAAACAACATGTTCTCATCCCAACTCGTCACATAACGCCCCTTGGCATCTCTTAATTTTGACATCAAATCCTCTATATTTAGGTTTTAAGAAAGAACTACATGGTTGGGCTTAAACCTAATACGTTTGTGCAGTGAAAATGACACTGAACGTTGTGAACACGGGACACGAACAATCAGCTGATTGTAACGTGAAAGTGAAACATAACGCACGGGACACGGACAGCGGTCTCCTGGATGAAAGCCTTGTGTTTGTTGGATCCATGCACCTCCCCTCCCACCCGATCGGTGTATTTTCGCTCTTTAAACTACGTCACCACACTCCTGGTGCACTTTCTCGGAGCGTTTACTGTTAATGGAACGAGTAAGCCTCGATATTTGACACCCTGGGAATGAGAAGGGGCTGGATGGGTCCAACAAACACAGGACTTTCAACTAGGAGACCGGTGTTCGTGTCCCAAAGTGTTGTTGAGTTATTTTGAAGTTACGTTAGTGACGTTGCGTGTTTTCCGTACTTCTGTAACGTTGTTTCTGTACAGGTTTTACTTAGTTTCCCAACTTATTTTTAGCCCAACAATGATGTTTTTCCTAAACCTAACTCAGTGGTTTTGTTGCTTAAACCTAACTGTGGCCATTACTGTAGTTTTGTTGTGTGGCGTGGCTCGCAAAAGAGGCGTACAAATGACACACGAAAAGGCTAAAATGCGAGTTTGTTCCTGCAGCAGAGTCTGAAGCTAATTTCCATCAGTACTCCCATGTTCTTACAACCATTTCCTCTGTGTTGTGTTCCCGCCACATTAGTGGCATCTATATTAAGTGAGCCGAGAGGCTGCAGTTAGCTCAGACAACCAGAAGTGATAGACCACATCCCTGCATCAGGCCTGCAGTTAGTTCCCCCCATGAGAGGGAAGCTACTAATAAATGAGTTACTCCAGCTGCTTTGCTCCATGGTGGCTGTGCAGCAGCGAGTCTGCTATGATTACCGTGTGATCTCGTCTCAGTTACCCAAATGTTTTATCTCCGCTATGATTTAGGTTCATGTGCATGTGCATGTGTCTCGCATTAGCAAAAATCCATTTGGGGTTAAACATCCACTCCAATTAACATTTTCCTGCAAAGTGCCAGACAGACCATTCATATTGTATGGACGTCATGGACAGAAGAAAACATATATGGAGGTCACCCGCCTCATTGTGTCAGGTAGTTGGGTGCAATTAACCAAAACTATTGTCGCACAATTATAATACGGAGACCAGACATCTCGGTTTGTCCGGGATTGTCCCGGTTTCAAGGCGGGTGTCCTGAGTCCTAACAAATATCTATAAAACACTAAAATGTCCCAGTTTTCACCACATTGAAATAATAATAATGAATATATACTTGTTTTCAATGCTTACATGTATGGGATAATGTACAGCGAGCCGGTTATTATTGCTAAATGAACCCTGATATGGTGAGCACTCTTATTAAAGAGATCTATAATTTAACATAAAATATTATTTTTATGTAAAAATGATTTTATTGCTTCTGCTTAAAAATATTCCTCTCGCTGCGTACGTAGATCAGAACTGCTTCCATAATATAACAGTCTGTTATTCACAGCAGCGGTCGGCTATGAAGAAATAACAAACCGTAAATACCGACATAAAATATATTAAGACCAGATAGCAATATACAACAGCTGGCAGAGAATGTGTCAGTCGGCCATTTAGCCTGCAGATTGTGCACACTGACAAATGTTTAGTTTTATAAGGTATCTGATAATCAAGACATATTTTATATTACACCAAAGCAATCCTTTAATGTTCCCATTTCTGATGAAAACACCTATGGTGAGTGCATAAGCACATACGTATCCGTGTGCGGTAAACTTAAGGGTCTGCAGAAAAGTTTGCAGCCCTGGCGAGAAGTGGTTGAAGTGATTTGTATGCTGCCAGTGGGTCTTCAGTCAAACCCACTTTGACACCCGGGTCTTGTGTTTGCACCCGAGACTTTGAGGAAAACAGGTCCACATTCTCAGCCTTTGCTTTAACCATCAGTAGGTTTGGATTTATGTTAAGTCAAGTCAATACTGCGCACCTGCTACATGAACACTCCCCCCTCCTCTGCATGTTTTCACCTCCACCTCCCACTACAGCATGTGGATAATTGGACACTAGCGTCACTCCACAAAGCCTGGGAGTCAACACGGACTGAAAAAAGCCACAATTTAGCACTGTGCAGGTGGAATGTAAAGATTAATGCCAACACTGACGTTTCCATCACAACACGCGTATAAGAAGACGCTGTATCTGCCCACTTTCTCTTCTTTACTGCACATTTGCAAGACACTATCAGCCCAATTACACAGCTAATGTTTTACAGCCCAGCCCTGCCCAAGTGACTGAGCTAAATTTGTTAAATGAGACTGTTTGGTGCTCCAGGGGAGCCATGGGTGTATTTTATTGTCGTGCAGAAGGTGTTAATGCAGAATTCTGTGAAATCGTGTACATTTGAGTGCACCCCAGAGCACAGAGGCGTGTTTGTGTCGGCTCTATTACGGTTGTCCTTTTGTAGGTCTACACATTCTATTAATAAGAGATGATATGAACTTGAGGTGCTAATTTATCATTCTAAAATCCCTCCAGATATCTTGGTTGTTTTCAACTCCATCACACCGGTATACTGTGATCTTGAGCATACCTCATCTACAGTATGTATACCTATTTTAAATTCAACTTTAATTTGACTGCGTGTGATTGATCCAGCCTAAGAATTATGTTCCCATACAACAAAACTGCATTGTGAATTACGTTTAGAGGGAAACGTATTTTGTTGCAGATTACATTTATTTTTGACACCAATACGTTTCTAATGACGGCCCGTAGAAGTCCGTGTAGAGAGGAGGTCGGGGTGATGGATGGGTCAATCAAACACAGGATTTCCACCGAGGAGGCCGCTGTTTGTATCCCGTGTGAAACCAAAAGTCAACGTGATCTACATCCATAATTTAATAATGTAACAAACGTAGTTATTTTAAGCCAAACCATGACGTTTTTTTTACTGAACGGAGTAGTTTTGTTGTGTTTTTATTTGTTTCAATATACAACAATAACCATGTTTACAACGGTTTTAAAACCGCAACTGTAATCCGGGAGAAAATATGTTTACCTCGGAACGTAATTGAGCAACATGTTCTCATCCGGCGTCACTTTTCATTCGCAGTAAACACATGCTTAATGTTATAAATTAAACAAAAACACTTGCTTAGGTTCAGGCAACAAAACCGATGTAGTTAGGTTTTGGAAAAAAAACATGGTTGGGCTTAAAACTACTACGTTGTTGAGTGAAAATGTGACTTGACGTGAACACGTGACATGAACGATGAGATGATTGTAAAGTGAAATTGAAACTTAATGTACGGGACATGAGCAGCGGTCTCCTGGATGAAAGCCCTGTGTTTGTTGAACCCATCCACTCGCCACCCGTGTGTCCATTTTGGTCTATAAACTTCATCACCACACTCTTTTAGCCGGTAGACATTCTCTGTCTGGATAGGTTTTTGTTGTGTTGAGTGGACACGGCTTTATTGAGGAGGAAACTCATTGCGAAAATGGAACATGGCAACGCGGATAATTCGCGTGTGCATAGTTGTCCCAATGCAAATCTTCCGCATTCCCGCACTGCATTTTCGCATCGTGTCCATCACTGCAGTTTTGTTGCTTAAATATGCTTAAAGTAACCGTGACCATTTCACGGCAACAAATGACACGCCAAAAAGCGTTTCACAATGTTAAGCTTGTGGCATGTAAATAACACTCGATTCGTTATCATGACACGTGGGATGTCCTTAAAATGTCGTGCTATATATCCGCCTTCCCATGAGATCATGTTGAGAATGCAGTCCAGTTGTATGGAAACGTGATGTTGTAGGAGGGCTGGAATGATCTCAGCAAGCACGCTGTGAATGTCACTAAATGTCATCTATAAATAGATTCATTAAGAAATCGACAGAACAATTAGGGCAGAGAGGTCGTCAATGCGGCAGCAGCACCACTAAACAAATTTCATACAACAGGGATGGATCAGCTGTACAGAGAGGACCTTTTCAACAGCTCTTATAGCCTTGAAGCTGAGGCATTATTCTATTTTTCTAATTCCGGTCTATTAACAAGGCCTCTGCCTCAGAGCTGTGAGGCATCACAGCTGCAACTAAATATAGAAACAATATGTCTTAACTCTGATTCTGCTTCTTTAGGTTTTTTTTTACACGTCTTATCTAAAGAAGGTTTTGTTTTTCCATAACGCTCAACGCCGCTCTGCTCAATCTATTTACAAACACCTGGGAGCGGAACAGTACAATCCAAGGTCTTTTACTTTTGGCCAAAGCTGTTGATGGATAAATGTAATTTTCTCTTTGCACTCTCTATTTTTCAAGGTGTTTGAGGTTGAATTTGCATTTTATTGTGCAAAAGTTCAAAACACACAAACATCAGAATAACAACATATTGTGCAGGGAGAGGAAAGAAAGGCTTACTTGTACCCAATAATAAAAAACAATATTCACAATATCAAAGATGCATAGACACTAGACATCAACACATTGTGAATTGAAAAAAAAGTGGACTTTACAACCACAATCAAAAAGTCAGTGTATCATGAATAAGTTATATCCAGTTGGATCCTTCCTGTTCACTGATGTTATACCTTTTAACTCAATCTAGCCTTTAAAAATGACTTCTTAGTCAACAACAATATTCAACAACTTTTACTTTAGACTTATCTCTGATCAACGTATTCCCAGACAACGGTTCGATAGATATCTGACGAAAAAGTTATTTTTTTGGTCAATTTCCTACGAATGTCCAGCAACACGTGTCAATTTCTGCTCGTTACATGCATACAATCTTTTCAAAATAAACTTTCGTCTTCACAGGAAACAAGTTCCTTAGGTTTATGCAAAATATTCTGAAATAGTTGCAGGACAGTGTTGTAGAACATGCAGTGACTTGCACGGCTCCATGAATGAATGAAGAGCAGCTTTTTAATTGTGGATTATTACTATTATTTACAAATTACCTCAAGCTTCTTAACCTTTTTCTGTCTAAAATAAATATAAATGACATTTATTATGAAATGAAGTGGCCATTATGAAAGGCAAACTCTATGTAGAAAGAAAGGGCTGACAGCAGCAGCAGACACACTGCTGGTGTGGACGCCCCACGCGAAGCAGTTCAGCGAGGCAGCCGCAACGCACTGCTCATGCCGGCAGTCTGGCTCAAGTGTAAATCCATAATCTCCTGTTTTTTAGCAAAGGCATGTGATCCCCTCGTAATATTAAATATTTTCAATCCGTCTTTTCTGCGGTTGGTGCAGTTTACTGCACAACAACTCCTTGTGATTTCAGCTTTGGAGTTTAGCTCTGCTTTCTGCCTCCTAGTTGCTTCTCTGTGATGCCATTGCACAGAGACCATCTGTGTGTGGCAACAGGATTCTCCAAGAATCGATTTCTTCTATATTTAGTTAAGTGGAAAGTAGAACTTTTGAGTGATGCTGGGTTTGTGGTTGTTTACAGTCACTGCAGACTTTAATTGGCTTCAATCACACGTTTCAATGTTTTGGGTGAATCTGGACCAAGAATTACTGCAGCTCTTCAGCTCTACTTACAGTAGAAATATAGATCCTGTCAGCCCCCGTTTATTCATTCGGCTTGTCTATAAAAATGAAGAACCTTTGAATTATTAAACCCAAAAGGTGGAGAATATACCGTATCCTTCCCCTTGCCAACTGAAACATTGCGTCGCTGTTTTGAAGCTTCGACTCTTCTGAAGGAAAACTATATCTCCCGTGAAAATCCCATCCTGCCCTCTGGATGTTATTCCAATTAAACACCAAAAAACAGATCACTGGAACAGATGGTCAAAATATGTGCTCAATCATTAATTGTCATTTGGCTTCTGGTTCATGTTATTTTGAACGTGATGTTCTCGAATCTCCGTGAAAAAAAAGAAAAGGAAATGAAAAGAATTTGCCTCCAGCAATCACAGACCTACAGCAGCTCCAAACTCCCTTATTTATCTCAAGTTTTTGCCTGTCAGTGGGTATATTTTATTAATAATAAGCACAACTTTGGAGCACTGCAGTGAACAGGGGCTGCCCTCCTTAGAGCTGAGACACTTTTCTCCTCCTGCTGCTCTTAATAACTTTAGTCTCAGGGCGCCATTTTACACCGTAGACAATGGAATTCAACTCGATGTCCCGAACAGTGATTTGTTACCACAGACACCGGTCTCAAATGGCTCCGATCACACCTTGCTGTTAGGTCACTTTGTGTTGTTTCAGGGACTCCATCATCCTCTGCAGGCAGTGTGGGGTTTCCCTGTGGGCTGATTTACTCTCATAGTGTTGGGAACAAAACAGAACAAAACTTTTTTTACTCTCCAGATCCACAAAGAAAAAAACAGCTGGTTTACTGGACACATGTGAAGAATGTAAATAATTTTTAATAACGATTATCTGTATAATTATACTGATGAGTTAGCATCAAAGCTCTTGAAATGTTTCATCATCTAAACATCAAGCTAACATACTGCTGCAATGTATCCTCATACAACGGTTTGTATGATATCTTACAAGTCCACAAATCTTAAAAGTTAGTCCTCATTTTTCGTGTGTTTTCCTGTGAATATCCAGCAACACGTGTTAATTTCTGCTCCAGTCTTTTCAAAATAAACTTCTGTCTTCACAGGAAACAACTTGGCTAGGTTTAGGAAAAGTTCATGGCTTGGCTTAAAATAACACCGGAAGTGGCAAAAGTTACGTGACAAATAAATCAACATTGACTTCTGGTTTCACACGGGACATGAGCAGACAGCCCAGCCACAGAGCAGTTTGTGAAATAGTCACGATATTTAATGCACTGATTCGTGTGCATACGACAAGAATTTCACATGGTCAGCACAATATATTTTGTTTTTAACTTTTTGCTGTTGAGTTTTTAAGTCTTTTATTTGTGTTTTTTTTTTTTTAAATGTTATTTTTTTGGGGGCATTTTTTAAGCATTTTATTGATAGGACAGTGTTGAAAGGGGGAGAGAGAGAATTGACATGCGGAAAGGACCACAGGCCGGATTCGAACCCGGGTCCACCGCTGCAAGGGACAGAGCCTTGGCGATACATGGGCGCTCGCTCTACCGACTGAGCTAACCAGCCGCCCTTATTTGTGTTTTTAATGAAACTTTGAAGCTGTCATCTTGGCCAGGACCCTCTTGTAAAAGAGATTAAAAATCTCAACTGGATTATCCTGGTGAAATATAGGTTAAATGAAATGAAATAAAAACCAACAAGCTTGTGGAGTAGTCTTTCCACAGTTTACAGATATCATAGAGAGCTTATTCTCAACCTGGCTCAGACAGTGTAACCAAAAGGTCAAGTTAAATATACTAAACACAGCAATTTATTGAACCACACTAAACAGAGCAAAGAAGCAGCTGAAGAAAGAGAGCGAGCAGAGCAGTGTCAGCTCTTATATCCTGATGATCCAGTTGAGCTACATCAGCTGATTGCTGATTGATCAGCTGTTGGTGGAATTTATCACCCTCCCTTCTGCTCTCACCAATATTTGTATTGATTTATGTCCTCAGAAGTAGTTGTTCTGGGTGATCTAAACCTAAACTGGCTATCAACGGAGATTTTATTTCTGAATCCACACATATAAAGGATCCCTCTAAGTCAACATTAATTATTATCTTAACAAATAAACCACAGAAATACTGATAGTGGTGTTCTCCTGCTAGATGTGAGTGATCAATACCTATACATTTATATCGTGATTCTTTTTTACTTGACCTTCAACACACTAACCTCTCTTACAGATTTGAAATAAAAGATGCCTCTAATCATTTTATGAATACTTTTAATTCAGTAGTTAATAAACATGCACCTTTTAAAGCTAACCTAACCTAATCTAACCTCGCTTGCCTTCAGACAGCTAAGAAATCAATGTGCATCGAAGTGTTGATGCTGGTGGTGGTAACTGGAGGTTTAGACAGCAGGCCGGGTGCTGCAGCTGCAGCTAACTAGACCGGCTGATTAGTAATTTGCTCTCCTTTGGTTCAGAGAGGGAAGGACTCGTAGGGCTACATGATTAGATGTTGTGAACCAGAAGGGGGTTGCCTCTTAGATTTTAAATCTAAAGGTTAATAGAGGGAAGCAGGAGAATAAATGAGTGGACAGAAGCCAGAAGGGGTGTGGCATCGAGGCCGCGCTGAATGAAGAAATACAGGAGCATTAATAAAATGGTTCTCCTGATTAAACTTTTGCTAAGCTCCATTTCTTTAGTTACGTTGTGGAGGATATATGAGCGTAAAAACAGCAGCGCTGGCAGCTGAATTAAATTAATGCTTTAAATTCACAATAAGATAGATGAAGAGGAATCAGACTTTTTTCTTATTCGGCTCACAAAACACATTTAGCCTAGTTCAGCACAACGTAGGTTTAAGCCTTGTGAAATGTAATGATGTGAATCTCTTTATATGTAAATAGACCTGATTAATTCAGTCAATAAATACTAATAAAGAAACACTTTGTTTTAGATTGTGCTGACCTTAAGAAAGTTATCCCACTTTAATTTAGTTTTGCTTAGACAAGGGTAACTCTTTGATTTGATTTCTTATGAACCAAAACCAATTTTCCTGTCAGTTTCAAACCAACGACTAAGCGACAGCAGACCGTATGTTAAATTATACATAGTGCCTTAAAAAGATTTAATAATTCTTCAACGTAATTGTCAATCATTCACAAAGTGAAAGAGTTTTCACAAAGTGAGGGAGATGGACTGGTGCAGCGTTGGCTATAAACTATGGTGCAGTCCATTTACCATTGTAGAGGACAGGGGCGGAGCCACACCTTGTAAACAATCAGGGCTCAGCCCAAACGTAGGGGGGTCTGGGGAGATTTTCTTCTGATTTACAGCAGCTATATGCAACGTTTTTCAAACCATTTCATAATAGAATGCCTAAAATAATAATATGATATTTATATTGAAATAAAATGGTCATTATGAAAGGCAAACTCTATGTAGAAAGAAAGAGCTGGCAGCAGCAGAAACGCTGCCGGTGTGGACGCCACCCACGTGGGAGACGCAGTAGTTCAGTGAGGCAGCCATCACGCACTGCTCATGCGCCCTGTCTGCCAAGACATCCAGAAGTCCTTTGCATTGAACGGAGTCGGTTGAGATGGTTTGGACATCTGGTCATGATGCCACCTGGATGGTTCCCTCTGGAGGTTTTCCAGGCACCTCCAACTAGGAAAGACCAGGAGCAGAACCTGAACATTAAACTTTGTTGTATCTGGTGCCGTTTGTTATGTCTGGCTATGTTTTTTTTCCTTTTTATCTGCTGTATTCAGGTCTGCCTTGGAAAAGAGATATTCCATCTGGCCAGGGAACACATCAGGATCCTCCAGAAGACTTAGCGTTCATCCAAAAATGTACAAAATTAAAATGAACTTTACTTGTAGGAATGCATGCAAGATAATGTTTTCCCGAGGCAACGTGCAGTGTAGCTCTTTATGGAAACGAACCATTCAGTCTCTACCCTTAAATATATATCTTCATCAAAGAGCCCTTCTCTTTCTGGATTTATAAATGGACACTTTAAGCTTCCCAGGGTTAAATGGGGATTTCTTTTTTACTATTTTTACTATTTTTGAAGAGCATAGTGGATTATATTTGTTCTCAAAAAACAAAACATATTTGAGAATAATCTGAATTTCTGAATTACACTAGAAGTAGAGATACAGTGAGATCGACTATGTTAAGAGATGAAAGATATTTGGGCGTACCATGTTTTGAAAAATGAGGTTGAAAGATGAAATGGAGAAAAAAAAATATTCATTTGTATCCTTCACACCGTCAGCTGCTGTTCAAGAACA
The DNA here is from genome assembly GCF_015220745.1 of Sebastes umbrosus. NCBI lineage: Eukaryota > Metazoa > Chordata > Actinopteri > Perciformes > Sebastidae > Sebastes > Sebastes umbrosus. The sequence goes on from NC_051278.1 coordinate 3,072,701, forward strand.
ACATGTCTGGACTGGTTCTTTCGATGTGAGCTTCCAGCATATTTTTAAGAACATATGAAACTGGGTTTGTGGCGTAATAAAGTAAATCTTGAGAAACTTCCCTTCCTCACTAGGACGAACAGAATCAGCACTGCTCGAGGGCTGCATTTTATTTTTTAGTGCTACATTTCAAAACCACTTTTTGTGCAAGGCAAGGTTTTAGTGCTTAACAAGTTTTTTAGATGACAAATTTTAAAAAATGCATTTGGGTCAAACAAATACGAGATAAGGGGGGAAAAAAAATCCACTGCACACGGTACAGTAATTCACGTGAAGCTGAACACACTGACCCACTTGACACCCTGCATACTGAGATGTCATAATTATAGTGCCACACACACACACACACACACACATTTAAACATTATGCAAGTGTGTTGTATCTGCCCTGAAACCACTCATTATGAGCTGCTGTGTTCCTGAAACCGTGTGAAGATTAGTAGCTCTGCAGATGCAAATGGATTTGCTCCTGGCTGATCCTGACACCAGCAGATTTAGGCTGCAAATTAAAGCAAAAATGGAGAATAGTCCGTCTTGAATGACAGGCTAATCTTAGCGCTCTGTGCATGTTTGTGGGTGTTGGAATCTGGTTATGTTTTTTTCTCTTTTTTTTCTCCTCATATGTTTTGATGTTGTTTTGTTGATGTACTGCAACAACATGTTCACGGGGATGACTCATTTGAGAGTTTATTCATTACTGATGAATGGAAAAAGAATATGTCTGCATGGGGAGGCTGGGAAGTGGAACGTTTTTTAAAGAGGACGAACTCTACCGCTGGAGTGGGTGAACATATAACACACAAACACACCAACCCGTTCTCACTTCAACTCATCAAACCACCATTAGTTCAGCGCCCCTCGGCATCAGAAACCAGACACCAGGTGTACGTGTCCCATGAGAAACTAAAGGTAACATTGACTTATTTTGTCACGTCAGTCTTTAGTATTGTCAGCCCCGTGCCCAACGCTCACCAAGTGGTTGTGTTGCCTAAACCTCACTTCTTGTGAAAACAGACCTTTATTTTGAAAGGACACATGTAATGAGCGTATATCGACACGCCGTCCCTGGTCCGTCCAGAAGTAACGCTAGAGGGGTTCCCCGATGCCGAGGGGCGCTAACCAAGGCGGTATTTGATGAGTTGGGTGTGAGGTGGTGCTTGACTTACCCATCCAAAGGCCCAGTATCTCTAACATGGATTAGCTTTTCTTTCACACTTCAGACTAACTGCTTTTTCAAATATAATTAAGCCTGACTTACCGCCATGCTCGCAGGTCTTCTTTATCTCTATGTCAAACTTAATCCAGTTCAAACCACGTTTGAAAGCAAAGCATCGTCGCTTTTTTATCTGTTTGTTATCAAGATGTGTTGCCGCCCAAGCTGCAGGCTTTTGTACGAAGACAGGAGAGCATACAGCGAAAGAAAGATATGTTGACTACAAAGCATGCATACACGCATGCGTAGAGAATGCATTCAACAGCAACACGAACAAATGTTCATAGCATCTGGGCTCACCGACACTGAACTGGCGTGCAGTTCAGATAAGGTCTGATGGGGTTGCCCGGCCTGGCAGTTCAGCGCTTTTGGAGGATCAAGCTGTAGCTCTTATCTCTCTGGCCTGATGGTCTAACCTCTATTCCCTGCCATCAGTCTCACACACACACACACACACGCACGCACGCACACACACACACACACACACACACACACACACACACACACACACACACACACACTGGACTGATGGCCTTAACTACCTTTCTTTTTGCCATCTGACTGACTACAGCTGAAGCAGCTAAACTGCAGCGCCGGCCATAAATCTGTGTTTTGGTTTGGGGAAGAGAGGAGTGAGTGGGAGTGCAGGCAGTCAGATGTTGGAAGAGTGTTAGAAACTGTGCAACTGCATGACTGAACACACACACAGGCATACCTGACATGTGCATGAATGGATCTGGGTACATACTTAAGATGCATTGCTTTCGTTTTTTTTCACCCAGATTTTTCCCAACCGTCAAATGTTGTTTACCAGCCCAGTCGCACAGCAGGTTGTGAAATTGTTACACCACTTCCGGTGTTATTTTAACCCAAACCACGATCTTTTCCTAAACCTAACTGAGTAGTTTTGTTGCATTTAAGCCTAACTAGTCTATCTTTTCCCAGACCTAAGTAAGTATTTTTATTTTTAAAAGACCAGCAAAAATGTGCGTCACATGTTTCACGTGTAGGAAAACGCACAAAAAAAGGGGAAATACATGTCTGTGTACACGAATCATCACTTTAATTTTAGTGAATTTCGTGCCACGTAGGGAGGAGGTCGGGGTGGATGGGTGGGTCAAAAAACACAGGACTTTTGCCCGGGAGACTACAAGTCAAAGTTGATTTATTTGTCATGTAACTTCCGGAGTTATTTGAACCCAAACCGCGATCTTTTCCTAAACCTAACTAAGTAGTTTTGTTGCCAAAACCTAACCAAGTCAATATTTTCCTCAACTTAACTAAGTAGTTTTATTTTGAAAAGACTGGAGCAGAAATTGACACGTGCGTCACGTGTTGCTGGACATTTGTAGGAAAACGCATGAAAAATAGGTTGTTGAATATCGTGCTGGGCCTCACGAAAGAAAAGGGAAATCAAATAGATGACGTGACTATTTCACGGACTGCCGTGAGACTGTGTTGTTTCTGATCTAGGCAGCCCACAAAAATCAGACTGGGTTGTCTTATTTCACAGTTTGTGGTTGGTAGCAACTCCAGATACCCAAATATATGAGCACAAGCACTGACAAAGTGAGTTTTTCATATGTCGCCTTTAAATTTGAGTTTGACTTCTCTAAAATAAAAATAAACACTGATAAATCCCCTTTTTTTTGGGGCAAAACACAAACTGAAAATAGTGAGCAGATAAATGTAAACAGCATCTCAGCCAGATTGTCATACCAGATTGCACCGATCTGAGTTTTAAGTGCTATTTTCACCTGCAGGTCTGTGTTGTCTGTATTTTTTTAATGATGCATTTGATCAAAATAAACGTTGATGAATTCCCAATTTATTTAAGAATAAAAACCCAAAAATAATTAACAGCATTCATCCCACACACATAATAGTTTAAATCAAATAAGGCAGATATGCTCTCTAAATCTCTGACTATAAAAAGAGAAGCCGATGAGGTTTTCCTAATCAAATGCACATCCTCATTCCTGCTCCTGTTAAACCAGCAGGATGTGAAGTTATGTTCAATCACGGGCACATGTAAAACCATTTAAAGACGCTCGGAGTGGAGAGCAGAGACGCCTGCATTAAATTACTTTTTTTCCTCTCGACTGTTGTGTAATTTACCGATGCTCAGATGTACATTGTGCTGAAGTGCATGCATGTCAAAAGTAATTGCCGTTTTCTGGAGGTGGAGTAATAACTCTTACAGGACTGTCAATTAAAGAGGAAAGTGTTTGGTATATTGAGCTTTTATAAAATGATGTAAATGTTGTGAAAACATGCGGTCGATGAATATTGTAGTCGCTGGGCTCATCTTAAGAAAACAAATCCAGACAATGCTTGCAGATTTTTATCTGTTAAAAGCTCATACACTGATTACAGTTGGTCAAACAAACAAATTCACATTATTTTTAAGCACTGCGTCTGTTTGTGCACAGAAGCACATCGACCTCCATCAGTCACCAGTGTTTCTTCTGGTGAGGATATAATGGATTTCATGGACATCAGTATTAAATAACCAATTTGAGATAGGATAAAGCGGCTTTTGGGAGTTGAATGGCAGGATGGCAAACTAAATCTTCAAGAAGAAAAGAAAGAGAAAGAAAGCTCTGGGCTGATTTCTGTGTGTGTTGAGTTATATTTCGCCTCGCCATTCAGGCGTTTATAAAACAGAGTTGAGAAGTGATTGAGGGATTTAAACGTACAGGTTTTTAGAGTGTGAATTCTCAGCTACTGTGTTGTATTATTGAATCAGACCTCTCTGAACCGCGGGGCGTCAGTCGGTCACATACGTGGTAAAAGGACCACGTTGAGTACAGAAGATGGTTGAAAGCAGTTTGACACATTCACAAAGCTTGAAGGACGGCTGCTTTGTTCAGTGTTCAAGACTTATTTCATATCAAAAGTATCCACGTCTTATTTCTTTAAAGTGATGTAAACCTTTGAAAAGCAAGCCACTAACACTGTTTCTGTGATTTCTATGGAGACAGACGCTAACCAGAAGATTGTTGCTACTTGTGCTTATTGTTTCACGCTTTAAAGGGGACAGTGTGTAGGATTTAGTGGCCTCAAGTGTTGTGGTTGCAGAATGCAACCAACTGAGTACCCATCCGCTCACTCCTCCCTTTCCAAGACTGTGGTAACGTGAGCCGCCATAAGTCAGACGGCGGCTGCAGGTACCACGGTTTAGCACTCTGCGGCTCACTTTACCGGAGTTTCACCAGCGTGTCGGAGAACTACGGTGGCCTTCAGGTAACATCAAAACGCGAAAGTCCCTCTCTAAAGCCAGAGTTTGGTTTGTCCGTTCTGGGCTACTGTAGAAATATGGCGGACTCCGTGAAGAGGACCCGCTCCCTATGTAGATAGAAATGGCTCATTCTAAGCTAACGGAAACACAATGATTTTTATTTTCGGCTGTTTATACGCTAATGAAAACATAGTTATGAATATTATATTCCATTTCCGCTCATAGATCCCCAGAAATGTCACACACTGTTCTTTTAACTTTACTATTTTAATTAAGTTGTCTTCTTTTTTTTCAAATCAAATTAATTGAAATGTTTCAGTTTAGTTGCTTGAATGGAAACCAAAACATCCACATTGACGTGTTGTATTTTTCTGCCTGAAAAACGTCCTTGTCCATTTTATTCCTCCCGTTGGTGCCCATTTTTAATAGAAACACCATTAACCAATAATATTGATAGAATTCCTAAGTAGCAAGGCCAGCTCTCCCCTTTCATTCCATTAAAAAATGACATTATCAAACATCTGGAAAGAGACAGCTGCTCTTATAAAAACGATGCTGGAATAAAAGTAAGAGATGCTTTTTACTAATGAAATTAAAACCTGACTCGTGACATCAATAGACAAAGTTATATGGATAGAAACAATATGTTTTCATAAGTGGATGTATAGTATGGCATTTTGAACTGAAACCATGTTTTAAAACATTATTCATTTGTGTATTCTAGGCAGCACGGTGAAAAGAGGGAACTACCAGCTACTTTTATGGTGTGTAATACTCAACAGTCTCACGGCAGTTCATGAAATTGTCACAAACTTTTATCTACTTGATTCGTATACATAGACATGAATTTCCCTCGTTTTTCTACGAATGTCCAGCAACACGATACGCACGTGTCAATTTCTGCTCCAGTCTTTTCAAAATAAAACTACTCAGTTAGGTTCAGGAAAAAGTTGACTAGTTAGGCTCATGCAACAAAACTACTTAGTTAGCTTTAGCAAAAGATTGTGGTTTGGGTTAAAATAACACCGGAACTGGTGTAACTTAAGTACGGAAGTTACGTGACAAAAACTACTTAGTTAAATTTTGGAAAAATCGACATGGTTAGATTTAGGCAACAAATTACTCAGTTAGGCTTAGGAAAAGATCGACTAGTTAGGTTTAGGTAACAAAACTACTCAGTTAGCTTTAAGCAACAAAACTTAGTTAGGTTTATGTAAAAAAATTACTTGGTTAGGTTTAGGAAAATATCAACTTGGTTAGGTTTAGGTAACGAAACTACTTAGTTAAGTTTAGGAAAGATCGACTTGGTTAGGTTTAGGCAACAAAACTACTTAGTTAAGTTTAGGAAAGATCGACTTGGTTAGGTTTAGGCAACAAAACTACTTAGTTAAGTTTAGGAAAGATCGACTTTGTTAGGTTTAGGCAACGGAACTACTTAGTTAGCTTTAGGAAAAGATCACGGTTTTGGTTAGAATAACACCGGAAGTGCTGTAAGTTACGTGACAGATTAACTTTGACTTCTGGTTTCACACGGGACACTAACAGCGGTCTCCTGGGCGAAAGTGTTTTTTGACTCACCCATCCACCCTGACCTCTTCCCTTTGCGGTGTTTGCCACTCTTTATACTTCCCTGGTTCACAATTACGTGGATTACATACGAATTGATTTTGTGCTGACCATCACGAAAAAAGAGTGAAATTCGTGTCTATGTACACGAATCAATACTTCAAATGTCGTGACTATTTCATGAACTGCTGTGCGACTGGGCTTGAATACTGTTCTCAAACTGGTTTAGACCAGTTTGGGTGTTAAAAGGCTGACAGATAAGTACAGTATATGGATGTAAACCAGAGTGATGTTACCCAGCATGCGTGTTTGGACAGGGTGCTTTTAAGGAGTCTTCCAAGCAATCAACCAAAACAACTGTTATTTTGAAAAATCTTTACCAGAATTGCAACCATTTTTTTTTTTTTTTACTTTTTGTCACCAGAAACATTTGGCTGTAAGTTCATACAGAGATTCAAAAGCTTCCGATTCATAGGATACAACATAGAGACATTTATTTGTTTCAATACCCAAAAACCACGTGGTTGTCCCTCCCGTCAGCCCCAGAAAGCAGCATTGTTCATTAATAACTGAAAAATGGAAAACAAAAGAAACTAAAAAGATGTCCCCTTAGCCCTCCTTGTCCTTCCGTTGTCCTTTCTGTCCATTCATCCGACCGTTCAATCAACCCAAAGAAAATAATGCACAGGTGAGTGTGTGTACACATACGTGTGTGTGAAAATATCATTTGTAACAAAAAGTAAAATAATCTAGATTGGTTTTGAAACACTGGTCAACGGGGAGTCAGCGTCTGTGCTGTCTTTTAACAATCTGACCAACTAGAGGAAGTTGTTTTTTCTTCTCTTCCCTCGCTGCACACACACACGGACGTCTTTTGCCGTAAATCCTCAAAGTGTTGTTGGTAACCACAGAGGGCTGTACTGTAATTCTTGGCTGGGTAGACTGGTTTTCAAAAGGCCAGAGGGGGTTAAATTGGTGTGGAGGCTCCGTCCTTGTTGCAGGTTCGCAGAATCCCACTCGCGGTCGCACGGCGGTTAACGTGCGACCGCGACGTTAACGACGTTCTTTTGTTAGAATTGAGCCAAAACCAAAATGTGAGTTAATACAAAACAGGGAGAGAAAAAACAAAAGAAAAATAGTTACATCATTCCTGTGTTCTTCAACTTTGCACTTGGTCACTTTTTGAATTCCATATATTTATATCCATATATATTTATATATATATTTATATATTCTTTTTACAATTAAAAACACCATGGAGTTGACAGACTATTTGGTTTCTTTTTGCCTAAGTAGAAGTGTTTCTCTTGTTTTGTAAATAAATGCATGTAAATATTTTTTTTCTTCCATACTGTCAGTCGGTGTAAAGGCGGCCACTCGAGAAGTGTTTGTATCCATACGGTATATGCATATCATCAGCACATCATTTCCGTGATATTACATTTTTTTTTTTTTTTTTTAAATCCGGCATTTCCATTCGTGTCCCACAGATGCAGAACACCATAGTCTGTCAAACACTGTCAAACCGAAAGTGAAAGTCCTAAATGGCGTCCTTTCATTGGCTGCTTTGGCCCAGGTCTCTGTGTGATAGGCTGGGGCTGAGTAACTGGGTCTGCGTGGGTCCGTTACAGCTCAGCGCCCCGGCACTTCCTCCGTTAAGGTTCAGGAAGCAAACAGTTTCTCTGGCCTCCACCAGCGCAGCCGTCGACCCGCTGCTGATCCCGCCTTCATCCTGCTTCCTGTGAGCCAACGCCAACGCCCTGAGCTGCTCCTGCGCCTCCTCCAGCAGCAGCGCCACCTCGTCCCGCTGCTGACCGATGGCGGACGAGCAGGAAGAAGAGGACAACGTGGCCACGTGTGCCAACCTCTCTCCTCTCCTCGCTTCCTTGCAGGGCGCGGCGGCTCCGCAGACTGACATCGCCGCGGTCGACGGCGTGACGCTGGTTTGCATACAAGACACCTCGTTGTCATGGTGACACTGGACGGAAGGGATGATGGGGATGGAGCAGGAGCGAAACGGGGGAGGCGGGGAGTGGCTGTGACGGCGTCCGGGCCGACGCAGGCTGCGGGTGGCGGGGTTCGGATCGCTGTGCTCGGACAGGCCCAGACGCGCCTCCGTGCGGCCACTCCAAGGCGATGGCAACGACGTCTCCATGGAAACAGGAGTTTGCATATGTAGGAAGGCATCACGTCTGGGGTCGTCACACTGGTTCTCTACCTGCATTTGGCAACTAGAGACAACGGGAAACAGAGAAAAAAGGAGCAAAGATTATTAAAAGGAGAAAAACTTCCTCACTTCACTGAGAAGAAGAAGTCATCGTGTCTTTGAGTGCGATTTCAACTAGATCGCCTTTTCAAACTCCCACGCCGAAACGCTGGCAGAATACACAGAGGGACAGCTCTCCGCCCTTTGCCATCTCGCAGGCTAACCGAGGATGCCGAGAGGAAGAAGATGGGCCATGACATCTTTCTTTCATCTCTTTATATCTGAGGCTGCGCACACACACACAAAAAAAAATCCCAAAAACCTCAACTCCCTTATATAAGCCAAGAGGTAACAGAGAGTTCACTTTTTATATTATTGATTTAATGACTTTAAGAATGTAGAAAATGAGAAGTGTTGTTTTAAAAGTATAAAGCGGTCAGCTTTGGTCAAGGACAACGGAGGTAATCAGGCATCACGACCGCTAATTTCTATCGATTTTTTTTTCCTTTTTAGTAGTTCCAGTTTTAGTTCAAGACCATTTGCTTTGTTTGAAAATCCTTTTTGAGTCAGAGATTGTATAACTGCACTCATTCGTAAATCTTTTCTATATTTGTAAAGTTGTTCTTCTCTGCCGTCAGTCATACCTCCTCTATTCCCTCACTCCTCTGCTGTTTCCCCCCCAAACAGCATGGTACGTTTTCTTAACTTGACATCTTGTGTATACCCGACCTGCCACATGTTCATGTGTTGTTTTGGTTGCTTCTCAGATCACGTCATCAACCGATCCCCATTTGTGCGTCCTGCCTATTTAGTCTGTCCGTCCCTGTTAGCCTCAGCCCGTTTGTTAGCCGTCCTTGTGCTCAACCTCTTAGATTAAACTGTGCATCTTTGACATCTTGCTTGTTCACCATTAATGAATACATTTACATGACACAAGAAACCGGGTTACAGGGAGAAATCTGAATTTACATGTGTTTACATGCAGCTGCACAGTAATCTGATTTCTCCGCTAACCACGGCCAGAAGTGAAGTCCACAGTTCTTCCTAATATTGGGAATATACCTGCAGAAACTGACATATTTAGACTTATAGAAACTACTATTATTTATTTTAGTATCAGTTCCAGTTTAGTTGGACTTTAGATTGAATAATTCTGAATGCAAAGATGCACTCCATGTTAGGGAATGATTATGGTTACAGCTAATAAAAAGGTAACGTCTGTGACAGAAAACAAACTCTGGTCTCCCAACCGGATCTCATGGGAAGGTGCTTAAAAGGCACGCCATTTTAAGGACATTCCACGTGTCATGATGACGCATTTTGGGCTTTCCGCGTGTCATTTAACGGCCAACCCCGTCTCCTACAAAATCATATTCCCATACAACTAAACTACATTCTCAACTATGTTCTGAGGGAAACGGAAAGTCAACGTTAATTTATTTGTCATGTAAGTTGCGTACTTGAGTAACAATAGAGTTATTTTAAGCCAAACCACCATCTTTTCCTAAACCTAACCAAGTTGTTTCCTGTGAAGACGTAAGTTTATTTTGAAAAGACTGAAACGGAAATGAAGAAGTGATGTTTGTCAGAAAACGCATGAAAAAAGAGGAACAACTTTTCGGAAGATATCATACGAATCGTTGTATGATGATATGTTGCAACGGCCAACCCTGTCTCCTGCAAAATTACGTTCCTATAAAACTAAACGGCATTCTCAACTATGTTTCAAGAGAAACATATTTTCTCCCAGATTACAGTCGCAGTTGAAAACAGTTTTAAACATGTGATTGACGTTGTAAATTGTAACAGAACAAAACAAAAAACTTAAAAAAATTACTTGGTTAGGTTTAGTTAAAACATTATGGTTTGGCTTAAAATGGCAGGCTGGTCTCTTTCATTATATGGGAACATAATTTTTAGGAGACGGGGCTGTAACAGCGAGCTTCTCTGCCCATTCAGACTATAGACCTCTCTGTTCTGTATGTGGGTCTTGACCTAACTTCACTGAGCCCAGACTTAATCTCTTCCCCCTCTTTCTAAGACTGACCATGCCCTTCAGTGTTATCGCTGTCTAAATCCAGCGGCATTCTAAAGCCTCATTATCTTTATGTAATAATTCATAATCCTCTGCAGAGGCTAGCCTTTCCTGTCATGTTAAGGTCCAACGTGGAGTCCCCCTCTCCCTCATAGTACTACATCACACACACACACTTGTGCTTTCCCATCATGGCGCGCAAAAAAGAAAAATAGTGGTGGGAGGAGAATGTGCTTTTTTCAGACTCAAAAGGAAATCACATCGTCCTTTTATCGCCGCAGACATGAAAACCTCACCAAAAAACCACAGTGGAGATTTAGCGGGGCCCACAGAGAGGATCTCCGCGAGCGATAAGAGAGGATGATGCGAGGGTGCTAATTCCCAAGATAACATTCACAGACAAATCTCCCTTTTGATGTGTTGAAACACAATCAGATTGCAAAAATCTATGAAGCAGAGTTCAAATATAGACCCTGGAGCGACGAGGGAGCAGCTAGAGGGGTATTACAGAGAGATTGTGTGCAAGTGAGGTGAGATAAGTGACTGGGGCTTTTATCTTTTACAGGAGCTCATTACATGCACAAGTGTTAACAGTCATTTTTCATTAATCCATGCCCCTACGGATAATTTCTTAATATATCTCATCTGTTTGCTGCTGAAGTCAAAGTAAAAAATCTTTATGCAATATGATGCGGCGACCTTGTAACACTGGGAAATGTTCCAGAGAAGCAACACGTGAGTGTTTATGCATGCATGTAGATGTGTACGCCTACACACAGACACACAAGCTGTCTTACTGAAGGCGGAATATATCGCAAAACAAGCTCAGAGAGGGAGGGATGTTTCTAAAGAAATGCTGCAAACAGTGGAAGGAAATACAAAACTGCATGCTGTGTCTCCATCAGCCATTTTGGAGACAGCTTTATCTTAAAATAGAAGTAACAACACAGGACATTCTGTCTCCCTGTCAGCCATTTTGTTGAGATAACACAAGGCTTCTCTAACAGGCATGGAATAGAACGGGCAACCTTTTCTTTAAAGCCTTTTCTAACTGTCATGTGCTATCTGCACACTCCTCTATCACATCCTTTTACTGCCTCTTTCTTCTTTTTACTAGATTTTTGAACGCTATTTGTCCGTGTCAGAATGGATTCAAACGGGTTGTCTCTCTATTTCTGTCTCTGCATCTCTCCCTCCAGTCTCTGTGCGGTCATGGTCAAATGTCTCCATGGCAACCCAGACTACCATACTATTGGAAAGGGGAGTCTGTATACTACGTCTGATTTTCATGCAGCATCTGTGCATTAAAAGGGGAGTTCATTCTGTGCAGTGGCGTGCACAGATGCTCTAGGGGCAGGGGCAAAAATAAAAAAAGAGGGGTCTAAGCAGAGCAGCTAATGTAGTGATCAGAGGACATTTAGACCAACTAGAGGACACTCAAGTGACATTCTGACTGACATGGGGACGCTTAGGGTGACCATATGACAAATGGGGGATCACCATAGGTTACTTCAGCTGACCAAAGGGGCACTTTGGGACACAATGATTGACATGAAGACATATGGACAACCCAGAAGAGATGCCCAACCAGGGGGCACTTAGACTGACCAGAGGAACCTTTAGTTGACCAGAAAACAGTTGGATTAAACCAAGAACATCTGGACAGACCGGAGGAGACAACCAGGAGACATCGGAGCTGACCAGTGAGCACTCAATCTCAGGGGCACTTGGGCCTGCCTAAGGACACTTGGGTCGACTCGAGAGCGCTTATGCTGACCCGACCGTCAGTTGAGGATGGACTTTGGGTGACCAGAGGACACACTGATTGCCCTGAAGACATATGGACAACCTAGAAGATGCTTGGGCCAACCGGAACTATTACGCCCAACCAAGATGCACTTAGACTGACCAAAGGACCCTTTAGCTGACCAGAAAACCGTTGGATTAAACTAAGAACATCTGGGCAGACCGGAGGAGACAACCAGAGGACATCGGAGCTGACCAGTAAGCATTGAGGGGCATTTGGCCCAACCTAAGGACACTTGGGCCGACCCAAGAGCACTTGTGCTGACCCAACCGTCACTTGGGGATGGACTTTGGGTGACCAGAGGACACTTGGGCTGACCATAGGGGAACTTGAGTGGAACTTGGGCAGACAAGAAGAGCTCTTGTGTTGAGGAGATGCTCACTTAAGCAGCTCAAGTGTCCCTCCATACATTCAGGCATGAAATATGCTGCTTAAGTAAAGATTAAAACTATAGGAAACATCCCCCCCACCCCCACTGTGTTCACATCACTGACTTTACTGTATGCATGCTATTCGTGTGCTCACTGTATGTGGGAGTGTGTGTTTTTTTGCCCAGCCATGTCTATCTGCTCCCCCCTCTTTCTATTAGTATGCATGTAGGTCATGTGGAGCTTTATCCTGAGCCGGGACCGCTGGGACCTGAACGCCTGAAGTGAGGCTCGCCAGCCCAGGTGGGTAAAGCACTGACTCATGACCCACCAAAAATGGGTCAAAGCACAGCGCCTTTCAAATTCAATACATTTCTCGCTATTCATTCGCACTGATCATTTGCATTTTCCCCTGGCTGCTGTGCACATGCTGTTTGCACATTACTGTGTTACATTTAAATGCTAGGATTTAATTGTTGTCTACCTGCTAAGCCGTCGCATTAAAACGCTGAGAATGAGAATTAAGCGCAGGCTTGACAAGATGTCAGAGACGGAGAGAGAGAAAGAGAGCGAAGAATCTGGATGTGCAGCCTGCGTCGTGTCCTTAAAAGCAGAAGCACCAGGCGAAGCATTTCCTTTGAACTCGTGCCACTTGTACTGCAGACCACAACATAACGTGACCTTGTTTTTATCTTTGCTCAGCAGATTGGAAAACAAAGGGATGGGGGGAGTAAAAGGAGGTTTAAGAAAAAAAAGAAATGCAGTCTTATAAAATATCACAGAATTGGCTTTGAAACATCCACTCTTGAAATGAAATCCAAAGCTTTGTCCGCGGCAGGAATGTATTTTTCAGTTAGTGGCTTTCATTGAAATGACTCAGCACACGGAGGATACAGCAAAGAAGTAAAGCGGAGACAGAAAAGACATTGAGGATTAAACCTTAAAATACTCTAGATCTTTAAGCTCAACACATTCTCATTCCCAACTCAGTCCCACCAAATGGAGTATGAATGACTAATAATTTGCAAGTCATTTTGCATGTAATAAGAACGCTGTTCTTGTCTGTACTGACTGCAATGTAAACACATCCGTGTAAATATGCTACGCTCAGAGCTAGTGACGTAGAATAAAAAGAGAGAAAGACTGCTTATGGTGAGACGAAGGGGAGGTGGATGGGTCCAACAAACACAGGAGACGGGTGTTCCTGTCCCAAAGTGTTGTTGAGTTATTTCAAGTGAGGTTCGCGACATGTTTTCTGTACTTATGTTACATCTTTTACGTACTTATTTTAAGCCCAACCGTGATGTTTTTTCCTAAATTTGCCTAAACATAACCGCGACCATTTCACGGTAACGACATAGCGTTAAATGAGACGTAAAAAGCCTAAAATTTGCTATCATGACATGCGGAAATGTCGTGCTATTTATATGTCTTCTCATGAAATCGGGTTACCCAGCTCTTCAAATATTGCAGCTTGGTAAGTTTTGGACGTGTCAGGGACGGCGTGTCAATTTACGCTCCTTACGTGTATAGTGTATTTTCAAAATAAACTTCCAACATAGGTTTACTTAGTTTTTAGATTTACTCACGCAACAAAAACACTTGGTTAGGCTTAGGAAAAAATTTAGGTTTTTCTTACGCAAAATAACTATGTTTGTTACGTAACTGGCGTTCGTAAAGTATGGAAGTTATGTAACAAAATTAGGGTAAAATATGTCAACGTTGACTTGGTTTCACCTGTGACACAAACAGTAGTCTCAGTGAAAGTCCTGTGTCTGTTGAACCCTTCCACCCCTCTGTCACCCGTGGAGGGTGAACTTTCTCGTCAGTTGACCGTCTAATAATGACTCGGATGGGTTTATATTGGAGTTAGTTGAAAGCCCAGTGCATCCCATACAGATGCAAAGAGTCAAACAGAATACTATTATATAATATTTTCCAGATAAACCTTTAGGGCAGATTTGGTTTATTAAAACAAAATAAAAAGACAAAAATGTCTCACAGTGACATATTTTATGATTAAGCTGTTTTAATCATTTGAAGTCACTAACTGTAATCTGGGCCTTCAGCATATTCTCCTCACCCTCTTTGTGCTTCAGCCTCCCTCTCAGATGAGTCCACTTCCTGAAGGTGTTGGTAGGCGGGGCCTGAATACTTGGATCCTCCAATCGGATTTAACCTTCCCCTGGGTATGGGCGGGGTCCTGCGTGGAGCTGACCAATGGGCTGCCCGGGTTCTCGGATCCGGGCTGTGAGACAAGGAACCACTTCTAAGAAAAAAAAAAAGAAGTCAGAAAAGAATCAAGCGTTATTGTTTAACATAGAATTAGACATGCTGTCAGATATGATATAAGATCAAATGTATGAGATCTCTCAACCCAGGACCCGAGTCGGGCCGGGGCCAAATTATACTGATATTGTGATGGATAAAGTCTTGTTGTATTGCTGGGGGTCTCTGGTCTATGTTTAAATTAGGCGGCAACCTCCAGTGAGGCCAATGCTGAAGTTCCTTAAACCTGCATTCTTTCTAACAGCCAGCAGGGGGCGACTCCTCTGGTTGCTAAAAGAACTCTGATTGTATAGAAGTCTATGAGAAAATGAGCCTACTTCTCACTTGATTTATTACCTTTATGGTCTCAATCGCTAGTTTGAAGTCTTCTTCAATACAGCATGATGTTCACTTAGTAAATGATGGTCCCATTTAGAGTCAAATAGACCATAAAGCAGGGGATGCTTTAGGGCGGAGCTACCTTGTGATTGACAGGCCGTTACCACGGCGTTGTCCGTGTGCTTTCAGTTCATCAAAGTTAATTGTGACATTTATGGTTGCCTAAAAAATGTCTTAGTCAGCATTCGGTTGTACTTTGCTCATCATCATCTCAGGAAGAAGATGAGTTTTTTGATTGTTATTGCTGCTCTTCCTGCTTTTTTAATTGGTGGTGCATCACGCCGCTGCCAATGTTGGTATTCTCTCTCTGTTTGGGTCAACCGCAATTTGGATCCAGTCTAATTATCCATTGGTCTATTTGGATCTGACTGTCCTCTAGCCATTTTTGGATCAGTCTCTCTCTTTTTTTAGAATTTATTTGTGCATTTCGGTAGGTTTTCCATTGGTCCGTTTTGGATTGGAGACCTCTGGCAAACAGTTAAAATAAGTTGAGTGGGCATCAACATATGACCACTGTTCAAAATTTTTATCAAACTGAATTTATATGAAAATTGACCAGCAGATTAAGTCGTTGCACAACCTGTAATCTTGGTACATTTCTGGCTTTGCTTGAGACACTATTTTTTGCACGCAATGAGAAAACATAATTTACTTTACAGAAACGGGTGGAAAGGGAGAATGAAAAGTAGACAAATGTTCCTAGTTCCCAAGAAGAATTGAAGTTATTAAAATGACCTCACATCCTTTAAGAAAACGACTGATTTGTTTCTCTTAGATGAATCAGTTTTAGTAATACAGTCATTTGAAAGCATGGTGTTATGTTCATGTCCTCTTTGCTTACATATAATCTCTTAAAAGAGATTTTGGAGCCAGAGTGTTAAGTACATTTTGACTTGCTTTACTGAAGTAGCTCTCCAGGCCCTCATTCATATTTAACTGTGCTGTTTTGAAGGAGAGATTTGCCTCTAAAAATGTGCTTCTTAGCCATAACAACTGGAAGCCCTACTTACAGTCAGCCACTTAATAGTGTTGGCAGAGTTTTGTATAAAGGCATTTAAAACGAGATATTTCCGAACCACAGAATTAGCCTTGGCCAGTTTCTTTCTGGCTATTTTGGACCGTGGTATCTCAACACCCTCCGCTATCCCGACAATAGAGTCCAAGTCTCTGCCTAAGCCGATGCGATTGCAAACAAATAAACCCTGATCGCCCACTAAGAATGTAATTTGCGGTAAGAGGAACAGACTGCCAGATAAGTAATCTTGTGATCACCTCAGCTCTTCACCGAGAAATGGAAAGAAAAGGAGAAAGAAAAGTCTCAGCCAAAAGGTTAGAGAAGTGGACTTTGTGGTTTGAAGGTTGTCTGATCGTATTTCTGGTTTGGCTGGGAAAATCTCTGCTTGGATCCCCTAACAAAAAGCTGATTAACCCCCCCAGCTGCTCCGGTGGAGTTGCTCAGCAGTTAGAGGTAGAAACCCAGTTTACCGAGAGGCTCTCAGGCGTGAACATCTGTTTCTGTTAAAGGAAAGTGAAGTCAAAAAAGCGTTAAGTACGTATTTTAGTCAATTCCCTCTGCATCATCAATGTTGAAAACAACATTTTTTCACTCTTTTTCCAGCCCTTTCTCCTAAAAATGACGTTCCGATACAACGCGGATTACGTTTGTTTTTGACAATCACAAATATGTTTGTAATGACAGTCTGTGGAGGTCTGCGGATGTCCGCGTAGGAAGGACGTCGGGGAGGTGGATGGGTCAAACAAACACAGGACCTTCGCCCAGGAGACAACTGTTATTTTCCTGTGTGAAACTAAAAGTCACTGTTGACTTATTCTAAGCGTACGTACTTAACTAACGGCAGTTGGGTAACAAACTGACTTATTTTACGTGATAAACGTAGTAATTTTAACCCAAACCATGATCTTTTCCTAAACCTATACCAAGTTTTGTTATGTAAGTAAACCTTCACTTCTTTTAATTTACATCTGTAGATTCATAAAGTAACAAACAGTCATTTTTAGTTTTTGTTACTAAACCTAACGAAATAGTTTTGTTGTGTTTTGTTTTATTTCCATTTACAACATTAACCACGTGTTTTAAACTGCGACTGTAATCCAGGAGAAACACTTGGCTTGTATATAGATGTTTTATTTCATTTTTTTTATTGTTGGTCATTGGTGCTTATAATATATATTTATATCATATTTATATATACACCTATTGACATATATTTGTGTACATAACAGTCTTTATTTGTCCAGCTTAGTTGTCCTTGTCCCTAGAAGTTATTTCTATTTCTGTTTAAGTACATTGAGAGAAATGCAAAAATTCCTTGTATGTGCACACGTACTGATTCATAAATTGATAAATGGATTAATTGATAAATCTGATTCTGATTGAGAAATATGTTTCCCTCGAAACCTATTCGAGAATGCAGTTTAGTTGTGTGGGAACGTAACGTTGGAGGAGACAAGGTTTCTTTTTCACACATAAAACCATAAAACCTGGAGCAGAGGCTAAAACTCTAAAAACAGAATACCAATGACGTACAAACCGGCTCTGCGGGAGCTCCCGTCTCTTTGGCTCAGCTCTGTGTGAATGTGCTTGTTTGTGTGTATTGTAGCGGAGGATTCAGCCTTGGCAGAGATTTGAGTTCTAACTCCGTCAGAAGTGGGCAACACACGAGGGTGTTGCTACTGCTGCTGATGAACATGCCGACGCTCCGACACACCGCTGAGCAGTGTGAGAAAAAGCTTACAGGGATTCACATGTCGGCGCTGCCTCATAAATCCCTGCACATGTGCTTCCCATTTTATCTCTGTCTCATCTCCTCAGCGTTCATGACTGTTATAGATATGCTTATTAACATGTTTATAGCTTTAATTATAATTACCATCATTCTTCCGTGAATCAGCAATTAGCTTTGGCTGCACTGTAATGTGGATAATTCAATTTCTCTCTTCACTGCGTCCCTGCTGATTAGAGGAAAGGACACTGAAGTTGCCTATTGTTGGTGTAATTTGCATTATTACTATTTCCTGCAGTGAACGGAGGGGGGAAGCTGCATCTCTGGTGTGACGTTATACCCGTATGTGCAATCAAATGTCATACCTGTGATGTTTGGCCGTGCCTCTGGACGCGTTGGACGGCGTGGTGGAGATGTTGCAGTGTGGAAAGCTGGACTCACAGACGTTTCCCTGGCGAGGCTGGGAGGACCGTTTGCAGTACTGCGGAGACAAACAAGAACAACAATAAAGTTTTGTCGCAGTTAACATGTCACGAGGAATCCTTCAGATAAACTGATGTTAAAGATATTTTTACATCGTGCTATATACAAAGTGTTCCCACTCAGGATAGAGCTTGTCCTCCTTCTTAAGCAGGGTATATAGAGATTTCTTAGATCTCTTCCATTAACTCCCCCGGCTCTTTCTCACACTGAGAGCCTCGGGGTGGGGAGTGTACCGCCTCGATTCTCAGAGCTGATTGTCGGAGACTAAATGGAGTCCAGTTACATCTATTTCCCTCCACCACTTTCCTCCACATTATTCTCGATTTTTCGGGGATTGAGGTAAATGGTACCGTGTGGAGAGAACGAGAAAGAGGCTGCTGATAGTTTGATAACATCACGAGCATTAAGGCTTCAGGTTCTGTAGCAAAACTTCGAGCGTCACTGAGGTCCAGCTGTGCCACTGATGGCTGAATATCGCTGATGGTCTCGTTTACTTATGTAGGTCAAACATGTTCTCATGCCATCTCGTCACATACTGATGCTTTGTCAGACCCCTTGGCATCACTTTTCAGTCGCAGTAAACACGTGATTAATGTTGTGGATTAAACAAAAACACTTCCATTGGCACAGTTTAGAAATGGAGGAGATAGAGAGAGGAGTGGGAGGTATGACATGCAACAAAGGCCCCAGGGCCGGAATTGAACCCGGGACATTGTGGTTATATGGCATGCGCTGCAACCACTTGACGACCAAGACGCTCCAAAGCATCAATTATTAATGTTAACTTCAGTCCTCTAGCTCAATGCTTCCCAACCTGTGGTGAGATGTTTAAAGTAGAGCTGTCAATCCATTCAAATATTTAGACGCGATTAATAGCAAATTAATCAGACATTTTTATCTGTTCAAAATGCACCTTAAAGGGAGATTTGTCAAGTATTGAATACTCTTATCAACATGGGAGTGGACAAATATGCTGCTTTATGCAAATGTATGTATATATTTATTATTGGAAATCAGTTAACAACACAAAACAATGACAGATATTGTCCAGAAACCCTCACAGGTACTGCATTTAGCATAAAACAATATGCTCCAATCATAACATGGCAAATTGCAGCCCAACAGGCAACAACAGCTGTCAGCTTTTTTGGGACATTTTTTCAACTTTTTTCGGACACATTTCAAAATATGTTTGGACATATTTAAGACTTTTTTTCAGACATTCTTCTGATGTTTTTCAGGCTTTTTCAGAGGTCAACAGACCCCTTTGAAAATGGCCATGCCAGTTTTTCTTCGCCAAAAGTTCGGAGTGTTATTTAACCTCCTTCACAACGAGCTAGTATGACATGGTTGGTACCGATGGATTCCTTTTATAGTTTCAAATGATACCTGTATACCTGTCACTTTGAAAGATCGATATCACAAGGTACCTTAAAGAAATTAGTGGCGTTAAAACGAATCTGCGTTAATGCGTTATCGCATTAAGTTTGACAGCTCTATTTTAAAGGAATACAACGGAATCAAAAACATATTTCTTCTGTAATAACTCATTTTTTAATCAATTGTGGATCGCTATAAACTTCCAGGTTTCTCAAAAATTATTAAAATGGAACAATTTGAGAGGAGAAAATCGCTGTGGTTGAACTGCTTATGTCTTACAACAAACCCGTGTTGAGGGATCACATTTAGACTTTGCTTCGTTTTAAGGGAACACAAGCCAAAACTGTTTGGGAACCATCGCTCTGTCTTGAGTACAATTCAGACAGTTGAAAAAACACTCAATCTTCTCGCCAAGAACAATGTACCCGAGAGCTGAGATATTAATAATTTTCAGAGCTTTAGATTAAATTATACATTTGAGAATGGCTTTGTGATAAGAGCCTTTATCGCAATGTATACATGCACATCCTTTGCATATCAACCCATCTCTCTATGACTTCTATGAGTCTAATCATCAAATAAAGCAGAAATGCCATGAAATTAATCATTAACAATAAGCCCTTTCAAAGCCCGGATTCATCACAGTGGGATCGTCGATCAGTAAATCTATGCAATTAAGTTCTCACTTTGTACAGACGGGATAAAAGGAGATTTGAATTGAATTTAAATATGTGCAGAGATGGAGGATTAAGTGTTTACAGTATACATGAGTGCCTCCTGCCTGCAATAAATATTATAATCTGGCTTATATCAGTCTCTTAATATCAGTTGTGTTGGTTCACATTCTTCTATACTCTGAAACAAAAGTCATGGCTAGTCTTGTCTTTCTTGAGCGGAGTTATTTCTATAATACTGCTGTATATCTTCCTTCTTTTGAATCTCTCTCTCATCCACAATGATCCTTCCTTTGTACCCTCTTCGTCCCTCTTTCCGTCCTGACAGCATATCTAAATCAGCACTACCACGGTACTTTGTAAGTCGCAGGTCCTCCCTTTTAACTCTCTTCATGTTCGCCTACGTCTCTGGAGAGACAAATATGCAATGAAACCAAACACTTCTTTTGTTCTGCGCTTAAACAATACGGTTGACAAGGCGGCCTCGCTCCGTTACACAGCGGTAGCAGCAGAGATCTGCTGAACACGGGGCAACGCCACAAAGTGTTTCAGGTTTTTAAACTTTAAAAAGCCTTAAAAGATGTAAGGAGAGTGGCGCCGGTTTGATTTTTTATCTACTACACAAACCTATCTGTGGTTTGTATCACTGACAGTTTTTTCTCTCCTCAGCATTATCTCTGCATCGTCGAGACGTCGGTAACACGAGGTAAGAGTTAGACTTATTTTTGTGCACAGAGTACTTTTATGTCTTTAGACAAAGTTTTGATTTGTGACTAACAAGGTTGTCACTCACACAGTCCCCTCCGCAGGACGCCAGCCTCATTAGCGTCATAGTCGCTGCCTCGGCTCTGTGACCATTTAGACGTTTGAAGGCTGATTTGTACTTGACAACTATGACATACTTTCTTTCTTTTAACTTGGATTTACACTAGACTACCACCTCTACTGAAGCAGAAATGTACATGTAGATGATTAGCAGGTTCAGTAGGAAGAGCTCAACCTGCAGAGTATCTCATGTGTTCAAATAGTTCTCATCCTGTCTGAAGGTGGAGTCAGTCCATGTTGTGCTGGCGAGGCCGACTTTGACTTTTACTCTTAAAGAGTGAGGCTACATTGATATTTCAGAGGTGTAGCGGCTTCTTCACAAATTGAAGATTGAGCAAATATCTTTGGGGAATGACTCAGGTAGCTGCTTAAGGCAGTTTTAAAATGATTCTTGTTGAGCTCTTGGAGGTGCTGCAATGTTTGATTGTCCTTCTGACGGTACTTATCATACTTTCCTAAAACAGAAGGGACTGGCTCTGATTATTAACAAACATCACAAGTCTGAATAATTTGAGAGTTATTTAGTGGTTATTTGGATCACATTAGCATTGGGTGGATTAGTAGTTAGAGCTTCAACAGACGTTTACACTACCAAGGTGCTTACAAGTGGTTTATAACAACACGTTATCATCCCAAACCGACGCTTTGTCAGACCCCTTGGCGTCACTTTTCAGTTGCAGTAAATGTGCTTATCCTTGTGAATTAAACAAAAACACATGCTTAGGATTAGGCAACAAAACCACTATAGTTAGGTTTAGGACAAAAAAAACATAGTTGGGCTTGAAACTACGATGTTTTAGAAGTGAAAATGTGACTCAACGTTGTGAACACGGGACACGAACGAACAGCTGATTGTAAAGTGAAACTTGACACACGGGACATCGAACGCCGATAGCTGTGACAAAGCGAAAGAGAGGCTTATAAATGGAAAGGAAACGCCGATAGCTGTGACAAAGCGAAAGAGAGGCTTATAAATGGAAAGGAAATGGCGTATAAATGCCACGAGAATGCGCAAGGCGTTTAGTGTGCAATAAGTACGCCTTTCTTGATTTCTGGGTGTCATTTGTACACCATGTATCCTGTAGTGACTGCAACGTAAATGTATCCACGTATAAATGCTACGGTAAGAGTTAGTGATGTAGAATAAACACTGGACTTTTAACCAGGAGACCGGTGTTTGAGACTGTTGTTGACCTGTGTTTTGTTTTGTTAGTGACGTTGGTCACATGTCGTTTGTGATGTGTTTTCCGTAGTTGTTTAAGTACTTATTTTAAGCCCAACCATGACATCTTTCCTTACGCTAACTAAGTGTTTTCCTTACCTGAACTTAAGTTAGTAGTTTTCTTGCCTAAACCTAACTGTGGACGTTTGCATGGCGTACAAATGACATGTGAAAAGGCTAAAATGCGTACTCAGGACACATGAATGTCCATGTAATGTTGTAGTATTTATACGCTTTCCTGTGAGACCGGGTTGGTCAAACAACACAGGACTTTCAGCCAGAAAACCGCTGTTTGTGTCCCGTTGACTTATTTTACCTTACTTTTGTTACGTAACTTCCGTACTTAAGTGAAACACTCATTTTATGTTACAAACATACTTATTTTAACCCAAACCATAATCTTCTACTTCACCTAACCAAGTAGTTTTGTTGCGTAAGTGAACCTAAAAACTAAGTAAACCTACGTTGGAAGTTTATTATGAAAAGACACTATGCATGTAACGAACAGAGACTGAAATACCGTCCCTGACGCGTCCAAAACTGACGCTAGAGAGGAACCTAGAGCGTCATAGTTTGAAGCTCACCATGCTGTGGTATTTGAGTGAGAACGTATTGCACCAGATGCAACAGTTTAGTGTGAGGAAAGTTTTTTCTTCAAATGAAAGGAACTACAGAGATAATGTCACATTAAAGGGACACTCAGATAATTTTACACATAAAGGCCGATGTTCTGACACCATGCTGCAAGCTGCTAATTGATACTGAAGCTTCCAGCGAACAGTTGTTCATCTTCTCATCCTGTGATAAAACAGAAAACATTTACACTACACTATAGCCACTTCAGAAACTGGGCGACAATTATTCAAACAGAGAAGGATCTGTTGATGCTTGCATGTTAATTTATTCATGTTAAAGAAGAAATGGATGGCAATATAATTACGCCTGCTAGATCTGACTGAGTTCACTGATATGACAATGCTTTGCTTTTACAGTTACAGGCAGAAAACGTCTTGTGTTTAACTTATTAATCCGTTCTAGACTAATAAAGAGCTCTGGCTACCAGCCAGAGTTGCCAAGTCCGCTTATTATAAGACACTGGGCTTGTTTTCCTGAAGAGTTGCTTACAAATATCATTAGTCGCGAGTTGCGTTTTTTTTGGGCGAGTGTGAGACAACGTTCAGCTAACAATGCCAGGTACAAAGTGGGTGAAATATGGCAATAAGTACAACAAAGACTGGGGAAAAGAGAGTGGACTTAAAGATTGGATTCTCCCTCAAGTGGGGGACAATTCAATGGCAGTTTACTATTTTTGCAAGTGTGAAATACAAGCACATCATGCCGATGCCAACTTGATAAAATTAAACTAAATGCAAAAATGTAATTAAATGTGCAACGTCTTTAAGTTTAGTTAACAAGAAAAATGTAAAGTTACAAGCTAAAACTGGATGCAAAAAATGACATAAAATGTTCAAATTCTTTAAGTTTATAACAAGAAAAATGTAGTTGGAAGATACAAATTAAATACAAAAATTAAATAAAATGTCCAACGTCTTTAAGTTAAGTTAAGAAAAATGTAAAGTTACAAGCTAAAAATGGTGCAAAAATGACAAAACATTCATCTTCTTTAACTTTATAACAAGAAAAAATGTGAAGTTGCAAGCTTAAAGCTAAGCTAAAGATAGCTAGAAGAAGCTAAAAATGGATGCAAAAAGGAAATGAAATGCATGCAATCCAAAATAAATTGAGAGGGGGGAGTTGATTCTTTTGGGCTTGTCTCTATAGACCTGGTTGCTCGTTTCTCTCGCGAGATCTGGCAACACCGCCAGCAGCTCAGAGAGGGAGAAGAGCCTCCAATCTGTTAACGCTGACACTGTTGAAGCTTCAGCGTCTTTTGTTTCAGTCTGAAAATAGATCCAGGGCTTTAGAAAGACCGCACAAGGAAAAAAACGGAAGCTGTGTGTGTTCATGTGTCACACAGCAACACTGACTGTTTTATAGAGGTCATCAATAGAAATGTGATGTTTTCTTGCATAGCTGCAGGCAAAGAAACTCTGCTCTCCAGCTCCATAAACACACACAGATACACAACAAATCATTACTTTGACAGTGACTTCATGCCGAGTTTGGACATCTGTGGTGCAGAGAGAGCATGTAATGTCGTATATTAATGTATGTGTGTGTGTGTGTGTGTGCTGTAATGGATGTTTTAATCTCTTAGATAAGGGATGGCGCGCACCGTATGCCTCCGGCTCTGAGGTTTTTTAACACTGACAGACCATCCAGAGGGAACCAGGAGAGGATTTCTATGATTTGTGCAGAGATGCTGCCATCAATAAAAGTGTTACAGCATTACAAATACACACACACACACACACACACACACACACAAACACACACGCACACACACACACAAACACACACGCACACACACACACTGTAGTCTCAGATTAGCAGAGCAGGCTCAGGATAGTCTTGTTTCATGATAGAGACAGAGCAGTTTCAATTATGCGGCAATGACAGACGGACTCGGTGGAATACCTGTGGAATACATGATAGGCTGGTAAAACCTGATGGATAGAGAGAGATCGGCTCACTGCGAGCTGCTTCTTCACTTCACTGCTTAATCAAATACTTCCAACAAAGGGCCCTGCGGTGCTAATCAGAAGAGCTCATTTTCTATAACAGGCCACTGCTGGATAGTTCTGCCGCCTTTGGCACGACCTACCCGATTACATCGGGATGTTTATCTACAACAAAGTGCAACGTTAAACTCAGATTAGAAAAAATTAAATTAGGATTTATTTGTGTTGAAGAAATGTAAAATAAATTCAGTATACAGTAACAGCTTGGTGTTAGTGCATGCTCCTAAAGCAACATTAACCCTGTGCTTGTTGCTCCGTGTTCAGACATTTGGGTAATTGATCGCCTGCAGACAGAAGTCAATGTGACATTTAATAAAAACAAAAAACAGAAACAATTCATTTGCATGTAAATTCCTCAAAGGCTCTTGTAGAAATTAAATAAATAAATCAAGATTCAAAAGCAACATTTATACACTAAAGATCTTCTTTGTTTCTCTCAACAATACATCCTGTAGAGTCAGTAGACAATAATCAGTCATTCATGAGTGAGTCAGTTTTAATAGAGCAATTAGCACTCTTACTTTTAAATAGTTTTCTGTTATGTTTTGTATAATGTGATTATTTCTGGCAAATGACACACATAGGAAAACTAATCATTTATTGATAAGGATGATGTTTATTTCATGTACTTAGACTAATCCCACCGATGTTCTTCTTACTCATTATTATTTTACCTTCACTTGAAATCCCTTTTAGGACTTTGTTGCTGCCTCTTTGATTTCTTTAATATTTTTTCGTCATTTTTTTTTCTACTTTTCTCATTGTGGACGTCAACGGGAGGAATGTTCCAACCTACTGCTCTTTAAACTGCTTCTTTGAGCGAGCAGCTCCATTCAAACTGTAAATGGGTCAGTGCACTTTATCACTTATGCTTTGTGATATCTTTTTCCTACTTTCTGAGGAATCACAGTTTAGGTTCGGTGCTTCTTTTAGAGACTTTATAATGGATGTGAATGTGGCCGGCTGGAGTGGGTCAAGTTAAACAATGTTCATTCAACCCTCCTTTAACTCAGAAAGTAACATATACCAGATTAAAGTTCACTGTGAGTCTGAAATCCTTGAATATATATATATATTTGTTATTACTTCAGTTCCCTTTATTTAAACATTATATATTTAAACTGCAACTCACAGTGCTAAAACGTGACGTGTCATTATCTTTTCACAACCGAACTGATTGTTCAACTTAACACGCGGGACACTAACAGCGCTCTCCTGGATGAAAGCCTTGTGAGCCTTAGTTAGGTTTAGGAAAAGATCGCGGTTTGGGTTTAAATAACACCGGAAGTGCCGTAACTTAGTACAGAAGTTACAGGCCGGCACCACCTTATCTCGCAGAACTAATGCACATTCATACTCCAGTTGGAGCATTGAGGTCAATCTGATGCTCCTGGACGTACCCAGAACTCGAAAACAGAGGCGACCGATTCTTTGTGGTGGCCTCTTCTCGTTGGCATTTGATTAAGTTGGTCTTCTGTTGTGCTGTGACTCTTTCACTGCTGTTATGGGCACATTATGTTTAGTGTTCTTTGCTTTGTATTCATTTTTATTATGTACATGTTCAGCACTTTGTTTTTAAACGTGTTATAATTAAAGTTTGACTTGACTTGACTCTGTCTATGTCTAACACGAATCAATACATTAAACCGCTGTGCGACGGGGCTGCGTCACCACACTCCCGGAGCACTTTATGGGAGCGTTTACTGGTGCCGCGGACGGGTTCCATACCGGCGCTAAAGGGTGCATTGTGCAGCGGTAACACATGCTGACGGCCATGACAAAGCCTCAGTATTTGACGCCCTGGGAATGAGAACGGGCCGTAAATATACATTAATCCATTTGCATGCACGTAAAGAAGATCTCTTATTTATTCTCAATTACTGTGACATTCAGGTTGAAACTGAATGGTAATATGATGCACTTCAAACGTCTGCACAACACAAGATCTAAATCCATGTAGACGGTTGGATCGCTGCCATTCCCTTGATCTCCATGTAAGTGCGGGGAGCCAGTTTGTTTGTCCTTGGCAGAGCACTCAGCTTGAGGCTAATACGAGGTGGCACACCTGACACACCGTCTTCACAAACTCCAGATTTTACAGATTACTTTCAAGCTTCGGTTAGCTCCGTCTCCCAGCTGTACCTTATCTGAACTCTTTGTGAACTGAAACTCGGGATCCTCAGGCAAGAACGGCCTCATGTTTTAACGTCTTTAAGCTCCAGATTAAAGTCGACAGGGTCTGTGCAGTCCTGCTCCGTTCAGACACTTTTACTTCTTTGACCTGTTGATTCAAGTTAGAGTAGACTGTCACCTTCTACTCTGCACTTCATAAGCATCTGGTGACCAGCCTGAGACATCAGTCTGTGTGATGATTTATAATTATAATAAAAGAAATAAAACATGATCTAGACCTCGACGCTGGGTCACTTAAATAACACACACAGGACTATGGGAGATTTTAAGGGGTGATACTTTATACATATATTTCTTTTAATAGTATAACTATAAAGCAAGCAATCTCTGTCAGTCTGTGTGTCCTTCGCATATCTCGAGAACCGTTCATCTGATCTACTTCACACTGGACACAAACACCGGTCTCCTGGGTGAACGTTTTCTGTGTTTTCATCTTTAACTCTTTTACAGTCTGTCCTCAGTTCATGAAAGTTACATTTTGGTCTAAAAATATCTTGTCCAACGTTCGGTTATTCTTAGCTCCACCCTCTTGTGCCACTTCTGGTTGCAAATAACCAAGATGACGACGACCACAAACCAAGATGAACGGCCTCACGAACACCTGGGTGAAAGTCCCGTGTTTGACTCATCCATCCAGCCCGACCTCCTCCTCCCTATGCAGACTTTGATTAAACATATTTGTCATCCGTCAAAAACAAATCCAGGAGTAAATACGTTCCTTTGAAATGTAATTAACAAAGCAGTTTCATTGTATGAGTAGTAGACCAGGCTGGTACGGTAAATATGAGGCTATCGCCAGTTAGCTTAGCATAGCATCTTTTCCTAAAATGTCAAACCATTGCTTTAAGGTGTGGTTAAGTGGAAGCACCAAAACTACTTGGTGAGAAGAGATTGCCTTCATGGGTTTAAGGAACTAGTGTTGGCTGTTGGTAGGAGATGGAAAGGGAACCGTGGTCCTTGGCCTTGACCTCCCTCTCTCTGACTTTCCACCACACCTTAAGAATGTCACCTGTATTTATTTTGAAGCTGTTTTGTCAAATGACCAGAGGACAGTCTAGTTTTTGTTCTTATACTAATTTGGCCCAATGAGGCCTGACTTGTCAGCTGTAACATGAATTGCCAGTGTGAATTGTAATTATCTTTACTTTATGTAAAACGACTGTGCTTCTCCCACACAGTGATTTATCCACCTTGTGTATGTTAATGTGTTTATGATAGATTGAGACTCCCTGGTGTGTACAATACATGTGATTCGCTTCATTGTAAATTCAAATTATGCCCTTTGGAGGAAAGCTTTACGTCAGACCTGTGTAGATTACATAGGTAAATTACTGTATATAATAAACATGTACAAACAGATAATACATGACCAATGTTGCACAAATGCATACGTACATACACCCCCACAAGGCAATGTAAGATGTGGATTTGACTGACACTCAAATTAATGCAATGTTTTCCATGCCAGCTACTCCGAAACGCACATCTGGGAGAGAGAGCGAGCGCTGAGAAGATGATGAACGACGTGGCTAGCTGGCGCTGTGCTCCCAAACCACTGAACGATTGCTCACTCAAAGACCTGTGAGCCTGATGCGAGTGGCCAGGTGGAGACGAGCTGATTCAGAAGCAGCTAAAACTGCAGCGGGGTGATAAACTCAATGATAGATGCTAATACTCTGAGGTGTAATATGTGTACTGTGTATGTCTGATTTGTGATCTTTTCTTCGGTTTGCTGCTTAAAGCAACAGAACATTCAAAATTTGTGTTAATGGCAACTAATGGCACATACAGTATATTGAACGTCAAAGATTACTTTAGAGGTTCGTTCTCTTGGTGGTGCTGCATCTTTATGCTGCTAGAGGCAACTGAAGATGCTCTTTGAAATGACAAATATTAAGTTCCACTCTTTGGTCTTGCTAATTCTTCATACCACGTCATCACATGAACTTTCCGCATGTCATGAGTAGGCAATTTAGCCTTGTTGCGTGTCATTTTTACGACGATTTCGTGCATCATTTGTACGCCAGGAAAGGGAAAATGTCCTCTTTGGGCTTAAAATAAGTATGTAAACTAAGTAAAAATACACAAAGAAACAACATAACCCAACTATGGAAAAAACGTCACAAACGCCAATAAAAAACACATTACCATCGTAGTAACTAATGTAACTTACAAAACACAAATGACATGCAAAAATCCATAAAGGCGTACTTATTGCACGCCAAACGCCTTGCGCATTATCGTGGCCTCTATACGCCTTTTCGACTGCATTCAATCAAAATCCGGCAATGTGGCACCTTCCCACAGGGTTGTGTGGAGAGTTGGGTGTGTTTATTTGTGCTTTAGAAACTAACCGCTGTGAAACAATCAGAAAATAACATTTTATTTCTGTGATTCACTGCTTTGTTCTCACTAACAACGCTCCCTCTCTTCATTCACTCTATAGTTCGCTCGACTATCGCTAATCTCTCTTTTTGAGCCGGGGAGAAGGGGCCAACTTTGAATGCTGTGGGTTTACAAGCACCAACTGAAAAAATGCTGCATATTAAACCTTTAACCACATCAGGTTCAAGTTAATGTCATCTTCTAAACATCAGTTCATACAGCCAGTCTTTACCTGACTTACACATATTAATATGTTTTCCAGGTGTGTGTACGTGTACGGGCGTCCTTCACTCGAAGACATCAACACTTGATGGAAAAAGGAAAAACAGCAGTAGTCACCTCATGCATTTGCAGGTTGGCGTTAGGGGCCCTCATCTTGGCTTCCACGGCGTTATGGGAATTAGCTGTGTAGTTTTTCAAACTGCGACTCTCCTTCAAGTGGGCCTGGAGCTTCTCTCGGCGCCTCCTGAAGAGAAAGAAAATAAAAGGATGATGATGCACAAGTGGAATTTATTTCAGGAGAGCTTTGACCACTCTCAGCTCAATTACTGTGAATCAGGTCTGCAGATTTTCATCCCTCTGTAAATATAATATCAATGATTATTGAATCATCAAGCAGTGCTGTGGTAACACAGGCTTTGAGTTGCTAAACCGTACACATGTATGAGGATAAAGCATCCTGCTGGTCCAAGTTCCCTCCTCGTCCTTCTTTTGCATTACATTAGGCTTTCCAGATTACTTCTAAAACATGTTTTGAGTTTCTTAGTGTCATAATTATGTTCTGCAATCAACATTCCCACCAAAACCCACCTGCAACTAATATATACAGTAAGTTTGCTCTTAATTCAAAACAGGAGCATTGGGGCCTTTGTTTCAGAAAGGAATGACACAAATGTACAATATTACAGATGTACTGTTTAGGGTCCAGTGATCAGTTTGGTCTCACCTTGACTGTTCATTACAGTATAGAACATATAGGCAGTAGTCATACAGTAATCAGTCTTTCTACTCTATAACTCAATAGCTACTTAAAGCATCTTTTAACTGTCACCCTGTTTCTTAACTATACAGTAGGTCATGATGGCATATCACTCTTGTAGTCTCAGCCCGTTCGCACCAAAAGGCCTTTAGCGTGCAATAAGTACACTTTTCTTGATTTCTGCGTGTCATTTGTACACCATGTATCCTGTGCTGACTGCAGTGTATAAATGCTACAGCAGTGGTTCTCAAACTATGGTACACGAACCACAATACCTGACTGGCTAAATACCGGAGATATGAACGTTAACGGAGGTGCCATTGAGTTATTATTATGAGGCATTTAAAGTCGGCTCAGGAAAAATTACTATTGGGCGAAGGTAAATTACAACGTTATCCTGATGTGTTCAAATTTAATTTAACAAACTTGGTTCTTAATTGCAGCCATAGATGTCACCGATTTAAGGTCCCTTTGCCCAGGTCAGTTAGCTCCAACAGTGATTCTGATAGTTTCCAGAAACCTCAAATGTACAGCGTACAGTAGTTCCAGTAAAAAACAAGCATAAAGGATAAATTACAGAATAAAGTTCTACATTATACAGTCCAAAGACTACATGTATGGTCCTTTATCCTACTTTAGTTTAGTAAACATCCATAATATCCTGTGTCATTCTTATAAAGGACACTGCAGATTCATCCACCAACATACAGTACTTTATAAAAAGGAGTCAGAGGCCAAGGAGAATTACATTCTACCAGTCTCTCTCTCTGCCCTTGAGGAGAGAGAGAAGAAGAAGAAAGTGAGCTATTGACCAAAGGATACCTGTCCTTCTTCCCTCCCTAAGCAGTAATATAAAATCCATTTTTTATTGACTCCATTTAATAAATTCTGTGAAGATGTTTTGAGTCTTCATTCCTCAGATGTGTTTTTATTAAAATGCCTTGTAATATTTATTGCAAAGTTACTGAAGGACTCATTGAATGGACAACTCATTAGTTTGACCCTAATCTTTCCTAGAAGCAGACTGAGAGGTTTAGAGATCCAGAGGGTTGTAATGTGATTGCATTAATCTTAAAGATTCTGGGTTGTGTTTCTACCTGTGTACGTTACAGGCCCTTAATTATTACGACACTAGTTACCAAGCTTGTGTAATCACTCTGACTGCACCGAACCCCTTTTATCGGGCCTTCATAGCGGTGAGCCGGAGGTACGCTCATTATCAGATAGA
This sequence comes from Sebastes umbrosus, assembly GCF_015220745.1. Classification (NCBI taxonomy): domain Eukaryota; kingdom Metazoa; phylum Chordata; class Actinopteri; order Perciformes; family Sebastidae; genus Sebastes; species Sebastes umbrosus. The sequence goes on from NC_051278.1 coordinate 3,104,598, forward strand.
GCCGATGAAGCCTTGACAGCGCCGCAACGCCGTGTTTACAAACAGCCTCATGGCGAGCTGCTCGCCGCTCCTCCATGGCACTTTAATTATATTTTCTCAGAAGAAGGCTGTGACATTTGGCACACACTAGTTTTGGAACGGCGTTCACTTAATATAAAAAGGTCCATTATCTCTTCTAAAGCCTGAGCACAATCTGCTGTTTATTTGATGCTGCAGCATGCAAACGGGTCTGCTCGCTCTTTATAACAACGGAGCATATGTTAAAATCGGACCTGTTTGAATGACGTCAGCAGCCTCCGACATCCTGATCTGCTGTAGCTGCAGTTCAGGTTACATCTAATTAGAGGATCTTGTGTATTATTATGAATGGGTCTAACAGACCAACCCAGTTGGCAGAATTTTTTTTGGTATTGTACGTTTCTGAACCAAAAATATGTTTCATGAATACCTCATATCAGTCACGTTCCCGCAAGAAATGCACAATCCCACGTGGTTAACGTTGTGAAACGATTGGTTAGGTTTAGAAAACAAAACTTCTTAGTTATTGTTAGAAAAAAGACAATCTCATAATCCACTGGGGGGGAAGGGGTTTATATTTCTGGAGTTCCGGTGTAACCAGAGGATATCCGGGCTAAGACTTTCTTTTCTGTGCGCTGCTCGTTGTTTACAGTCCGATTGAGAGACGACGTCTACGAACGGATTGTTGACGGGTTGACGATGTTCTCCAGTATACACTATTTGTTCTATTGGTTGAAATGGTCTTTACACCTCGACAGTGATCCATTACTGATGAGCTCTGAAAAAGGACCTGAAAAGAGCCGTCATCTGTAGCTGCTGTAATCCTGTAAAAACGTCTACCAATCACTGCCTCGTGGGCCGCTTGGAAAGAACCAATCAGATGCCTCTCTGCCTCCCTGCTCATACTCTACCCTTGGCGGGGGTTTAGACGGAGCTCCTGAGGCGATGCTACTTTCAAATTATGCTAGCTTTCCAACATCATCGACCCTATCTTTAAGTACAATAAATACCGACACTTTAAGACTTTTACTCCAGTAATATTCTAATAGGTGACTTTAACTTCTACTGAAGGCATTTTCTGTTTAGATATCTGTAGTTTAATCAAGTGTGGCTTTCAGGTACTTCATCCTCCACTCGGTATCTTCTCTGGTGATGCTCGGCCAGGTCTTTATTGCCTCTTTTTTCCTTCAGCCTGGTCTTCAAAGAGTGAAACACATGATCAGTTAGTTGGCTTGAGGTAAAGTGACAGACTGGGATGACCAAGAACATTTAACTCTTTGGCTGCCTCGTCTGCATGTTGAGGATATTTGTCTTGCTGCTGTGTCCTAAAATTGAGGGACTATTGTATAAAAACAGTCACCAAACATGGATGTGATCCTCCTAAAACACACTTAAAGCTTAAAGCGGCACATTAACCTCAGTGTGAACGTGTCGGAGGAGAGACATAAAGGAGTAACAGCTCTGCATGTTGCCCTTTAAAGAGCAACGACGACAGCGTGAGTCGAAGAATCATTTGTCTTTCATTTAGTTGTATTTCTGTCTGGCTCAGTGTGAGAAAACTTTATCTTTATTCAGGTCACTCCGATCTGCATGAACACTTCCTCCCATATCTGTATGCATCTTCTCCATCGAACAAGCCAGTTTCTTGACTCAATTACGGATTCATTGAAAGTGCCTGTCCATCACGCCGTTATCCGATTATCTTGTTGTCAGGCTGCTCACTCACTCACATCATTATACTACAGAGGGAAGCCTATGGAATTGCAGTGCCATCTATCACAGCCGTGGTCCAAACAACCTGAAGGACAGACTGCCGGTATACTGTACATACCGGATGTTTGACCCACGAGAATCTCTCCAGGCAAGCTATGAAAAAGTCCTTGCAGCCAGGAATGGATGGAGTCCATTCATATGCCAATTAATGTGCACACACAAGGGCATGCACTGCAGAAATATGCAGATGGAGAGAAGGACAGAATGGAGAGAGAGAGAGCAGGAGCCACACGAGCTGACCTTTGGGTTATAATGGGCTATGAATATGTGTGCACATAATGAGATTTACAAATTGTTGCAAATACCCGGTCTGGGATTCGGTTCAAGATGTTTGATGCCTCAACATGTTCCACCGGCCTTCACGAAATTAACAAAATGTCTCCTTGGGCATTTCGTCTGCCCACACCCAACCGGGCTTATTACCAAACACCGTAACATTCTGCTTACTTTAGGACTTTGGGCACATTTGACCATAAATATTATCGTCAAAGTAAAGTTTGAAAGTTTGGAGCAACTTTCAGTTCAAGTGAAAGCGAGGAAACTGATGGTTGGGATGAAATTACATGTCACTGGAGCTAATTTACCTGCCAACATCTTTAAGAGAAAAACCTCCACATGTCACGTTTGTGCATGGCTGGAAAAAAATGGATTCTATCGAAGAGTTGGGTGGAAAAAATTGCCGTCCGTGAACTGTGTGTGTGCCTCGCTGTTGCTGTGTCAAAGCCTGTTTGCATATCATTTTATGCTAAATGCAGTACCTGTGAGGGTTTCTGGACAATATCTGTCATTGTTTTGTGCTGATAATTGATTTACAATAATAAATATATACATACATTTGCATAAAGCAGCATATTTGCCCTCTCCCATGTTGATAAGAGGATTAAATACTTGACAAATCTCCCTTTAAGGTGCATTTTGAACAGATAAAAAATGTGTGATTAATTTGCGACTAATCACGACTAACTACGGACAATCATGAGCGTTTTCAGATTAAGACATGTGTGATATGATGATATTATATTCAGGTTTTAGGAGCATTCTTTGGTCATGTATACAGTGCATTTGGAATATGCGTCTCCATTAGGGTTTTTACAGTAGTTTACAACACCAACCCGGTCTCATGGGAAGGCAGATAAATACCACGACATTCTGTATGAGTACGCGTTTTAATTTCTATGCCACACAAACGTCCGCAGTTAAGTTTAGGCAAGAAAAACACTTAGTTAGGTTAAGGAAAAAATAACTTAGGTTCAGGCAAGAAAAACACTTCGGGTAAGGGAAAACGTCATGGTTGGGCTTAAAATAAGTAAGTAAAACTGGTATGGAAACACAACTACGGAAAACACGTCACTAAAAACCATGTGATAAACTAATGTAACTTACAAAATAAAACAACGGTCTTGAACACGGGTCTACTGATTAAAAGTCCGGTGTTTGTTGGATCCGCCTACCAAAGGTGTCTTGCTTGCTTGCTTCCTTGCTTTTTATACTACGTCACTAACTCTTACCGTAGCATTTATACGCATGTGTTTACATTGCGGTCAGGACAGGATACATCGTGTACAAGTGACACGCGTAAATCAAGAAACGCGTACTTGTTGCACGCTAAACGCCTTGCGCATTATCGTGGCATTTATACACCCTTTTGTGCGAACGAGCACGGCAAACCAACTAGCCGACAGTTTGCAGAGATGTTCGCCCAAAAGAAAAGAAGGAGAAACACTTCTACTGTTAAACATTATGAAAGACTTGGTTATTAAGAGGATTTTTGGATATGAATAGATATCACAACACCGACTGCTGCATGTAAACAGGAATATTAGTGGAATATTCATCTTCATTTGCCATGTAAACAGCTTAGTAATATTGTCTTTTTCAGAATAAGGGCAAACAAAAACAACGTCACCACATTCCCCTTCACTATTAACAGTGTCATCAGTATGGCCAACAACTGTAGATTGTATGAAATGTCCTGAAGATTACTACAACCTGCAGTTAAAACTACAAAATGTACAAATAAACAGTAAAAAAAAAAGGAGTATATCTATATGTATTTGTTTGTGTGTGTTTTCCTCTCACTTGTTGCGGCAGTAGAGGGCCATGCACAGGGTTCCCAGGAGGCTGATCGCCATGGCGATGGATGTGATTGACAGCACCTGTCTCTTGTACACCTCTTTGCTCTCTGTGGGGACACAAAACAGAGGAAGATGTCACATTAATGTTTGAACAACACACAGTTTGGATGATACAGTCATAGATCACAGTCATATCTGTCAGCATGTGGGAAAGAAATAGAGGAAGAGGAAGTGTGTGTGTAACTGTGAATATCCGCTGAGATCCCTCAGTCAATATTCACAGTTAATACCGAATTAATTCTATACAGAAATCCCAACGTAACACGGAATTAAACACGGTTTTGAGATTTGTACTTAGCCACTTTTAATTTCTAACATGGTTGTTTACAGCACCCAAACAGCCATTTCAAATCATCAAACAGTCGGCGGTGCTGCAACGGCTCTCTGGGGCTTTTTCTATCTGCCTTGCAGATTCTCTCCTGTATAAGTGTAATTACTTTTGTGAGAAATAAACCAAAATTGAAATAAATATAACAACTCACAGCCCAGTTTACAATACACAAACACCTTATTTCCAATTCCTCCAGCAAACACCTGCTATTCTTAGTTACCACACAGCCTCAGTCAGCTCGTTTTATCGGCTCTACAACGTCGAGTAATAGTCCAATAGACGCCGAGCGCTCTTTTGAAATGGATGCCACATGTAATGGAGCTTGAATACATGGAGACAAGAAGAGTTATGGGCGCGGACGGACCGCCATTAGTGGAGAAAAATGGAAGCTGTCTTGTTTGCTACGAACAAGTAAATCATAGTTGCCTTCAGATGCGTTAATAGGCGATCAATCAAGTTTTATTTAGCGAGGCTCAGGGCCTTGGAGAAGCAGCGAGATGACACAAGGTGTTGGGGTTTTACATCGAGGTGATTGAGACAAATTTTTACTGCGGATGGGTTTGAACGGCCACTTCAGTAGAGAAAAGATAAAGTTCTTTACAGCTGCGTATACACTCAGGAAATCACCACTGCAGAATACAACCACACGGTCTCCTCAACACAACTGCAGCCTCTGCGCTTTGCTCAAGGGCGTCCTGACAGCCGTCGGCTATGCAGGGAGAGTGTTACTAATTCACAACCGCATCGAGATCTTCAAGCCTGTCTGGGAATTCAAACTCTCAGCAACAAGCTCACCGCTTCCTGGTGCCCACTCAGATATTACATAACCGATCATACATGCAGTGTGTCACACACATAATCCCTGAAAATAACTGATTTCAGGGAGTCCATTAGCGTGTTGTCGGTGCATCGTTTCCTCTCCTCCTCTCCGTGCCCCCGTTTCTCTCCCTCCATGTCTAAGTTATGTTTGGGGCCAGCGTTGTTTTGATGCCGCTAATCAGCCTGAGTCATCACATTGGCTTATTGGCTATAATTATATCATTAGAGGGGAGCTGGGGGCCGTCCTACGGGAGCACAACGAGGTCGGCTGCAGGGAAGGCAGAGAGACAGACGGGCAGAGAGAGAGAGAGAGAGGGATGGGAAAAATAAACAAGAGACACGAGGAGGAATGAGATGCAGGATGTTGGAGGATGTTTTCTCTCCCGATACAAATTTGTTTTTGCTGTAAATTTATTGGCTGATACTGAAGGTGTTGACTGAAACATAACTCCACCTCTCTATGTATGTTGTGCTGACATTCACTGTTTACTGCATGTTGCGTCTTTCTTTATTAAAGGGAACATTTGCTGATTTTAAAACCTTAAATCTATCAAAGGATATAGTGTGAAAAACGCTGATGCTTTCTGTGTCTCAGTTGAAAAAATCTGTTGTTCTTCCTGCATCCAGTGACGTCTTTGGAGGCGAGGAAGAACTACAGAGTGCTACTTCCGCTTCGGTAACTGTGGGGACAGCAACAGCGCTCAAAAACGTCCTTCTGAGCGTTCCAATACCTACTGTATACTACCGTACTATTTAGTATGCCAGAAAAAGATCTAGTATGACCCCAATTCATAGCATGTCAACGCAGTATATACCAGGAAGTACTGCATCCAGTCGTATTTTGCAGCATGCTTTTCTGACCCACAAGCCTCTGTGCAGCGGATATAAGAGCAAGAAGGTCAAAGTTCAAGGCACAATGTTCTGACGATGTACAGTAGTATGTCTCAACTGTATTCATACTGCATGCAACACTACGTACTTTGTAGTTAGTTATTTATCCCAAAACATGAGTGCAGAGGATGTTATTTTTTTCCAGTGTACGTTTTTCCGGTGTTTTGGCCAGCGGGGGTCCTTCCAGAGCCGGAGCTGTCGAGAGCAAACAGCGACTGATGAAACACAATCATTCTGCTGTAATGAATTACAGCGTGGACAGCTTGTTGGATGCTGTCGCCGATGACAACCCAGAGAGAGGGAGTGATCTGTGTGTGTGTGTGTGTGTGTGTTACTATGCATGAAAGTTTTCAGAGGTGTGCTGGAGACCTTCTTCTCCAGGATCCTGAAGATAAACTGAAAAAGACAACAGAGAGACCAGCAGAGCGATAACGGGGCGATTTCTGTCATTGTAATCTGCTAATATAACGGTCCGCCTCTGAAGAAGGAGTGATAGCCGTCAACGAGCCGCTGCAGCGGGCAGCTGCTCAGCGGGCGGCCGCACGGCAGAGAGAAACAGCAGGGGGGTGCGGGGAGAATCCTGGTAGATGTAGGCTCCGCAGCAGGAGGAATCAGCTTTGCACATTGCTCTAAAATAACACGTAAAATTACTACTTTATAATATTACGATTTTATTCGCGTAAACTTCTGACTTTATTTTAATAATATTATTACTTTTTTCTTGTAAACTTCTGACTTTATTCTCATAATATTATTACTTTTTTTCTCGTAAACTTCTTACTTTATTCTCGTAATATTACGAGTTTTTTTCATGTAAACTTCTGACTTTATTCTCATAATATTATGACTTTAATCTCGAAATCTCAGATTATTTTTTTTCCCTCAACATGGCCCTGATACTCCGTCGTATCATAGAAAGTTTTACCAAAAGTTTTTAACTGCAATTTTCATTTGTGCTCGTAAAGGAAAAAAAAGAAAACTTCCCCAAAGTGTTTTCATGGTTGGCTAAAGTGACACTGTGAACAGAAGGTGATGGAGACAGATGTTTTAAAAGAAAAGATGATGCCGGGGATTTAAATGGTTGGAAAAGATGGAAATTGAAATTCTAACATGGGATGACTTCATCCTCCCCGTCTGCAATGCTCATCTGAATGAGATTGCCATGTGTAGGCACACAAATATATACTGTATGTAAACTCACAAACATACATGCACAAAGAAGTTTAGAGGTGAAAAGGTGAGTTCATCCCGTACGGTCAGACTTGGCATGTTATATATGCATGCAGCATGCTCGGTGTGAGACCAATCATAAATGTGTTGCCAAGGTCAAGCACTACTTCAGCCTCCCTCCCACGTCCTTGTTTGGACACGCCTCCTGTATGCACAAACACACTCTCATGATGTGAATAAATCATACGGCTCGAGAGGGAAACCGTGTTCATGTTCCATCTGCGGGGCCGTGAGGTCACATCTTCTATTTATTTCCACTTCAAACCTCCAGCTCTGCCCCCCCGCTGGCCGCTTATTTACTGCAACATTATAGAACAATGTGATTCATATTTCACGCTAAAGGTGGTCGCGGCTGGCGTTATAGAGGTGTTGACCTTTTTGTATGTATATGTGATTCAATGTGTTTACAGCGGCCATGTTTCCGTGCAGGTGAGCTGGCTGGAAAGAGAGAAATCAATAAGTGATGGAGCACGTGGTGAAATAGCCTTGTCTTGCCAATAAAGATTAAAGCCTTCGCTGCCTTTAGTGTGCCATTTATGACTCGTATTGCTTGATGTATAATAAGCAGACATATATAAATAGTACTTGCTGAGGTGCTGATACAACACAGGGGTCTATCCTTGAATATGTCTAATCCATATATATCACTGATAAGCAAAGGAAGCTCTCTTTCTGACAAGAAGAGCTGCTTTCATCCATCTGTCAGAGCGTGTTTCAGTCCAGCCGAGCTTCAGGAAAAGAAGCAGCTTGCTGATGTTTTTGGTTTTATTTGCTCAGATTTTAAAATATCTGTCTACTGGATTTTTTTTGCCGCCGCAGCAAGTTTGAGGAAGTGGAGTGGAAATATTGTTTGCTCAAAGAACTGAAAAACAATATTACTCAGAATAATACGGACCTCGCTGGTTTGCTGTTTTCTTTTAGGAACTTCTTTCTACTGAAGATGTGATCGCATTGGGATCGATCTCTGAGAACAATATCTACAAAACCTGGACAAATAAAACCTAAACTTTCTGCATGGCTAGATAAGAAAAATGTAATTTTGGGTGAAACTTTAAACTTTAAACTACTGTACAGTTTTCCCAGAGGAAGTTGTATAGGAATGTATTTCTATAAATACAGGAATCACTTGTATCATCACCAAACATACACACAAAAACTTACAAACAATAAGACCCTTTTCCACCAAAATTAGCACATATCTGGAGGTTTCTTTAAACACGAGAAAAAACAACTAAAATAGGCGATAGCCTCTTTTCCCATTGTCGGTAGACCAGTCTGCCTTTCTGTTTTTTTTCTGGTGTGTCACGTTGTACGTCACAGAAAACAGGGTTAGTAAACACTGAAAATGTTACTTATTCAGTCTCTCTTTCAAACTCTCAAACCAGAGTTGGTGATTGTTGGAATAGTAGAAAAGACTAACAAAGACAGTTTTGATGAATTTAATTTTGTTTCTGTAAAATGACTGTTTTTGTCAATAGAGTCTGGTGGCTTTGAGGAGAGCATATTAATTGTATGTTTTATATGTTAATAAATCTAACTATAAAGCAGGGAATCTCTGTCTGTCTTTCTGTGTGTCCTTCGCATACCTCAAGAACCGCTCATCCGATCGTCTTCACACTTGGCGAGTGTATTGCTCAGAACCCAAGGGAGTGTGGTGTTATTTGGCCAGACAGTGGCACTATAACAATTAACTTTACATTTTGGCCTGTAACTTTTGAACCATTAATCTCAGAAACAACATTTTTTACTTGGATTTTGTGTGTAAAGATGAATCTATCCATATTAGCCACGCCCATTTGTGCTACTCCTCCTGCACATATTGAACAATCGTCACAAAATATGGTACAGAACATCTCTGAACCAAGACGGAAATAGTTACTTGTTCTGATTGTTGCTGTTCTACACAGTTTTGCTATCGCTGGCCCTTTAATTCAAATGCTGATGGCTTATATTACAAAAAATGTCATATCTCCTGAACGGTTTGTGCACGGTAATCGCCAAAATCCCTGTTGATTTTATTTATTTATATTCACTTCAACACGCGTCACTTAACATCGTACCGGAAAAGGGGTGAAAATTAACGTGTCATGTCTGGAGCTAATAAATAGCCGTGACTACTGCAGAGTCATTTGTCCCGGGAGTGAATGCAGATTGTAACCTTTCACACTGAAGATAAAAGCCAGATGTTAGCGGGTGTTAAGGGTTCTTTTGTCCAGTGGGAAAGAAGCTTTACAGTCAAATAGCTGGTGACAACACAGACATAGATACTCACACATAGACATAAACAGATGGGACGGAAGTTTGGCGACAGCTTGAGGTGGCATTTTCACTCTGAGTTCATGGTTCATGACATATGAACAGAAACAAAGGACACCAACATGCACTCTGCAGTGCTTCAGCACATCTTTTTCCATCATTATCAGCAGAGTTTGTGACCTCGACCCTCAAAGTTAGGCTCACATTGTTCCATTAAGGCTTTTAGACTCCATTGAAAATCTCTTGTGCATCAACAAATCTAAAAAAAACAATTTTTCATTCTCCACCCAGGAAATATGAGGATCTGTTATTCCTGACCCTTATTTAGCGGCGCCAGGTTTGTGAGTCATTCAGGGATTTCTATCTAATGTTTTGGACATATGGGCGAGTCAGACTGCTGGCAGGCACTAACACTGTCAAGGTCTGTTGCAGATATTAGGTTAAGGATTATTAAATTGTGTTGCATTTGTACAATTATACAATTAAACTGTGGCCTGTAGTTTGAGGGCAGTGAAATTTAATGTTTAGTGGCAGCACATTGGAATCGGTTCAAGGTTGACAGTAGTGGCAGAAGTTGGATGAATGATGGTCAAAAAGGTCAGTTTTCAACTGACTGCTCACACAAACAAACTCTCACAGAGACATATAAACTATTGATAGTTAATGATGACAAATGTGATCAATAAGGTTTCAAGTTCTGTTAAGATTTACAGATTTACAGTCACATGATGCAGAACCACTTTCTTATTTTGTATTATTTATTGAACCGTCTGTATATTATATCTGTGCTGCTGAGATTGGCAGGATGGATGACATAACAGGAGAGGAGAGATCAGAGGACGCAGACAGAGAGGAACAGGATTCGTTAGCCGGAGTATTAGCCTTTTCATGTTGGCGGAGCGTGGACTGCTGATGGTGGATAAAGCCTGTATTCATGCAGGTCTGCCGTGCTACAGTAAGCATGCTCTCTGGGCTGCTCTCGGTCCTTTCCTCTATTACCCGGATGGCTTTATTGGACCATTTACACACTGAATATGTTTAAGTGACTGGGCTTTCTTTTTCTTCTTCTGATAAATCGTCTCTTCCAGCTGTAGTGTGTTCACAAAGCTGCCGCTCAGCCTCCCCGTGGTCTCGGGTCATCTGAGGTTATCTCAACTGTTCAGTGGTCGAGGCTGAAGCACTACGGGTATCTAACCTTTGCTGTCATGGCCACTGGCTGTGCAACCACCTACTTCTTACTGTAATATTAGGAATTATTTATTTTTAGATTAATTTACGGTGACATATTAGGGCCATTTTAGATTAAAAAAAAAATTAAAAGAATTACGGAGCCGGGGAAGATGGTAATATTCTGAGAAAATAATTAACGTGAGATTAAAGCCATATATTTACGAGAAAAAAAAAACTTTTCTGAGAATAAAGTGGCAAATTTACAAGAAAAAACTAAATAAATTACGAGATTATAGAGTCATAAATTTACAAGAAAATAACTGATATATTTTGAGATTGAAGTGGCAAATTTACAAGAAATAACTAAGAAAATTACGAGATTATGAAGTCATAAATTTACAAAAAAATAACTATATTTTCTGAGATTAAAGTAGCAAATGTAAAAGAAAAAAAAAAAGATTACAAGATTATAAAGTCATAAATTTCTGAGAAAAAAATTATATTTTCTGAAAATAAAGTGGCACATTTTTACAAGAAAAAGCTCAAAAAATTACGAGATGATAAAGTCACCAATTTACAAGAAAAAAAAATATATTTTCTGAGATTAAAGTGGCAAATTTACAAGAAAAAAAAATTACGAGAAAAAAAATAAATTTTGAGATTAAAATGGAAAATTTACATGAAAAAACAATCACAGATTTACAAAATTATAAAGTCATGAATTTACAAAACAAAAACTGGAAAAATAGTGCAAAACCGTGGTAACGCCAGAGCCATCTGAATTTCTTTTCCCCTAAAGTAGTATTATCATGGTAGGGATGACCTCTGAGCGAGGCAAAGGTCCTGAAACATAATTCAGACAGGCGTCACCACCATTTTTACACTATTTTTCAGTGTTTTTTTCACGTAGATCTCTGACTTTACAATCTTGCAAAATTGTCTTTTTTCTCGAAATATTAATTTAAAATTAAAATTCTCGAGACCAGGACAAGCGATTCTCCCCAGAAGGATGCATTTTATGTTTCTGGCAACAGCAGCACTAGTTTATCTGAAAAGAACAAAGCTGTACCTCCAGGAATTCAAAACTCATTCACAGAAAATCTCAGAAAACCCCCCCAAAAAACTGAATAGAAATTGTGTTTGATTAAAAAGTGATCTGTTGGAAGACACCAGAGTGATTTCTTCCTCCCCTCCTGTTACTCGTCTCCTTTCTCTTCTTTGACATTGAGAAGAACAGGCCTTATATTTTGCAGTCAGGATGTGTTTCAGTCCCAAAGTTGTCAAAGTCAAACCGTTCTCACATCTAACTCGTCAAATACAGAGGCACCCTTTAGCATCTGGATGAGGTAACTCCGATGTAAACCCATCAGCGTCAGTATTAGACGGTCAGAGAAACTGACGTATAAAGAGCGAGAAAGTCCGCTTAGGGAGGAGGTCGGGGTGGATCGTTGGGTGTAACAAACACTGTCTTTCCCCAGGTCACATGGCTCAGTCACAGCCGTCACGCTGTCGCCATGGCTTGCTAACTCCGCCTCCCAGCCCTTGCTCCAGCCTCGGTCTGAGTCTCATTCACATGAACAGAGGAAGGGAAATAACTCTGGATGCTATTAGTACATTTTATGATCAGGATTTAAATAAGGGCTATTCAAGTGTTCGTACTGGGACGTTGATTCACCTCAAAAAATAAATTATCCGCTGATTACAGACGTCTCTTTCCCAATGGGAGTCTATGGGAAAAAGTATTTTTGGGCCAAATGACATCACGTGACGGATACAGAAGTTGTAGTACCGCCGTTTGGCCACTACAGAAGTTGGCCTCAACAACCGGCGCTCTTCCTGTCAGCTTGCCAGTGACCTGAGATGACATCCACGCCCTAAATTATGCCTAACTTTAAGCCTTAATATAATTTAAACAGGTGAGTTATATAAAAAATTCACCCCCGTACAGTCGTCATGAACGGGGGAAATTAGCTACAGAGACCAAAACCGTGTTAGTACCAGGCTGTTAACATGTTTATTTCTGCTGTACAGTTGGGCACTTTAACATGGAGGGTCTATGGGGATCGACCTGCTTCTGGAGCCTCAAGAGGCCACTCGAAGAAGTTTTTGGCACTTCCTCGTTGGCTTCGTTTCTCAGCGCCGCTCGGTCGGTATGTGACGTGTTGGGAGTCAAAATGTGCTGTCAAAGTCGAGCAGAGTGAAATAAAAACGTCCTACCTCGCCTCCACATGTGAAAGACAATTGATTGACATTAATGTCACTAACTCTTATCACTGCTGTCAAGATATATATAATGTATATATGTGTCTTATATAAAACACACAAATGTGTCCTCCTCCTGTAGCTCCAGTCATCTCTACTCTAGTTTCTTCCAGCACAAACACACCTGAAACCCCCTGGGTGGAAATTGAAAATCAACATGACTTAAAATCCATTCCACCCCCCCCCCCCCCAAAAAAAGTATCTGCCTGTAACACTTTGCTCCGACATTGATTTACAACCAGATGGAACATCTAGCAGTCAGAGCTCAGTGATCTCTGATGGAAAGGAAATATTGATGCCCACATGACTGACTACATACAGTAAAATGTTCTCCCTCCTTTTTTTGCCAAGCAATATAAAAGATGTATGAAGAGGAAGCTCAGGATTGAAGAATCCTTGAGTATATTCTCTGTTTTATTAAAGCCTTGTGTGGCTGATGGCCTGGGTGGAGAGATCTCAACCTCCAGACACTTCCTTTCTAATTTTAACCTCAGAAACTGACTCTGTCGGAGGGAAGGGTGGGGGGTGGGTTCATTCTCCATAAATCATGCATAGAGCCAAATAAATAGAGCCAAAGCCAGAGCAACACGACCTCCTCTCCACGCCAGATAGGTAGAGCCAGAGCAACACAACCTCTTCTCCACGCCAAATAAATAGAGCCAAAGCCAGAGCAACACGACCTCCTCTCCACATCAGATAGGTAGAGCCAGAGTAACAAAACCTCCTCTCCACGCCAGATGGATAGAGCCAGGGCAACACGACCTCCTCTCCACGCCAGATAGGTAGAGCCAGAGCAACACAACCCCCTCTCCACGCCAGATAGGTAGAACCAGAGCAACACAACCTCCTCTCCATGCCAGATATGTAGAGCCAGAGCAACACGACCTCCACTCCACGCCAGATAGGTAGAGCCAGAGAAACACGACCTCCTCTCCACCATGGAACTTGGACTGAAGTAAGTTCCTCTCCTCCCGCCTGCCCTGTGTGTCTCTTTTCACTCTTTAAACTACGTCACTTGCTCTGACCGAATGCAAAAACGTCGCCATTCGTCGACGTATCCCTGGTTTGAAGTAACGTTCAATGGGCTGAGTCTGACTGGCTGAGAAACATGAGCAGTCAGATGATCAGACAGAAGCTTAGCCAGATTATCTGAAGCACTTTATTTGCCGGTAAAAGAGAAAATCTGCCACATGTAATCTCAGTAATAAGAGCCCATTACAAAGTAAACTGTGAGTGCACAACTAGAGCGAGTATGACGGGTCAAAGTCTGCTGCTTACAGCAGGTTTTGCTAATCATTTTTCCATTTGCTATATTTTTTCTCTTCAAAATAAGTTTGACTAAATTGGTGGTCTGTCTTGATTAGCGTGCCCCATCTGACTTCTTTTTTTTTAGTAATATTGCCTCGTTCCCAGATCTAAGCAATGAACATTATTATTACCATTAGGAATGAATTAAAAAAACAAATCAACTTTCATAAAGCAGAATTCTCCTTTAAAAGCTCAGCTCACAGAACAAATGGAGCGCTGCATTGGTTTAGGCAGAATACTGATGTTGTGCTTGCATTAGCAGTCACGGCTTTATTCATGCTTCACCATCAGTGGCTCATTTATCAGTTGGCTACCAGCTGACTAGTATTCATACGGGCGTGGACGGCGGACTTTACTTCTGACTACTGATGTGTTTATTAAAGGGGGATTTGTTCTCCCAGCAGAGAGCCCTTGTTGCAGCTTTGATTCTCTGAGAGCAGAGCCTTATCTTATCAGAGCCTAACTGTATAACCATTCGCACATAAACGGTCAGATCCTTGACATAAGTGTCTCTGACTGAAATAATGTCTGTGGACGACAAGGGACAAAGTTATCAGATGCTATAAACAGAAATAGGATGTTGCAAGATGTTTTAAAACCTGCACCTTCCTTCATCCTCACAAGTGGCCCACTTCGTACAGTATGCATTTACTTAATTGTATTGTACTTATATTGTTTCAGTGGATTGGTATGTAAGCCTATCCTCTTTTTTCTTACAAAGCCACAGACACAGACAAGCTGGGGTTGAGTGTGAGTGTGGGAGGTGCTTATCTATCTGTGCACTGCTTTAACACAATGCCGGGGAAGACGTTGGCAGGACTAGAGATGTTAGCCAGGCAAAGAAAATGTGGCAGCCTGAACAATGTTGCAGAGGCATAAAAGCTCTCGCTGAATATAAATGGGAAAAAACTTGCAAGATAGCTCTGTGGAAAAAGATCATCTGTCACTGCCAGGTTTGCATAGTCTCAGCAAGTTTCCTGAAAAAAGAAAAAAGAAGCTTTTGTTCGTTTCACTGCAAATGCAGCGGTCGTGCCGCAGAAAAAAAGAAGCCCGGCACTGCTTGTTCCTGTGAAATTTTTACTTTGAGAATGTAGAAGCAGTTATGTCGAAACCAGGGGGGAGGCCATTTTCATACATGATCCATTGCTTTTCCAACCTGTTCGTGTGGAAAGGGCCCAAATTATACCAACTGAGAGAGGGGCTCTAGTTAACAACAAGCCTGCATGTCGTTAACTAGCGCTCCTCAGCTGTGATACCCGACACAGAGCCTGAAGAGGAGAGCCAAGAACAGGAGTAGGGGAGCTTGGCAACGGCGAGGAGGAGCCGCTGGCATCCTCCCTGCGCAGCCTCGCAGGCATGTGAAACACACAATCACTGGAAGAATCTCATCTAACTCACATAAGTAAAAACCAGGGGACTTTAGAAACACACTTTTTGACCATGTGCCATGCATGTGCACACATACACACACACGCGCGCTAATGAGGAGAGCGTTTGGTAACAGAGCCAACATCATAAAAAAAACCCTCACTGTACCCCGCCCGCCTCTCTGTTCTCACTGTTTCCAAGGAGACTGCAGCACATTGGAATTCTGAAGGGACACTTCATAAGCAGTAGTGAGAGAAAGGAAGAGAGGGAGGAAGTGTTAAGATAGCGACGGTGCAGAAAATAAGAGTGGGGTAATGCCCGACGATGCGCGTCGGGCAGCTCTGGTCTTCCATTAATTCATGATAATGGACACCTCGAAGGACATTACCCTTCTTATACCATGGTCACTCAAAAAAACATGCATTCTGCAAAATCTAAAGATTTTCTCAAGTTTCCCTGGAAACACCTGAGGGATTACTGATACCTGGAACAATCATTACCATCCCATAAGGTTCTCATGCAATGGAAATGCTGTTCACTGCCCCAGTAAATAGGTTGAACCTTAGCTATGACTTGGCAACGGAAGATATTTCTTGTCTGCTCAGCTCATCCCAGCAAACATGTGACGTCAGGAAGACGTCAGGAATTAATGGACACCCTGCAGCCAATCAGAATCGAGTATTCACCCAGTCCATGGTATATAATTACATAGAGAGGAGAGAGCGATAAACAGTGGCTGATATTCCAAAGACTGTAGAGCATGAATATGTGAGATGCCTTATATATATCCACCGCAGCTTTGTTGTTGTGAACATGTCAAATGATGTAACGATGTCATGTGTGATTAGGCACGTCCACGTGTGCCAGTTGCTGGATGACGTGTACGATGAATGTACTGTATGCGAACAAACACACGGCGTAAATGTTGATCCAATATGAAGCCCTGTGATGTTTATTTACAGTCGTGATTCATGCAGATGTGAGACAAGAAAAGCTTCCTTACCCATAAACTCGATGCCCAAGTGATCTGTTGGGAGGGGGGGGAGGTGGAAGGGGAGAGAGAGAGAGAGAATAAAGTTATTATTAAGAATAGTGTGCGTTAGCACTGTGTCACAGCGTATAGCCAGATCATCACTGACTTGTTGTTCTTTCATGTAAGCTGCTGTATCGGTGTTTTATCCGCTGTCACATGGAGTCAGAAGGCACATGCTAGTAATGTTACAAGGAATGACACACACACACACACATGAACACTCGCTTGCTTTACTGTATTTGTGAGGACCCCTCGGACCTAAACCTGACCTTAAAGAAGTATTTCACTGCTGCAATGAGGCTGTCTGCTGGAGACAGGCACAAATATTTTTGAAATTTTTGCAACATGACCAGAGAAAACAGAGAAAAAGGGTTGTGGTACTCTCGTTCCTTCAGAATGCACCTCCGGTCCTCTCCTATTGGATAGGCTTGACCAGAGCTTCCGGTGTGTCTAAATATTGGCAGCAAGGCGTTTTCCGTTATTTCGGCTAAATAGATAACGTCAGTTTGTTTACAAAAACATGTAATTTGCAATGGTGTCAACAAGGAAACCACATGGTTGTGGAGTGAAAAAAATAGAGACAGTCACAGCGCACCATGGCGCCCTCGCCTTGACCCGTTGAGTTGAACCCCCCGGAAATGTAAAAATATTTTCGGTTCATTATGAAACTGTGGCGAACTGCAGTTGACTATGTTAAAGTTTCATCACTGGGACTCAGGCCAATGGATTTTCTGATTGCCAGATCATCTATATGAAGAAAAAAAACTAACTTGGTGCCACAATGCAACATGACTGCATGCTATGCCAATAGTGGTCTAAAAACCTAAAACTAAAGTTGGTTCTCACAAAGATAGAAGTATAAGAGTAACAAACAACACACTGGTGTGTGTGTGTGTGTGTGTGTGTTTCCTCGATGCCTGAACAGCATAAATAAGAGAGCTCGTGTGGATTCTGCTGTGTAAAACATATCAGGGAAACAAGAGGTCGGAGGTCATTTTAGTCCTGTAAACGTCTCACATTTTTACACTAAAACAACAATTACTTGTAATTCCAGCAAGCATTTAAAGGGGTGGAGTGTAGCTGCAGGTTTCTGCTGTTTAAAGAGACGTCTAAAATGCAAAATTAACCACTGAGTTTACTATTAATTTGTGCTTTTAAAGTACTGACAGAGAAATGTGTTATCATTGCGTCATCCCTCAAAATCTGTACCTGGCTTTACTGACAAAAGAAAGAAACAAGTTAATTACAGTGCAGCTATGAGGAGCTGCAGTTTCCAAACATAATCATTTCTATAGTGACTCGGATCACAGGCGCTTCCCTGGGCTCTGTACGACTGGAAGTATAACTCTCACTGACTGTAAGAAAATAATCTAGAGGAAGTGCTGATGTCTGCGGTGTCACCGCTGGCTTTTTAACCACACCGACAGTGACTTTATCTCCTGAGTGGCCGTGCCCTACATCTTAGAGTGGGTGAGCTGGTCTTTTCTAATGCGAAAAGCTGCGTCCAATCTGCCCCCAATCTTATCGGCCAATGTTAGCCTGGATGTAAGCGGATCATTTTTCACTTTACCAATGACCCAGAGACCTCTCTCCACTGCCTTTCTTGATTTCTCCCTTCAAACACGCCTGCGATGTGGGACAGGGAGAAGATGAACAAGATAACCGCCACTCTCACATGGAAGCTTCTGGAAAAAATCTAAATTCAGGTTTTCAACCACTGACAGGTTGATTATAACTGTCAAAGAAAGTCCACAATGCTGTACATTTACGTAGAATAGAGAATGAAGGAACAGCTTTAGTCAGGTTAAATGCAAAGGTTGCAAATCCTAATATTAAAATAAATAATCCAACATTTCTCAAAGCAAACCAACAAAAGAGAAGAACTTCAGGAAAGACTTTAGTAAGACTCAAAACTACCACATTTAATAAGAAATAGGGAAAACTGTCTGATCTCACAAGAAAGTTGTACTTATTTGTATGATAAATGCCTTTTATTTGATATGTACATAATAGCAGACTACAGTGATGACTAAACCAGGACAGCTTTATATTAAAGGTCCCATATCGTGCTCATTTTCAGGTTCATACTTGTATTTGTGTTTCTAGTAGAACATGTTTACATGCTGAAATGTTCAAAAAAAAAAAAAATATTTTCCTGATACTGTCCGTATGAATATACCTGTATTCACCCTCTGTCTGAAACGCTCCGTTTTAGTGCATTTCAACAGACTTGCAATGGAATAGCGTTGCTAGGCAACAGCTTGGGTCCATGTTTACTTCCTGTCAGCTGATGACATTCACATCCACTGCAACAGGAAATATCCTGGGACACATTTAGAATGTTTATGTTTAAAACTTTGAAATGGTCTAAATATTGTATATTTGTGACATCACAAATGGACAGAAATCCTAACAGCTTGTTTCAAACGCACAATTTCTGAATACAGACTGTGTGTATTTCTTCGTATATTGAGCGTTTTGATAGTTTAACAGTATTTATATTGCACTTAAACCTGCTTTATAATATAAAAGACATGATAATCTCACTTTTTACAATATGGGACCTTTAAATTAAAGTCAGAATAAAACATGCCAGATAAACAAAATGTTAATGAACATAATTGCCCCTGATAAAATGCAAATGAAAGGATTCCTCAGGAAGAAGCTTGTAATTGGGTGAGTTTTTATTGTTTAAAATTTAAAAAGGTGCAATGTGTAAGATCTAGCCACATACTCCAAACAAATAGGGGGCAGCATTTTACCTCTACTACTGGGTCCATACAATCTAAATGTACAGTCATCAAAGAAAGTCAACAGCAGGACAAGAAGACCCAAATTCAACCAAACTGCCGGTCAAAATAACACGGCTATTTTATAATCTTCACGTGTGGCGTCGGCCTATAGTTTAGCCCTCTGTGTGTTTACTGTGACACTAACCGCTCTGTGTACGTTTAATAACTAGTATTTTTGTTTCGTCCTCCCCCACCACCTCAAGACTACTTTGCCGGGAGGAGAGTGGGTTGCTCTGAAGCTTCAGCTAGGAGCTGTAGAAACTCAAAATCAACCAGTGAAGATTGCTAATCCAGCGGGGGGTTGAGGCAGTCCGGGGTTTACGCTTGCTTAATTCAAGCTAACTGACGCTCTGTCCGTCTTTCAGAGCCGTCGCCTGCGAACTAGTCTAGGGGAGGATGAGACGGAAATACAAGACTTTTTTCTATTTCCTTCCATTTTGGATTTAATCCAATAAACAAGCTATCAAAAAGAACAGAAACCCTGAACCGTCAACGCGATTGACAAGCCCTTGGGGCATCTCTACTTCTTGGTCCTCTCATGTTGGACTGAGGGCAGACTGGACGCTACAGTGACTCACTATCACCTCTCATGGTGTTACAAGACAGGACTCGCAGATATCTCTGCAACACAATACATAGACATCTATGACATAACGTCGCAGCTGCTTCTCACACTGCCTGTTCATGGCCAGACTGTTATTCTGTCTCGCTCTTCTGTATGAAACGAGATGGAAAGGGGGAAGGAGTTGTTTCGCCACTGAGCCGGCATCAGAGGTAGTTTCAGGGCGAGCTGACATCTGTGTAAAAGGGACAGCCAGCACGGCGGGTTTACATGCACACACACACACGCTAGACGCCGGCGCTGTTGTGTTAAACGTCATGTCTCTTTTGCTTCTGTGATGCCGACGTGCTATCTAAAAATCACACATTATGCCGCTGTTGTTTGGTTCAGTAAAACCGGCGTAAGGCCGACCTCCTTTTACGGCAGTGTTGCAGAATGTCGGTATGAAAGGAGCGACTGGAACCTGTTAGTTAATTTTTTTAATGTTTTAAACTAAAATTCTGGTTACATCTTACACATGGCACGTTTAAACCTCAAGTACGAAAGCAAAACTTTAAATATTAGCTCTATTTGTCATTGTTATGGAATTTGTCAGAAATGTGAATCTTCATTTGCTGTATAGTTTTATTTATAATGCTTAACAATAACACAAGTATATATATATATATATATATTTTTTTAGCCTTGGTGACCCCATTGACTTCTACAGAGCCAAAGGAAAATGACAGTGTGATCTGTCCTTTGAAATTCTGCAGTTTTGCAGCCCTTTGGGTAGAGCTATAAGTGCTGCTATACTGCCAGGGTTAGAAACTCAATTTCCCATGGAGCTCAATGAGTAGAGCCCAGCACTAAAGCTGCCAAGGTTAGGGATTTCATTTTCTGTGTAGCTCGGTGGGTAGAGCATATATCAGCAGCAGCACTGTCAGGATATGAGCTTCAGTTCCCATCGGGGCCACCCATACTGAAGATGTATGCACTCCTGCTACTGTAAACCACTTTAGATGGAAGGGGCCCACCAAGTGTCATATGTTAAATATGTGCTCGGTGGAAACTGATGGCCTTTGAATCATTGGGCCGGCCGACGGAGACGCCACATCTGAATCCAAATAAGGCTGGAAACTTTCCAAAATAGGGACATACATTTTCACAAAAAAAAAGATATTGTTTTCTTATCACAAAAAGGTTCCACTGAGCAGTGGTGGAAGAAGTATTCAGACCCTTTACTTATGTACAAGTACTGTGTAAAAATACCCAAATACAAGTCCTGCGTTGAAAAGCCGAACCCACAGAACTTTAAAACACAAACTTTAGACACGTGCTTAATGTTGTGTTGCTTAGTTTCGGGCAAGTAAAGCTCTATGTTTGTTGGCATCCGTCATCCAGCGGTGACGTTGCAGATTGCAACCAACTGAATCTTCTCCCGTGTGCCGAGCGTGTCGGAGAACTACGGTGACCAAAGTGAATACATGAATGTCTATCTCTAGAGCCAGTATTTGGTTTATCCGTTCTGGGCTACTGTAGTAACGAAAAATAATGGTGACCGGCTCCGTGAAGAGGACCCGCACCCTACGGAGATTTAAACGGCTCATTCCAAGCTAACAAAAACACAACAATTCTTTTTTTCAGGTGATTATACCAACCAACAATAGACCCGCCTGTCCACCAGAGGATAGCGTGTCAGTGTCACGTTTTGCCTCCTGTATTAACGTGAAGTACAAGCAGGGGGCAACAAAGCCACGGACATAGGTTCAGGCAAGAAAACCACTTGGTGAAGATAAGGTAAAACCTCATGGTCGCTCACTTAGGATCAGGGAAAACATCATGGTCTTTAAATAAATACGTAAACTAAGTAAAACACGTACTTAAACAACGTAACATCAGTATGGAAAACACGTGACAAATGCCACTAGCGTAACCTGCAAAACAAAACACCGGTCTAAACGCTTTAAAGTCCTGGGTTTGTTGGACCCATCCACCTTCCCGTCCGTCCACCATAAGTGGTCTTTCTTACTTTATATACTACGTAACTGTCTATGTAAGCAGCTGTGCAATACATTCTGGTAGCGTGGCGGCGTGATTCGAGAGACGGAGCGTCACGACAGCCGTTCCTTATTTGCATAAAGTTGAGGTCTCGTCTATTTCATGCAAATCACGGCATCCGACTCAACTCACCGCCTCTCGAAATTCCCGAGAATGTTTTAAAATAAACGTTGTCGATCCAAAATAAAGACAGATTCATCAAATGCGTGGCTTATTTCTCGCCTCATATGTTTTCAGAAACACATTTCGGTGAACTATTTTCGTGAAAGAAGAGAAGAAAGTCTCCAAACGAGCCTCCATATTGTTTCCCGTTTGGAAACTGGGAGCAGCAGCCCACGGAGGGAAAGCGTTCGTCCAATCAGGTGCGTCGCCTCATGATAAAAAAATGCCCCGGTGGACACGTACCATATTACTTCCATCACAACACAACACACGACAAACGACTCTACAAAACACTGCGACTTCATGCCGCCGTGTAATATTCACGTCTCGGCGACACAAAACGTGACACTGACATGCTTTCTTCTGGTGGACAGGCGGGTCTATGACACGCTTTGCCGTGAGACTGGGCTGGATTATACACTGAAGAAAACATACTTATTAATATTATATACCATTTCTCCCAATAGACCTCCTTAAATGCTACACACTGCTCCTTTAAAGATTCATAATGGCTGAATGTGTGGATGAAATGGAGAGTATAATCATGTATAGGATGTATTCCAGTTCAGCGTAGTTAAAGCTGCTCTATATATCTGCTGTTTGTGGTCGTTGAACGTGACATAAATGGACCGTAAAGCTCATTGAAATGTCCTTGAAACTTCTTCTCATTTGCAATCTTCTTGGCAAATAAACCTCACGCCATACAGGAACTCAGATGGAGAAACGAAGCAAACCAATGTGGCATTTTATATGAAAGTAGATACTCCCAACTGTGTGTGTGTGTGCCGCCTGAAGGAGGCAGGTGTGGGTGGCAGGGAGTCTGTGGCGTGTCGCCGTATACTTCCCCTCCCTGTGGACTCACACATGGTTATGAGGATATGCTGGATATATATATGTGTATGTGTGTGTGTGTTTCCTGACTACTTCCACCTCTGGGCTGAGCCTCACAGTTTGGATCCAGACCTTTGGATCCGCCCACTCCGCCGGGTTGAGAAGACGGAGACGTAGTGCAACGCGTTGACAGTCTTATGTGATATCAGGCCACCTCACAGCGGAAGACAGATGAGCTGACCTCCACTGGGACACACAACCCGCTGATTTACAGACGACATTCATTTTCCATGAATATATAATTATGAAACTAGTGGTGGCGGCGGCGTAGCATAATGCATCATAAAATGTAATAGTAGCCCTCATGTGCTTCGTTCTTTCATTTAGTTCAATTCTGGATTTAGCAAAGTTTGTCAATTCATCAAGGTTTGATAATCTAGTAAAATCCTCTCGTCAATTAAAGGGATAGTTTGTGTGTTTTGAAGTGGGGTTGTATGAAGTCCTTATCCATAGTCAGTGTATTACTACAGTGGATGACGGTCGGCACGCCCCCAGTTTGGAGAAGCAGACAGGAGTACAAAGCAATATAGTGCTGTGAATCAATATATTTGCTTCATTTAAGTCTATGTGGAGGTAGAAGGAAGTTACCGCTTTTATTGTTGTAGTCTGAGTAACGTGACGTCATATCCGTTCCGTATCCGTCAACCAAAACAAACCTCAGAAAGTATAAAACGTTGGAGGGTCTGCGTGGATACGACCTGCACCCTCACATGTTAAATCCAGCGTGGTAAACACTACACATCCAGTAAAGGATGGAAACACTTTGGGTTTCACACATTGACAGGAAAAGCAGAGCTAGACATCACGGCTAAAGCTGCATGCTAACTCTGTCACGGACAGGAAACGTTATCGTATCGCGGTAATGTGGCGGTCGAGCCGGCCGTCGCTCTCATCTCCGTGGTCAAATGGGCCGACGCTACGACTGTAGAGCACCCAGATACTGACATTTATGTTAAATGCATTGAAACGGCCCCGATGGAGCTGAACATGGATGGATAAAGAGAACGGAGCTGACGAGAGAGCTAGAGACCACCTTGGAGAAGTTAGAGGAAGTAGACACGTGGGACTACATCCGGTTTTCAAAATAAGGTGTTAACAAAGAGAACTGTATACACAAAATACATATATATAAATAGGATTATATTCACCAGAAGTATAAAACATTACATGTCTCTTATAAATTAAAAAGAAAATACCACTAATTTGTGAGGATAATGTCTTTATTCTTTGATTTTTGGGTTGCTGGAAATAATTCCTGACATTGACTGATATATTTGACTTCAGGACATCTCTGACTACATACATGCTGAAAATCAAACATTTTTACTGGATTAATTTAGATATTTTCCAAAGTAAATGTCCCTAGAAGTGTATGATTAAACTTGTTCCCATAATCTAGTTTTAAAAAAGTTAACAAAAATCGCAATAAATCGTAATATTGAATCACAATATTTAAAAATCCCAATACATATCGAATCGGCACCAGTGTATCGTGATAGAATTGAATCGTGAGATCGGTGTATCGTCCCAGCTCTACTGTGGACGTTGTCACCCCTTTATCTTACCGTCAGACAGCCCTTTCTGACGGGGAACTAAACTGAAGGTGAAACTTATCTATGCTCTCTTCAAAAGCAGCGTAGATAAGTTTCACTTTGAGTTCAGATCTCCGTTGGAACATATTCTAAATATAGCGTACGCTTCAACGGATATGTCTAAAAGCCATTTTGCTGTTGACCCCGTCCACTTAAGTGCCGGTACTCCCGTCTGTTTGTGTGCTGACCATCATCTACTGTATAAGTAAAACCCTGACTATGGATAAGTGCCTCATACATCCTCACTTCAAAACACCACAACTATCCCTTTAAGTTCTTTCATTTCTAGCCACGAGGAAAGGACATGAAATAGACCTCCACACAAAAAGGAGTGCATGCAGAACTGATCTTTTATTCCTGACTGAAACATGGATGTGGTTATCACAGCTGGGCGTCTATTCTTCTCTTGTAAAAGGCTGTGGCCATGGTTGCGGCCTTGCTGCCGTGTTCAAAAAAATATTTCAAATCCAACCGTATTGTATGAAAGCAGTGAAAGACACGAAAGTGAGAGAAAAGAAAGAAAGAGGTGACGGCTTGTGAATAAAAAGAGATAACTCAAAATGAAGTCTTTCAGGGTCGCTAATCATCTTGTGATGAATGCAGACTGAACACTGAACACCGACTGAACCGCAGTCATCAACCTCGATTGATTACGTCATTTTAATTGGCAGATTGACGATGGTATCTTTGGGACTACCAATACTGCTAATTAATGTCTTATCCATCAATCAGGAAGATGTCAGCCTCCAATTACTGATTGTGTTTCTTTAGCGTGATTGATTACATGTGGTTAATGCCGCGCTTAGTGCTCGTCTCATGATATTTTGTGTAACACATACTAGTGCCAGTTAAACATCAAATAAACCACTGCACTGATGAAACAATGCAAAGCATATAATTCATTCATGTACAACGGTTTGTGTGATATCTTATGAAAAGTTGTTTTGTTATTTTCATGCATTTTCCTACAAATGTCCAACAACACCAGCGAGCAGGGCGCCAAGCCAACAAAACTACTGGGTTAGTTTGTAAGAATCATTAATAGCTTGTTAACAGTGACACCGTAAAGTCAACGACAGTCAGCGTCCTGTTGCTCGCACTATGTAGACGGTAGCGAGCATCGGTCAAAACATTGTATTTCCCATGCTTGGCAGTAATGTTAGCTCACCCGTCCAATAGGAATTTTGCCAGCTCAGGGTCCGTTTTGATCTCCAAAACCAAACGAAGGACTCTCTATGAATCGAAGAACCGGCCAATGTTGATCCTGGTTTTCCCCCCGACATCGGTCACATTCCTTTTACAGACGGACTTCACTAGATATAACTTTGTTTTTTTGTGCTTCCGTGGAGTTTGTGTTGGAGTCTGAGTTGTGGTGGTGGCTGGTTGTTTGTTTGTTGCCGTTAGCGGACTCCATTTCTAGTCAAACATTAGCTACGGTTGCACACTGTTAGTCCTGAAAATGAAGGCACTCGTGAGCGTGCATGATGTCATATCTGTTGGATTTTTCCCAGAAAAAAATGTCCCTCGCATTCTTCACATTAAAATCAGTCTACAGGCTGATAGAGGAAACCCAGAAAGTCGCGTAAGGTCCAATTTTTTTTAAGTTACGTTAAGTTACGTATTTAAAGAAATTAGTGGCGTTAAAACCAATTTGCGTTAGCGCGTTAACTTTGACAGCCCTAGTTAAAATATGATGGAAATTGCTGATCTGTATTATAATTGTCCATGCCATGATTTCAAGATTACATACAGTATGATGTCAACAACGTTGATTGGTACCTTTTCAAAATTAAAAATGCTAAATATTATAAAATTAGAAGTAGTAGTTTCTGATATTGTCTGTGTATAGTGGGTTGATTCATTGTCGTCCTATATTATTCCAGTATAAAATACTCATACTAAAATACTATTATCATTAAGCGTTCATGTAACATCTCAGTTACCTTCAGTCTGGAAGGTTTCACTCTGCTTTACTTTAAAGACTCAGCATCTAAACATTTCCGCCTCATTTCACTCTTTGCGTGCTGCACTTAATAAGATGTTTCCGCTTTGCAAATTCTCCCATCGCCTTGTTTAATTCAGATAATGTTTGTGTGTCTCTGCAACGCACACAAACACAACCATCTCTTCTACATCCCTCTGTCAGATAAAAAACAGGAATTATTCTACAGATGGAGCATGAGGGAGTGATTGCATCATGTTCACATCTCAGCCTGACGGATGGCTTCGCTCTCTCTCCCCGTGTGTGTGTGTGTGTGTGTGTGTGTGTGTGTGTGTGTGTGTGTGTGCAGAACAGAGAATACACTGCATGCTATTTCCAATTAGTGCTCAGTGTTCGTTGGAGAGAGCGGGAGAAATAAATTGATATTTTGACAGATGGCGGATCTGAAGGAGCGGGAGGGGACACTAAATGATCGGCCGGCATTGTCCACTGATGAAATTCAACGTGGATAAGTCACGCAATCAGGTGATGCAACAGAGAGTCTGGGTTTCTCCCTTTGTGCTCGCTGTTGCTCCGAGTTACACAATAGTTTGTTGTTTACTAAGTTCTGCAGGTGCATCCGTTGAGCTTTTTGTGCAAAGAAGGAAATGTAACAGTGAACACTTATTGTTGCTGCTGTTGTCAGAACTAGCAGTATTTGTATTTAGTAGTCATATTAATGGATCCCTCAAAAAGCTGCTTTTTATGTGTTAAAGAAGCACAATAACATAGTTGAAGCATTTATCTCATCCTACTGACAACGCTGCGGTAACCGCCGCCTCGAGGTTCGCACCCTGCGGATAATAATAATATACTTAAATTTACCCTCATTTCAAAACATTTTTCAACATTGTCAGCAGCTAAGGAAATAATAATAGCATTCAGCCCAAAAGTGGTTTAGTTGTTTTTTCAAATTGCTCTGCTACATTTTTTTCAGGTCACGTCTGTCCTGAGCTGAAAGGAGCATCCTGTAACACGCTACAGTCTGACAGATTAATGTGTGTGTGTGTGTGTGTGTGTGTGCGTGTGCAGAGCAGAAATATGTGTTTAAAAAAAACCCCCAAACAATCTATCTGCTGAACGCCGGTCTCCGTCATTCTCCAATTTGAATGTCATCTTTCACTGACCCGTTTCATCATTTCATCATTTGTTCTCTCTCCCCTTGTATCCCTCTCTTCTTTTTTTTTTTGTTTTTGCCCGCAGCGGTTGCTATGGCAACAAGGTATCTGTATCTTCTGACCTGACAGAAAGTCTTTCATCTGAGCTGTCTGCTCTGCATCCATAAATCAGAGTGGTCCAAAACAACAGGCCCCGAGGAGGAGGAGGAGGATGAGGAGGATCTACTTATGGCTTACTTTACTACCTGAAACCCACTCGAAGAAAAACACTACAGGAATAAATAAGATAAACTACCAACAGACTGGAGTCATTTTAATTATGCCGGGCGGTGGGACTTGCAGAGAGAGATTTTTCATATTAAACGTGTGATTGGAGGAGATAATTATCACCGACTCAGTTCCTCAAAGCTTTTTTTTTTATAGCTTCTTTCAGTTGTTTGCTTTTTGTGACACATTTACTGTACAGTTTAGTCTCAGTGCTCTCATCATCCTCGTTTCCAGCTGTTTTCAGCAAACAAATTGTGATGAACCCACTGTGAGCAGCCAAACAGCAGACGGACAAAGTTAGCGACTAGCAGGTGAAGAAAGTGGAACATACTGTAGCTGATAAAAGAGAGATCTTTTTCTAAAAGGAGGAGCTAAAACGGGAGTAAATTTTGGACTTAGCATTAATCAGGTGGGCAGAAACATGACTCCACATCTTTTATCTGTTCAAAATGTACCTTAAAGGGAGATTTGTCAAGTATTTAATATTCTTATCAATATGGAAGTGTGCAAATATGCTGCTTTATGCAAATGTATGTATATATTTATTATTGGAAATCAATTAACAACACAAAACAATGACAGATATTGTTCAGAAACCCTCACAGGTACTGCATTTAGCATAAAACAATATGCTCAAATCATAACATGGCAAACTGCAGCCCAAGGGGAGACTCGTGGGTACCCATAGAACCCATTTACATTCACATATCTGGAGGTCAGAGGTCAAGGGAACCCTTTGAAAATGGCCTTGACAGTTTTCCCTCACCAAAATCTAGCGTAAGTTTGGAGCGTTATTTAGCCTCTTTCATGACAAGCTAGTATGACATGGTTGGTACCGATGGATTCATCAGGTTTTTCTAGATTCAAATGATACCAGTATCTTCATTCTAGCTTTAAAACTGAGCCCGCTACAACCTGCGAATCGCAAGTTGCGTTAAAGAAATTAGTGGCGTTAAAACAAATTGCGCGTTATTATCAACTTAACTCTGACAGCTCTAAAAAATATTGATCGCTCTAATATCGATAATCACATCAGCAATATCAGTCAAAATAATCACAATTAGATATTGTTTTAACATCATGCAGCCATAATGCAAAATGCTGCCCACATCTTTACATTCTGACCGTTCACTCTCTGTGATCCAGGTGGGTGTTCGGTCCATTAGACAGCAGCGACAAGGCACTCGCCGCTCCAGTTTCTTTTACTGTGTTTAGCTAAAGAAAATGCAGTCCTCACCTCCATTTGACAGTAACCTCCCTCACATTATTTCCCCGCTCGCTGCACAGCATTAAAGCAAAGTGACACAAAATGAGACAGAGCGGTCTAACCGTACGAGACTACTTTTAACTGACTTTGAGTTATTGGGTTGAAATCATTTTCACTCTCAGATGAATTGTCTGAGGCTTTTCGGTGCTGCACAAGGACAAATCTTTCATTAATGATGTTTTTCGGGGAGCCTTGAAGTTAAATGGGCCTGAAGTGTATTCAGAAATATGAGTGTTTATGAAAAGCTGGAAGAAAAAGTTATGTACAATCTACAGTACAGCACACATTTGGATTGAGATGGGATCCAGTATTATTTAGCTGCTGTTTATAATCGGTGCTGTTTAACAGGGAGTCTGAGTCACCGTGGGAACGCCTACAGGGAGCTGTCAATCATCATCAGGGTCACATCACTGAGAACTTCCTCTCTGGCCCGCAGGCTAAAACCTACACACACACACACACACACACACACACACACGCACACACACGCACACACGCACACATGCACACACACACACACACACACACACACATATTTGTAAAGGCTTTCTATTCACCTTTTTTCATTCCGTAACACTTTGCACCCTTTTTATATTTTTATCTTTCACTGTTATGCATAATCAACTTGTAATGTTCAGCGTGTTCCTGGTGTTATTGTGTGAGTTGATGTGATTTATTGTTCCCGCTTTCTCCTCAACATGCCTCGTCTACTTCTACTTTAGCTTGTGCCTTTTTTCCATAATGTCTTCCCAGAGTGGCTCTGAAACATATCAATAAAACAGGTGTGAGCTTGTTGCGTTCAGCAGCTGCAGGCGAAACGTGTAGGTGGAAGGCATGAAGTTGAACCGGCGATAGAATAAAAGAGGTTTTTTAGCTTTAGAAAAGAGCACGACTTGGGTCTGTTATTCAAAAAAGCGTATATGGAAGGAATGTATTCTGCTCTGTTGAAGCTCCTGTTGGTACAAAGAGAAGAAGAATGGATTTCTGTCTGTATGACTGAACTCTGACTCAACATCTACCATTTACTGTTCACACGGTCAAACACAATACTGCTTCCAAACTTTATTGAGGCTGGAGTATCTGTCTGCTGGCTCAGACGGGGCACACAATGACTACGTGTCATCTGCCATCTCATATTTTAAAGTTGGCACCAGAACAATTTAAAGGGACTGTTTGTAAGAATCAGAAATGCTTGTTAACAGCGCCGCTTGTGGCTGTTAAGTCAACTAAAGTCAGCGTCCTGTTGCTCGTGCTTGTTCTCGCTCTACATAGACATGAACGAGCATCACTCAAAACAGTGAGGAGACACACGTCAGCTAAAAGCACAATATCACTCTATATTTCAGCCGCTTGTCAGTAATGTTAGCTGACCAGATGAAGGTCTCTCCATGAATCAATGCTGATCCTAGTGTTGTCTTTTCCTGCCTCAGCCTCCCGACCGCGGTCAGAGGGAACAGGGGAGACACCAGAGTTTTGGTCGGAGACGATAATGTTTCTCTCTGCTGAGCCCCGTCACTTCACAAGACACGGGAAACCTCTGTTGGTCTGGAGGAGCTGCAGCAGTTATTTCTGCACAAACGTCCACTGTGCATTCACTAGATATTCTCAGAGCTAAACTAACTCTTCTGCAGTGTGGAGTGTGCGCGCATGCACGTGAGAGGCGGAGCGAGAGAGTGAGAACGAGCATGGTGTGTGAGTGAAGGCATGCAGGCAGAGGAGCAGAGTACAGCATCGCCCCCTGGAGACCAAAGCTACAGTCTCCCCCGCGTCCTCTGACGGGCTTCACTAGATAGAACTTTGTGGTTTTGGTGCTTCCGTGTAGTTTGTGTTGGAGTCTTGTCTGAACAGCGTAGACACATGTGAGCGCGCATGGGACACCGACCCGCAATGATTTATATGTTTAAGAAGTTACAAACAGCCAAATGCTCTTATTCTCTGTGGCGTCACGGTCAACCTAATTATTATAAATACATCCTGTAACGGACGTCTTCTTGCTGAGCAGGTGTTCAGGTTTGTCATAAGAAAAACAAAACTCAAAGGTCGAGAGGAAACCTCTGAGCTGTATATGTTCCTTTATCAAAAAGCATTTGTGGGGAAATTCAAATTTAGCTCTCATTCCATCAGCTTCCAGGGTAATGAAAATGATCCGTCAAAGAGATTCATTTAATGTTGATATGATATTTTATGCCCATTAGTCACCGTGGAAATCGCAGCTCCCTAATTACTCAGTAATTCATCAGGATAGCACGTCACAAAATGTTACAATTTTTAAACTGAAACTTAATTTACAAGCTGATAATGTTGGTTTAAATAAACTAACCTTTCAATGAGCTTCATGATGATTTAGACAACAAAACATACCTGATAATAGCTTGTTGAGTATAATCAGCATCCTAAAGTCAGGAGGTTAAAGTTTACATTTTAAAAATGTACGTATAGGACTGGCTAGATGACAATAATGTAAAGGAGAAATGGAGCCAGCCAGACTTGAGCTGTAGCAGAGGAAGGTCAGCCAGTGAATCACTGATGCCTCTGGGGCTTCTGGAGAGCAGGAGGAAGGAAGGATGGAGAGAGAGACGGAGAGAGGAGGGTGGCTCGCCAGCAGGCTTTGCAAGGATGAATGAGTAAGAGAGGAGGAGGAGGTAGGGAAGAGTAAACTGTTCCCAAAAGCAACGAAATGAAGAAGGAGGCTAGGAGTGAGGATTAGGAGAGACAGAGAGAGAGAGAGAGAGAGAGAGAGAGAGGCAGGACATGTCAGAAGAGAGTTTGGGTACTTCTGGGAAGTGATGAGTTTTAGTAAGCAGCGCCTGGAGGGCTGACAGACGGCGACCCACGATTCAACAGGGCACGACACATGTCATGTACTTCAGTCACGTAGAGTCTGAGACTTCCCCTCCTCTCATTCTGTCCATCCTTCCTTTCCTTATCTATTTCATTACCTAGATTAAAGACTGATTAATAACCAATTCCACAACTCCTGACTCGGACATTTTAATGTAAGCTGATTCATCCAACGTACGGTTCATATGATATCTTACTAAAGGTTATTCCTCATTTTTTTACGAATGTCCAGCAACACGTGTCAATTTCCGCTCGTTAAATGCATTCAGTCTTTTCAAAATAAACTTCCGTCTTCACAGGAAACAACTTGATTCGTTTTTTAAAGAGCTTTTAAAGAGACCACCTTTCTTAGTATTTCTTACTGTGTGAGTTCCCATTAGAAAGTTTAATTTTGATGTTGTCTTCAATGTTCCTCAACTTAGAAAGTAGCCGGGTTCCAGACCGATAAATTGCTCCCCTATCTCTGATTTTGTCAGTGATTTAAATCAGTCTGGTGTTGTTCTCATGGACGACTACTGCTTGTAAATGACAAAGACGATCTAAGATTGGTCAGTGGAATTTAAAAAGTGTATATGAGATCAATGTACATATTTACTTTGTGTGTATAAAAGGCTCAAAGCAACCAGTCAGATCACACATCCAGTATGAAGATGGTGCTAAAAAGGTAACGTGAGGACAGCTGCAGTTATTTCTATCCCACCAGCCATAAAGGACTCGTGTTCCTCTTAGTTTAATACGGCCACGCTACCCGAGCAGTGATCCTTGATCAGCTCTCTTGTTCTCCGAGGTTTAATGACTACAGGCCCTGGAGGAGAGCCACAGCTAGGTGGAGCAAAAGGCAGAGCGGCGTGTCTTAATGTACCCAGACACTCTCCGGTCTCCATCCCGGGCTGAGCTCTGAGGGGGTGGAAGGATCCATGGTGCCGTGAGTTCAGGCTTATAAAGAGACAGGAAGAGAAACAAGGGCAGGATGGTTGACTGGAGTCAGAGAGGAACGAGGGCTGTGAAGAAGAACGGGTCAGTTTAGATGAGCGCTTTGTACTGAGGGGAGATCATCAACTCTAATACGCTGAAACGTTTTGGGTTTTGTTTTCAGTATGTATTCATTTAATTCATGTTTATTGGTATTTTAATGCTGCTGAAAGTCAGTGAGTTTTGTTGAGGTGACAAGAAAATGCACATAAATAACTACAATACATGTAATAATATGGAATAGTGAGCATTTAAAGAAAGGCCAATGCGTAGGACTTAATAGATTAAATACTACATATTTATTTAAATTTATTTTACAACCCTTGTTTTGAAGTGTAAATACCGTCATCCGCAACATGTTTCTGTTTTACATCTATAAAGAAAATGAAAGCTTGATACTCCTTACCAGTTTATACTGCAAACAATATAAATAAAAATAAATAAGACGCATAAAACTACAAGTGACAGCTGGATTGTAAACGTGTAAAGTATGTATATACTGCCCTCACGTACCACCTTAGTTTAATTATTGTCAGAGGTTTTCACTTAAACATCTAAATCAGATTTTTTACTTTATATTTATATTAGAATCAATAAAATTCTGCATGCATAAACATATATAATATATTTTATTATTGTCTTGAGGTTTAATGTTCATTTATTCTCTCTTTAACATCACAGAGAATGGTGCGATGGGCATTAATTGTTCTATATAGTACATAATTCAAACCTCTCTGGGCCGACATATAGATACTTCTGTGTGAAGTCCACTTCGTAATAATTCATGCTATTGATGAATGATTCAATTTAGAGAAAAATATGAATCAATAGGCAGTGAGAAGCATTAAAAGATAGTGTGTGTGTGTGTGTGTGTAATGGATATAAAGAGAGACACTCTGGATGCTTCTGTCTGTACAGAGAAGATTTGTTCAGAGATGATAGGCTACTTACTAAAACTACCATCGCTTGCCCCCCCCATTGACGGACAATGACACTACCCCTCAGTAGTCAACTGGTAAAGCTTTAAAAAAGGAGCATTAAAAAGCCATTTGGACGGAGCAATTTCAAGTCATTTTGCTTTCCACTATACTACAGCTCTCTCATCCAACTGCTCCATCACGGAGGTCTGCTGGCCATTAGCCGTCCGGTTCTCCACCTGCGTTCGTGGCCAGTTGTCATAATCGTTTAACTCACTGGGGCCGCTACTGGGAGGGCTGTCATTAGATGAGACAGTTGTTTAAATTGCAAAAGCTGTGTGCTTAAACACACGCACGCACGCACGCACACACTTTTATCTGAATTTCAAAAACCATGTAGTAACATTGAAGAAATGGCAACAGATAAAAATATACAAACACATTAGGGCTGTCAATCGATTAAAATAGTTAATCGTAATTAATCGCAAATTAATCACACATTATTTATTGTACTTGTTGATTTACAAAAGAGGTTAGCCCACGTATTTCTACATGTCCTTGCAAATAGTCCGGTTAAACCAACATGAAAATGTGTAGATATATTAATGGTCTCCACAGGATGAATCCTAATGACTGTTGATCTCCTGACTTCACCTCTTGCACCACTATGAGGTTGCAGGGATAGATGGATGGATGGATGTACTTTATTGACCCAAATTGGTAAATGATTGTGTTAAAGCAGCATGTTATCCAGGCATTGCACAGGAACAGTAAGTACACAGTAAATATACTAGGGCTGACAATCGATTAAAATGTTAATTGCATGAGTGTCCACAATTAATGGTGATTAATTTGCAATTAATCACCATTAGTTGCAAATTAATCACATTTTTTATCTGTTCAAAATGTACCTTAAAGGGAGATTTGTCAATTTGTCAAGTATTTAATACTCTTATCAACATGGGAGTGGACAAATATGCTGCTTTATGTAAATGTATGTATATATTTATTATTGTAAATCAATTAACAACACAAAACAATGACAGATATTGTCCAGAAAACCTCACAGGTACTGTATTTAACGTCCTTCGCGATAAGCTAGTATGACATCGTTGGTACCGATGGATTCATTAGGTTTTCTAGTTTCATATGATTCCAGTATCTTCACTCTAGAAATTTTAACTGAGAAGTTTCCTCTGAAGACAGAAGTTTATTTTGAAAGACTGCATGTAACGAGTGGAAATTGACACGTAGGAGAACCAACGTTAAATGAGGAATAACTTTTCATAAGATATCATACGATTCGTTGTATAAGGATACGTTGATTAATGTTGTTTTCAGAGGTTAAAACTGGAGTTGGACTCCGTCTTCTAGCATTAAAATGAACTGCTACTGCAAAGTTGACTCTACCCAAATGAATTTTGAAGTCCTCTGTCTTTAAGTATAATGACATTATATTTTTGTCCTGTGAATATCCACTCACTCTCTCATCCAAAAACCAGCAGGACAAACAGATAGGAGCATGTGTTTCCTGTTTGTTGTGTCTCCAGCTGGCTCCGCTGGACTCGCAGGTCATCCTGGTGACGTGCCATCTTTGAACAGTATGACACCAGCAGACTGTAAAGTGCTCCGTCTCTCCCGTACATTGTTTACAGTGTGTGATTGCTCTGCTAAATATTTACTTATCACCTACATTGGAACGTGGCATCACATCCTTTTCTATGGGGCTGAGTGACAATTTGGGTGATGGTATCTTTAAGTGGTTCTGTCCATATGTGGTGAGGTTTGATGGGCCAATTCACTTATTTGATCTCTGAGGAACCGACCTTCACGGAAGCCTTTTACCGGTCTGACGCGCCCGTTATTGAACATCTATTAGTGATCGGACGCAGCAGCTGAACCCGCATCACAACATCACTAAAGTTTTATACCCAAGTTGACAGACAAAACTCCCAACCCTTACCAAAACTAAGTTTATTCAAGTGTGCTATTAGTATACTTCTTTTAAAGTTTGACCTAGTTTGCGTACTTATTTAAAGCCCGTTTTCTCCTACCCTAACTAAGTGGTTTTCTTGTCTGAACCTAACTGAGGACCTTCCCATGAGACCGGGTTGTGCTCAGACTCTGAATGCACATGAACCATTTCTAACGGCAGCAAGTGTTTGTTTTATTTTTATTTTAATAATTATTTGCATCTGCATTTATTGTAAATCATATTGCACATGCATTATTCAATAATCCAGTTTATGATTAGAATATTTTCTGTTTATTTCCCCAAATGTTCTAAACAAAGTGGAAATTATGTAAATATATCTCACATCAAAACTATATTTCTACCCGGTGCACGGGGGTTTTCAGCCTCACATATGACTGAATGGAAACGATGACAAACAATTAAAATGTGTTTATTGCTGAAAACCTCTCCTCCACTCCCTGATTATATTACTCTATATTATTCATAACACAGATTCAAAGGGGAAATAACAGTTCATGAAGAGAGAAAAAAAACATTCTAATGAATAAAGAAACATATTTATTGTTCTTTTGTCAATATATATTTTTAACTAGATGATGAATCTGAAAACAATTTAAATCCCCAAACTTCCCTCATGAAAAAGTAGTATACTTCAAGTTTATTTTATGAAGTATACATAAGTAAAGTTCAAGTATGTTTTTCTCAAGTATACTTTATGTAGTAAATATACTAATATCAATGTACTAGTAGTATACATGTAAGCTTCTTGGGACTAAATTGTCCCACTTTTTAGTTTATTAAAGAATACTTTTAAGTGTAAGAATAGTAAACTAGGTCAAATACGTACGGAAACCACGTAACATCAGTATGGAAGACTAAATAAATGACAATCATAACGTCACTAACGTCACTAAATACGTGACAATCGTAACTCCACTAACGTCACTAAATATGTGACAATCGTAACTTCACAAACGTCACTAAATACATGACAATCGTAACTCCACAAATGTCACTAAATACGTGACAATCGTAACTTCACTAACATAATTTTCAAAACAACGCCGGTCTCGAACACGGGTCTCGCGGTTCAAAAGAGAACAAGTTGCTGTAATTTATCAACACAGTGTTCACGTCCTTTTTGTAAAATAACTAGTGAACTATTCGTCATAACCTTTTTTATTTGTGAACAAATATAACTAATGAAACATTATGTAAAAGTCGTCTGAATCTGCTCTTTTAGGGCACACGTTTCCAGAAGAATTAAATGTTCAGGTGAAGGCTGTGATATGTGTAATTCATGATGTCTAATTATCTTTTGATATGTTTAGATAGATTTTCTTTTTTTCTGTACTGCTTTTTAATGTATTTCATTGGATTGTTTTCCACTGTTTGATTAGTTTTTCTGCTCATTCTGTGTACTTCTTGTTGTTGTTTAACTTTTGTTGTATTTCTTTTAATTATTTTAGTTTAGTTCTTTCTTCCTTTTTTGCTATTGTTTATCCTCCTGTGGTTGGTGGGAGGTCCTTTGTATAAGCCTGTGGCTTCTTGACTCTCCTGACACATTTCTTCTTTTTTTTTTTGCCATTGACTGGATTTTGTGCGGTTTTGTGTGTGCAAATAAATAAAACTGAACTTAAAATGTGCAAATAGAAAATATTCATTTAACTAGTAATAATAGCAATGGTCCAAAATGATGTAAAATTGCAGTTTTTAAGTCAAAAGCCTTCAAGTTTTCTTGGATTAGGAGCCGCAAACCCAATATATCACAGTTTATATTTACATATATAAACATTTATATTTACATGTATTCACAGTCGAAATTCAGAATGTGTCTCTGTATAACATGTAGAAGCATCCTGACTGATACCCGACTATACTATAGGCTACAAATAACACAGGAAAGCACTTTAACTATTAACACTAAACACAACACCCTAACCCTATAATGTTCCAGTTAATTTATACTAGTGGAGTATTATAGGGCAACTATAGAAGATGCATAGCTCAAGTATTATAATATAACAATAAAACTACAGCTGATTACGTCTGAGACAGTATAATATGCTTAAAGAAATAATGAATAAATTGCTGATATACACACACACCGACATGTGAATAAGAGGAGAACTGGCACTTATTTTTATCCACTTCAAGCACTGCGGCGTACAAATGACACACAGAAATCAAGAAAGGCCGATGCTAAACGCCTTGTGCCTTTGCTTTCGAACAGACTGCTGACCAGTGAGGTATATTTACAAACCCAAAAGGTAAAATGATCACAAGCTTTAAGCAGCAGATAGAGAAGAAAATGAAGTAAAAGTTGAGATAATCATGTCGAACAGACAGAGACAAAGAGAGGAAGCAGGCGGTGTGCTACTGAGAGAATTGCCTTGACCCGTCTGCCACCCAGGCTCAGTTATTAATGACCTGTGACTGGAGGCAGCGAGCAGACCAGGCTGCACTTCTCTGGGATCATCTGCATCCCACTGCCATATTCTCCACTAAGCACCAGCTGACAAGACCCATACTTCACTAGAAATTGGGCCGTCCAGATCCATTAGGGTCTGTATATGCGGTTCACAGCCAAAAGTCTTGATCAGATGCTCGACGGAAAAAATGGGGCAATAAATATGAGAGAAGAAAAAACAAAGCCACGTTGTGTGGAATAAACAACAAAGTTATTGTTTTTGATATTCAATCCAAAACATTTGCAATTCACTTGTGTAAATATGATCAGAAGGCCAAGTCACACAGGGGCGCACGCCGGATGAATTGCTGCAATCAATATGAGTTTCCGTTCTTTTCTCTCCCTCTCTCTCTCTCTCTCTTTCCTGATTGCTTACCATCCCCGTCCACTGCGATAGACGGGGAAGGTAAATTGGCCTCAGCAATCAGACTCCACTAAGCTGCGTCGCAATAGTCAATTTTGCGTTTGCCTCTGATTTCACCCGCAGAGGGAGGGATGTAATTTTAGAGGACAATATGTGTTTTTGTCCATCTAAAAAGAGATGAATGCAGAATGGATGCAGTTTTCATATATCAGACTGGCAATACGTTACCCAGAGTAGGCTCTCATGACCACGCCCCCTTTTGGGGGGGAAACCAATCCCGTGTCCCAATTCTGGCTCCTCAGTGGACGTCTTTTGGACGGTTGACAGAGATGTTAAATTGATGTCTTTTGGACGTGTCTTTGCTCAGTGGGATTGCACCTGATTAACTTTGATCGAGCTATAGACTCGAGCACAAATCCAGTATTTTCAGGGCTGTGATTTTTTTGTATTCTAAAAGCAATGCATTGTGTCTAATGATATGGTTGCAGCCATATGTGCACCCAGCGGCATACTGTGTGTTAGCGTGTAATCTAGTTTTCACTTTCACAAGCTGCAGCTCAGGAATAGCAGCTCAATGGTGACGCCGCTCAGCGATACGACCGTGATTCTTGAAGGCGGTTAAACAAGCCGTGCGCTCTAATGTTCTGTGTCGCCGCAGAGAGCCAGGTGGAGACTGAGCATTGGTCGAGATGTAAGCGAGCCAGGAGCGACCCAGCTGGTCAATGAGACACACCTGCAGCTAATTAACCTCTGCCTATACATGTGTGTTTCAGTGGAAGCTGACAGGGAGAGGGGGGTATCCCTGCTGTGCACCTGGAACAGCTGGGTATATAAATGACACCACCGCTTTCTGGCCTGAGAGAGAAAAACTTTAATCAGCCTGCCAAACAGGTAAACTGTTCCAAAAACACTGATTCTAGCGGTCGCCCAGCAGCTATGAATGCAACAAACACCTTTCTTCATAGGTTAAAGTTAGAACTACACATACTGAGAATATGCAGCTTTCATTGGCAACAGTCCCACATCACCTTGTCAGCCTGCAGAGAAGCAGTTTGTCATGCAGCAAGCAACACCATCAGGCAGCGAGTGAAACCTGAGAAGTTCAGGCTGACGACGGAGCTTTCCTGAGAATCTACCGCCGCCATCCACGGGAGCAATATTTTACCCGAACACTTCACTAGCTCTCGCTGGCAAACAAGAGCAACCAAAACATGAAGACTGCCATCTTGTAGTTGCTCAGTCTCAGCAGGGGAACACATCTGTGACACTTGCAGGAGACAAATCATTTAAAATTTTGTGAGGCAACCCATGCATGTTGACATATTTTTTGCGATTTGGAACCACAAACTTGGACGCTTTACGACCATTCTTTGGTCACTGCAGACCCTAAAGTCTTGCGACAGACAGATTTCTAAATGTTAAAAGGCAGGGTTGACGTGGGGATGTACGGAGGGGTATTATTGGTAAGGAAGAGGCTACGGGGAAAAGAGCCGAGAGAGAGCCGGAGATTGGGGTCGTGTTTACCATGTTCACAAGATGAGTCCATATGAACGTCCATATAGCGGTATGTCCACTTGATCAGATACGACTCCTCTAGCAATTGGGGAGTCCTAAAATTATTGGTGCCATGCTAATGTGAAGTTAGACTTACTAGTAGATTCATTCCTGTGTTGATTATTCTACACATCAGGTTTCATTCTTGAAACAAAGTTCATGAACTATAACTAATTCCGTCGTGACGTGAACTGAGGGACATTACCCTAATGTACAGTAATCAAGGAACTTAGAGGCTCCTATATCGACTCTTTCATACTTGACAGCGCAGGGCGAATTCTCTCTGTGCATTTATTTAGATTTACACTTCAGTCTGTGTGTAATTAGCTTCTGATTTACAACAGTTTAACAGCAGCTTGCGGATTATGTGACTAATTGTAATCCAATGCAGCGTCTTGCACAAACAAACACACGACGTCTAGTGGGAGAGGAAATGGTGAACACTTTTAATGTGTGAGATGGATTCTTTTCATGTGGTTTCAAAGAGACCTGCTGTCAGACAGAGTCGTCTTTTGTTGTTTTTAATGGGCAGTCGAGAAGTGAACGTTGCCATTTCCTTCACCCTGCACACACGCCAATTAAACTGAAAGTAGCCTGTGCCTCTGCAGCTACAGCTTCACACAAAGCAAGCTATGTTATTTCTAATATTATAAAGCACAAAAAAACAAAACCTTGATCCCGGATTTGAAGGTTTCAATCTGCTCCTGGTGATTGTTAGGCGCTAAAGAAACTCACATCTCTCACATCTTAGACCCCCTCTGGCTTTGCTCTTGCGAGGCGCAGACTTGACAGTTCTTTATCCACATCCTGGTAGGATGGATTTGCCTCGCCACAATAAGTCGGTATATAAGAAGGAGAGCTGATACCACAGCTGATGCCAGAGACGTCAAGTACTTCTGAGCGTTAAGCCAGCTCTTTTTCCTCCTCGTCTTTCAGATGGTGTGAATGCAACAGGATGTCTCCCGAGACGCTGCTTTTCACCTCCCAACGCAGTGTGGGAATGTCAGGATGGAGACGCAACCACGCAGAAACACAAATGTAAAAATGTGGAGAGCACAGAAACAACACGCCCTCGCATACACACAAACATGCACTTTAAGAAATGTGCCAGCATGACTTGAGGAAACTAAACCAAGGACAGAGCTCTGCAGCACAGCTTTCTAACTAGTTTATGTCAAATTCAGAAAGGTTATATTCGACCTAGAGGACTTCTACATCTGCAGCTACTGATCTGTATAGCCTACTATGATGCTATGTGTGCTGTTGTTAAATAATAAAAACATATATGTGTGTTTGAACACTGCCTGCTACAGAACTAGTTTCCATACAACTAAATTGCATTCTTAATCATATTTCTACCAGATTACAGTTGCAGTTTTAAACATGGTTAACGTTGCAAATTGAAACACAGACAGCACTCTCCTGGGTCAAACTGCTGTGTTTATGCACCAGATTCACCTGTTATCAGGCCATTAAATAGGCGTTATCAGTCGCTTTAAGCACCATAGATGTGGGTCATTAGGGGCCTACTACGCCTACTATGTTGTAAAAGTGAAACTTAAAAGCAACACGTTCTAACACGTTGTAAAACTGAATGAAA
Organism: Sebastes umbrosus; assembly: GCF_015220745.1. Taxonomy (NCBI): domain Eukaryota; kingdom Metazoa; phylum Chordata; class Actinopteri; order Perciformes; family Sebastidae; genus Sebastes; species Sebastes umbrosus. The sequence goes on from NC_051278.1 coordinate 3,146,557, forward strand.
CGTCACGTTTTGAACACAAACAAAAAGGCTTCTTTAGGGTTAACGCTTGGGCCAGACTGCCCACGTCAGCAGTGCGTGACGGCTTCCTCTCTTCTGCAGTTTGCCTTTCATAATGGCCATTTCATTTCATTATAAATATCATTTATATTTATTTCAGACAGAAAAAGGTGAAGAAGCGTGTGCTCATTTGTAAATAATAGTATTAATCCAGAGATAAAACCCTGTACTTAATTCATTCATGGAGCTCTCCAAGTCACTGCATGTTCTACAACACTGTCCTGCAACTATTTAAGAAAAAAAGCGAATCTCTAGAAGACACGCAGCCGAGCCGCGCTGCTCACGCGGGCTGTGTGACTACTTTAAGCTGTTAACATGGATGCCGAAATAAAAAAAAACGTCAGGCTCCGCAGCCGCCACATGCTGCTAACGTCCCCTGTGTGGCACAAGCTTTACATTGCACCAGTGTTCATGTTCATGTCCACTCCCTGCATGTACAGTATACTATATCTATGCTTGATACAACATTTTGACCTTTTATTGACGTCTTTGCACTTTGTTCAACTAGTTCCCAAACACATAATGTGTCCGAGTCTGTGACTTTGCTAAATGATAGTTAGATATTAGTATATGAGTAGATGTGTGTCTGATATTTTATAAATTCCCAAAGTGTCTAAAGGTCAGGGTCAGCTACGGAGCATCACCCCTGGAGCTCAAAGGTCTTCACTGTTCTGCCCAAGGACACCTTAAATCACACCGTGTTCATTCACACCACATCACCACCATCCTTGTACTCGACTGAATCATTTATTGTGGAGCATCACTGCGAGGCTCAAGCAGAAATGGAGGTATTGGCACAGATGTGAATAAACAACACGTACAACACTTCCTCAGCGGAACGTTAGTGGAACGATCCAAGGTGACCGGCGTTGCCCTTGCCTCAACAGGTGGCCCATGATAAAAAGCATTAAGCTTAAAGCAGTTGCACATTTAATGATTCCTTTACATCTTGTGGATTGAAACATGCAACACAACGTGAAACACAGGGGTTGTGTTCGAGGGGGAAATTGGACTTGCATGATTACTGCAGCGTTATCATCAGCGATGCACGCAAACCTGCCGAGCATGAAATCAGATCTCATAAAGATAGTGTGAATTAAATTTGTCTTCAGATTTAAATCTCTAAATCTCTCTCTCGCTGTGTGCCTATGGGGTGTAATATGATGCACGTTCTGTACTGTAAGTGAAAGCATGCGGATTCTGAATCTGCCTCGCAGCGTCGTAAAACTAGACCGTCTCGGCTCCGTTGATTCAGAAGTGTTTTTTTAACTTATGAGTAAGACAATGATTGCGTAAAACAGATGATGAAAGTCGTAAAGGAAGAGGTGGAGGCAGGGCAGAGAAGAGAGGGAGCGCTACTCAAAGAGAATACATTTAGAGTCTAGTCTACGTTGGCTCCTGAATACTGCATCATCCTGTGATAGTTCCTCAGAATGGGTAGTGCCAATCAACAACCTCCCAGATTGAACAACAAAAGATGTCTCGACAACAAAAGCGGCTTCGAACTCTAGTTTCTTCTGCAATGAAACGATTTGACATACTGTATGTAGAGGGATGACAACAAAGAAGCCTTTGTTCCTCTTTGACAGATTGAGGGGAAACCTAAACAAATCTTTGATCTCTAACACATCCCATCAAGCCAGTCAGGTGACGGAAGCCTTTTCAGCATTTTTGAGAACTAAACGCACCATCAGTGAGTCATGTGTAACTCCTGAGATCCTCTGTTCTGGTTGGAAGGAAGATCTTAACATCTTTATGATTTTGTTCAAAGGAACAGCGTGTAGCATTTATCTATTGGCAGATATGGAATAGAATATTAATAAGCATCTTTTCTTTAGTGTATATTCACCTGATAATAACAATCGTTGTGTTTTCGTTAGCTTAGAATTAGCCGTTTATATCTACAGTACATAGGGAGCGGGTCCTCCTCACGGAGCCGGACGCCATGTTTCTACAGTCCAACCCAAACACTGGCTCTAGATAGTTCCATTCACGATTTTGCGTTGGCCACTGTCCGACACGCTTGGCACACGGGTGAAGTTTCAGTTGGTTTGCAATCTGCAGCCTCACCACTAGATGCCACCAAATCCTACATCACTGCATCTTTAAAGGAATAGTTGTTATCCACAGTAGGTTTATTACTTCCAGTTGTTTCCCCAGCATCGGGAAACAGACAGGAGTACTAGGAGTGCTGTGAATGGGGGCGACAGAAAAACGTATGTTAGCCACCTAAAACAAAGGATCACCTTTGAAAATCGCTATCCATTAAAGTGTACACCTTCTTTAGAATATTTTCTGATGGTGAACTGAACTGAAACTGAAACGTATCTAACGTAATGTATCTCCCAAAGTGCTGTTGAGTTATTTTGAAGTTACGTTAACTGCTGCCGTTACTGTAGTTTTGTTACCTCATTGTAACCACAAAAACTGTGAAATGTATTATCACAACATGCAGAATGCCCTTAAAATGTCGTGCTATTTATACGCCTTCCCATGAGATCAGGTTGATTTAACACAAGTAGCAGTCAGCGAGTATTGTTGAGGGCATGCAGGCTTTTTTTTAACGCCACTGGTCTCCTCTGAAATCTGCATATGCGTGCAACACGAGCCGATCTCATCCTCTAAAGGTGATAAAGCAGGAAGACAGGCGAGAGGTTCGTTCTTGCCTCTTGGACTCGGTCGACTCGTATGGGCTTTGGATCTTGTGATTGGGTAGCGCTCTTCCACACATAACAAAACGTAGATGAGGACGCAAGTGTACTCGGGTACAGGACTACAGACTAATGTGAAAGCTGAGCGGCGGGGGAGCGGAGAAAGGAGGCGGGACAAATCAATCGTACCTAATATGAAAATAACTTCCGGTTGTTAAAATCATCGTATCCCACGCTGACTGTATCACATATACTCTGGATCTACATTGAGTCCATACGATGTTTAAACTGAAGGAAATATTCAAACCAAAGACTTCATATTATTCATGGATTCCATCAAATGGCAATGTTCTAGATGTTTTGTGCATCATTTCACACACATTTACGCCGACATATTTGGTATCTTTGGAAACTTTGGGAACTCCACTAGAATTTAAATAAAGATCTACTAGTTTGAACAATGTTTGGCTGCACAGCGTGAGTTTCTAAGTGAACTACCTGTGGACCATTTCTTCTCAAGGTCTAAATTGATAAACTGAATGAAAAGATAATTTGCTGCTTTGCTCTGTTTTACGTCGTTGTAAATTGAACATCTTTGGACCGTTAATCATACAAAACAAGAAAGCTGAAAGGTTTTGCTCTCAGACCTTGTGCCAGGCATTTTCTACTATTTTTTGGTATTCTATTGTCTGAATGATTAATCCATTAATTCATTAGCTGCTGCCCTATTTTTCTTTCCTCATAATAAATGCATAACATAAATGCTTTATGTACACCTCGTCTGGCTTTTATTCATGTCTTGCATTCCATTATTGACTTTTGAGCCTTTTATTTAATATCGTTATGCAGTTTTTAAAGCCGGTTTTTAATGACTGTGTTCTGACTTGTTTAAATAGTCCAGAAGACAAACATTTGTCTCTCTCTCTGCCTCGCCTCGTATCTCACTCTCATTCTGTTTGTATAGCCACTGGAGCCATGACTCTCTCTCCGTCCTCTGGGACCCTGAGACAGTGTGATAGCCCAACTCAGAAGATGTATCCACTTTCATCCAGCCTCGCTCCCTTCCTTCCCTTCCGTCGAGGCCGCGGCGTGCCAGAGGTCCTTGGCAGTATTTGTCTGCCCTGCTGGTGAACCTTTTTTAGTTGGCGCAATTCAAGCCTCGGTCCATCCGAGGCCCGTGCCACTTTGTCTTAGGAGATGAGTTGGACAGAGAACTGTGGGCTAGGGGAGAAGGGATGAGGTCTGACGCTTGGACAAGATGCGTGTTGAGGAAAGGATGGCACGGAGGAGGTTAGCAAAAGACAGATGGGGGCGAGAGGGGGGCTGTCTGGAGGGAAATTTGGAAGAGGGAACAAGGATGTCAACACTGAGGCAAGCTCGAGCACGAGACACAAAGGTAACCCGGGAAATTAGGATTTGATGAGCTGCGAGCACAGGAGTCAAGGAGAGTGATGCTGTGACAAGATTATCTGAGGGGGTGAGGAAAGAAGAGGGAGGCCACAATCTGCCTCTCTTCTTTTCCAACTTTGTCACTTACCAACTTTTTGAAGCAGCAAGTAGTCGAATAAAATGGGAAAAAAAGGAAGAAAGGAAAAGGCGGTGTTACTGAAAAAATAAATTCATAGGCTATACAACATTGTGAACAGAAAATAGAGAAAACATGAGACTTAAAGTCAGAAATAAAGAAGTCAGTCGAGAGAAGGATGACCTGAAAGTAGGCCGATCAATTCTTAATATCAGAAAAATGAATTGAGGATAGAGATTTGGCAGAGAGGTAGAATAGATGAATGAGATCAGAAAGGAATGAGGGAAAGGGGTGTGAGCTGATACAAACAGAAAGGAGTAGAGGATGTGTGTCCGGGGTTCAGCTGGGAGGCCACAAAGTGAAAAGACTTTTTTTTAGTCCCAAATTCCTCAGTAATAACTCGGTAACTCTGAGCTAAATAATATGGAAACTCACCTAAAAGAGTCGCCGATTAAACGATTTATAATCAGTCACTGACTTAGGCGAGAAAACCAATTAGAGGTAATGGTTAACATTTGTTAGAGAACAACTTTGTTGATGTGGAAACTCAACTCTCTTCACTCCTGGAGTGAAGTTGTGGAGCCTCGAAGGAGCTATATGCACAAAAACAACTTCAAACACAACAGCTTTTTTGGGGTTTTAGGCAACAAAACAACAACTAAGTTTGAAAAGTGAAAGTGAAACTTAATGTACACGTTGTTGGTTTCACACGAGATGCAAAACCCCGGCTCTCCTGGGTGAAAGTCCTGCGTTTTGTGTCTCTTCCATCACCTCCAACTCCACCATATGGAGTTCCACGCTGTCGATACTACAGCGCCTGACTTCTGCTTTTGCTCCTGTCATGGTTACTACGGTTGCTAGAGGTCGCTGTCGTCTTCTTTTTATCCTTCTTTTGGTGATCACTCGTGTCAATCTATGATAAAACCTTCTATTGGGTGAAGAAGTGGGTCTAATGTCTAATGCAGGGCACACACTACACGAGAATCAAGCCGATTTTGATCCCGATTGCCCTAACCCTCCTGTTGTGTGTGGGGAACCCCGAGGACAGCCGATGACGCAGTCATGTGGGAAAGAACGACAGCCGATAGAGAACCAAGCTGAGTGAAGGAAGGAAGGACAACCACCGGCCGCGGCTAACGCATGAGATAATGCTAAATGTGAAGCATAAAGTAGTAGTAAGATTCATCCTTCATGAATGAACATCACTAAATCTTCCTGCTCGTCGTCCGCCATGTTTGTTTACACTAAAGTCATGTTTTTTTTAGTTTGGACTCTTGTTGTTGATGAATGAATCTGTTAGTGTGTGGTGGCTGTTTTGGCCTAATCGTTGCTCTCCACACACCATAGGAACTAAACTGTTAAATTTAACAGAACATGTCGTTATGAGTGTCACATTTTACACATCTGTTAAGATGTGAAACATCTCTTAGTGTGGGGGGCCGGCCTTAAGGCTTCTTCACAACGCTCAACAGATAACGAAGCAACACAATCACAAACCGTTTCCGTCTGACATTTGACAAATGGTTTAAGTGATTATGACGGTAACAGTTCTTAGCCACCAATGTGTTCAGGTCAGCAGGTTCGGTGTAGAAACACGGCGATGGGCGTCACTTCACTGAACACCAATGTTGTTCCAACAAGGACAATTACCCTAATACTTGCTCGGAATTAAAAACCTCATTACGGAGACTTAATTAATGATCTGGAAAGTAAAGGATATTAACAAAGAGCAAGTGATAACAGTGTTGTTGCATTTGCCACATTTCATCTAACATGTCTCATTTATGGCACATTCTTCTTTGCAATCAAGTAGGACATATTCATAATGAGAAATTAAAAGTTCATAATATTACCACAGAGAGTTTTCTTTTTTTGGAAATTAGACAATTATGAGGTAAAAATCCCTAAAGGCACAGCACTGTCCTTTTTTTACGGTAAATGGTGCCATTACCTTGTTGGTAGAAAAGTCAGAGATAATATTGAACGGGCTCAACGTTAATGCCCCGGTGACAAGGTTGCATATTATTCTGGAATGAGCTGAGAGGAACGGGGAAATGAGTACAGTATGGCGGAGATAGCGAGCGGTGAAGACAGAAGTTAACTTCCCTCAGCTGTATGGCATTGAGAGGACCACGTCTTTTGGGAGATAAAGAAATGAGAGAAGTGACAGTCTGAGTAGGAGAGGGTGTTTGAGAAAGCAGGGAACAGAAGAGAAAATGAAAAAGTAAATTATAAAACAGAGCTGAATATAAGAGAAGACAGAAAAAGCTGTAAATAAAATATATTATTGTTACTGAAATGTCAGAAATGTTATTTTTTAAGGTTCATGGATGGTATTATACACTAAATCTCGCTTTCTTACATTGTATTCAGTGTTTTCATCTGTATAAATAAGAAGAAATGCAGTTAAAGTCAGAATTTGTTAAGGAATACTTGTTATTCTTCTACTTTGCGGTGGTTCACTGTGTGTATCAATGCATGTAATAGCAACTGGTTTTCACCCACAGTCCTGCTGGTTTTCTAATCAGGGACTGAGGATCTGGGATGCCAGGTGAAGGCAATTAATGTAACTGCAGTGATCCGGGCTGTAAGATCAAAACCCAGCTGTGCATGTGGCTTCTGAAGATCTGCATTAAAACCCACTGACATAAGATCTACATATTGTGTAAATGCACTGAGGAAGTTTATAGTTTTTGACCACAATTTAACGTGTAGTATGACTCGCACTACGAGAAGAAATCAATCCACGAGACTACATTGCTGCTGCAATGACTATATATTTCAAAGGAAATATAGCCGTGTTTCTGTGCAACGTCATCACAGAGAAACAGCTAGGGGGAAGAAAGAACGGCATGTCTAGCAGAGCCAATCTCAAAAGCAGAAATGACGAGGAGTTGTTACGGCACCAACCGCAGAAAAGATGGATGTAAAATGTTTGATATTCAGAGGGGATCACATGACTTTGCTAAAAACAGAAGGAGATTATGGATCCAGGCCTGATGAGTAAAAGCATTCTAGTCACACAGCACTAGCAAAGCAGCGGGTGGTCATGGCGAGCTGTCACGCTCCACAGATCGATAAAAATGGCCTGATCAATAACAGGGTGATCGACCCACTCTGAGGAAATATTTAGATAGATTTATTACACGGCTGTGTTGAATACTCGATTCTGATTGGTCAATCACGGCGTTCTGCGGTCTGTAATTTCTCTATTACAGACCGTTGCTATGGGCGCAGTTCTGATGTCGGACTCTGGTGGACCGTTTTTGCGTCAAAAGATTGATTTGTTAAGTAAGTAGCCGTGTAATAAGCGGTCATTGTTGTGAAAGAATCTCCTTCAGGGCAATGCTGCACCCTGACACGAAGCACAACAATGATCGGCTCGCTGTACATTATCCCTTACCTAGCGACTATGCCTTCAAACTTAAAAGTGATGCAGGACTTCGTTACGGCTTTAAATTGTTGTAACTTTATGTGATTACGGCGGGGAAAGCTCATTCTGGTACGCCGTAACATTACATTTTAAAAGAAGATGTCACAACGTCACAACAAGCGGCCGTGGACGCTAACGTTAGCTAACGTTAGTTTAAATTTGAATCAGAAATATCAGCAATATTGTATTGACTTTTGGCATTACATTTTCAACCAGCAACACACTATTTAATAGAGAGTCGTCAGGGGTCTAATGTTAATATTCACCTGCCCGACATACAAAGAGCTACTGTGTGACGGGTTGGACTAATGTTAATATTCACCTGCCCGACATACAAAGAGCTGCTGTGTGACAGGTTGGACTAATAACAAGACCAACATCCAAGTCTCCAGTTTTATAGTAACGTTCTACCTGTTGAGGAATCTCTGAGGAGAAGGTGTCTGGCGGCGGCGTCCATCAAGAGGGACTCACTTGAACTTATGTTACTTAACACTTATGTCTTGCCCGTTTCATTACAGGTGATAATAATAATCAAATCTGATACCAATACGTCATATGATGATGGTTGCTTGTGGTCGGGCTCTGCAGGGGTCTAGTAGAGTCAACAAGAATGTACAAACAATGAGAAATCTACGTTGATTACAACGGTTGACTACAATCTTGTGACCGGCTGCCAAAGCAGTTTTGCCCCCTGAATGCACACACACCCAGTAATGTTTGTATACATGAAACCTGTCTACGCAATAAGGATCACAGCCAAGATTGTAGATTCCTGCTTTATTAATGTGCATCGATATTCTTAAGAACTCCAGTTAAACCTCACCAGAATGATCTAAGAAATATGACCCCCTCTGTTTCCCTCATGTTTACTTTTGTACGGTCAAATTTGATGTCATGGTCTGATGATACATGTTGGTATACTGGAGTACATTGAAGTAATGAATGTGGAAACTTACTTGGGTCAGACAGGATGGAGTCCGTCTTGGGCAGAAACTGGTCACAGCGGATTCCCTGGTAGCCTTCTCGACACCTGGTGGAGAAAAAACACAAGAGGAACAAACCATGAGTCAAGTAATCAGGTAGATTTGCCAACGAACGCCACAACAACGGATGTGAATGCGAGAGCAGCACAAAAAACACACAGATGTAGGTACGACTCAGTCCGTGTGGAAGTGAAGAAAGTGCAACGCAAGCTGAGAGGAAGAAATTAAAAGAGAGGTGATTTTTAAGGGTTGAAACCTGCAATAGGAAAGATTTTTCTTGAAGGAGAAATCTGTCCTTTCAGCAAAAAAAAACCCAAATTGAGGCTGCAGCAGAAAAAGCAGCATCCGATCCCCATTAAGAGAGACCCTACGGTATAACCTTTCTCTGTGTGGCGCTCAATGAGTTCCAGGCTCCTCGCTCGGTCGTAGCAAATCTTCGAAACGACTAATCAAAAAATCCTTTGTGCTCTTAACCCCATACAAGCCACCGAGAGGAAGACGTTCTGATGAAGAGCGCTCAATTAAACTGAAGACACACTCCACGCTCTCTGGATAGTCCTCAAACTTTCGAGAAATCTCAACTTTTTGAATTTGATTGGCACATTCATGAGTCGAGGCGATGATCATTAAGCAGCTAATGAATTCTGAAATGTGCTCTTCAGAAAGCGTCCCAGGAAGAGGCTGTGCATTGCGAGCGTGTGTTTTCAATTAATTTCAGCTCAATAACTACATCCTTATCAATCGTATAGAAGTGTTAACTGTGTCTTACAGTGCACAGAGATAGCACGGAGACTAAAAATGCCAGTATGCGGCGTAAAGCCTAATTGGGTGCCTCAGTTGGTTTGGATATCAATTTTCGCCTCCGGCTATTTGTACCTCGCTTGCTGTTCTGTCTTTCTCTCTGTCCCTCCTGGGGAAGTCTCATACATGAAAATGAAACAGAAACTTTAGCAACAGAAGTAGTTTATGCTACTTCTCTAAATTTTATCCTACTGTATATCCCAATGTATCAATCAGTCACTTTCTCAACTGTTCTGTATCACTACATTTTCTCTACATCCCAATTCCTCCCGTTAACTCCTGTGGATTTGTTTCATTGACACTCCTGGAATTAACATGCATCTGCTGTGACAAGCTGACAGCAGAGCAAATACATATATCCCAGCGGTCCCTGCCTTTAGAAGCCCCCCAAGTGAGAGAACGTCTACATGTACGTCCACCCAGACGAAACAGCGGAGCATACCGTGCATAGAGATCAAGCACACATAGAATGCAGTGGGATATATCAAAGATTTTGCTCTGTGCAGAGCGTACCCTCTTTTTGTCTTTCATCTACGGTGAGTGATTTTCAATTATTAAATGAGCTGCAGGAGGCGGGAAAGATGCACTCGACTGTGCATGCCAGCGGTTTGCTTAAATAGCGTCGTCGCTGTTGGATGGGGAAGGGAAGGGGGCGAATATGGGGAGACGTACGGTGGAAGTCTGTGACATTGATGCTGAGTCTAAACAGAACATTACAACAATAATTTTGTTGTGACATTGAATTGAATCTCTCTGATATTTAATGGTTAAGTGTATCAAACTTCATTTTGCTTCAAAATGACCTGTGTCCCAATTACATATTGCGTACAAATTTTGATCAGGGTAGGAGGGGCAGAGCGTTCACACTGGAATTTTGATATTAATCAAAAAAGTTGGTGTGCAAATAAAATGCTTGAATTGAGTGTGCTGTAGTACACTGTACACTACTGTCCCAATGCACAACGGAGATGATGGATCTACTCACAGCTGCAGCTCATTTAAATAAATTGGGGTTGGTCAGACTCATCCAGAAAGATGCAAACAATACGTATTACATCTTTGGAAAAAAAAAGATTTTATGTGAAGTTTAATTGGCATTTCACATTTACCGTGCACACTGCATCAATACCTGTAGTAGAAAAGGGTAAAGTGCATTGCTTTCCTGTATACAAGACTGTCACGATGAGTGTTTAGTACATACAGTACACAATTAGTATGCAGAAGAATCACTGGTTGTCATAGTAACTCAAGGGCATACAGTATTTTCTATTTGTCAAGTGTGTGTTTTAACAAACAACTGCGTGTATGGGAGGACTTCTTATAGTCACATTAATCACACCACATCACCTGGATGACGGACGGTAACCATGTCAACCAGGCTGTTAAGGGAGCAGTGTGTAGGATCTGACGACATCTAGCGGCGAGGTTGCAGATTGCAACCAACTGAAACTTCTCCCGTGTGCCAAGCGTGTAGGAGAACTCTGGTGGCTAACGCAAAAACGTGAATGTCTCTCTCTAGAGCCAGTATTTGGTTTGTCCGTTCTGGGCTACTGTAGAAACATGGCGGCTGACTACTTGAAGAGGAACCGCTCATATGTAGATATAAACGGCTCATTCTAAGGTAACGAAAACAACTATTCTTATTATCAGGTGATTATACACTAGAGCAGTGGTTCCCAACCTTAAGGGGGCGCCAAAATTAGATTTGCACATGTTTAACTAAAATCATACCAACACACTTGCTGGATAATTTGTACAAAAGTCTGTATATAAAACTATTTAAAAGGATGTATTTCTTTGCTACTTGACAGGCGACATTGTGTTTAAACCTGGTATTTCTGCAGAGTTTCAGATAAAGATCAGGCTACACTAATATCATTAGTATTATACTATTTGTAGATTCCAATGGTGGCTGCGTAGGATTGTTTCTGACTCGTGGGATCCAAACATTTACAATAACTCCAGAGCGTTGTAAAGTCCAAAAGTCTAAATTTATTGAAAACAGAAAAATGTCATAATTTTCAAAATTCACAACATGTTTTCATCTAATGAAATATTCTACTTCAGTCCATCTTTGTTGGCGTTTAGCCTTTCAAAAACAACATTTTCACTGAGGTATAAAATCTTTGCTCTCCCGTTTGTCGCACACGAATGGAGCCATTGATGAGTTCTATTCATTAAAGAGAATCTGAGGATTTGTAAGGGTGATGACATCAGAAACTGCATTAAAAATAAATAATATTATATTCCATATCTGCCACAAGAACCCCCTAAATGCTACACACTGTTCCTTTAAGGAGGCTTCAACAGTCTCATCATTTGTCAAAGTGTCCATATTGCCGCCTGTCCTCCAAGTTTGTTGTTCTCAGCTTTTACTGTTGCAGAGTGCGATGCCAAATGTGTGTTTGTGTGGGTGCAGGAGAACAAAACAAACACAAACAAACAGTCGCCTTGTTTTAAAGACTTCATTTCTAAATTAAAAATCTCCAGTGAAAGTGGTATAGATGTTGCTATTTGGTGTCCAGACTTCAGCTTCCTAATCAGATGCTTCAATTCAGGATCGAAGTCTTAACATGTCAGCAGGTTGCTGACAACACAGGTGGGCTTTTCTCTGCGCTAAATCTGTGGTTAACATCCCCTCCACGCCGCTGAGACCTAAACCGACTCAACTTTGACAAGAGGCGACCTTTGTCACACCAAGTCGACGGGGAAGAAGATAATTAAAAGAATAGAGGCTTAACATGGTGACACGGTCTGTGTGTCGTGCTCATTACGGGGGAGACTGAGGAAGTGAGAATGAGCATAGAGCAGTGATCAAACTGAATGTGTGTGAGGCAACAGAGAGCAACTATGCATAGACATAGCCTTCTTCTCGTGTGGCCGTGAGCTCCACAAACACTGCTGTAATATCCTACTTCATCATATCTGGCCCTGTGAAGTATATATGGTGTTATTGTATCCTTCAAACTGCCTTTCTTTTGCCTATATGCTGTTCCCAGCTGAGATCAGAACACGTCAGTGTTGCTTCATGAAGCTCGGAGGAGTAAAATCTAAGAATGGAAGAGAGACAGTCGGAGGGTACTGAAGAGTTGCATGCCTTCTAATTAGCACCGATGTCATTAATTAAAAGAAAACAGGGCGAGATTGCATGTGTATGCATGAGTGTGTGTGTGTTTGAGGACGCATACTGTACGTGTGAATCTCTCACAAATGTACAGAGCAGCAGCAGAGCAGGGGATAAATATAAACATGGCGCCTGGAGGATGATGAATTTCTGCAAAGGGAAGTGTGAAAACACATGCGCTGGAGCACAAAGACACACATACATATGCATAACAGAAGGGAACGAAGATCACATCCCATTTAAGCAGTTCAAAAGTTCTCTGTGTGCTGTGTGTGGGGGGGAAACATGGCATTTATTATTTACTGTGATGCAAACCCGAATATTCCAGTTGAAGTTTTTAAAGATAATATGAAGCAAACACGCTCCAGTTTTTAGAAAACAGGAGGTAAGATGTTTGGGTTTATTTAGCCTCGCTCTCTTTTTCAGAAGACTTACTCGGTAACATTCACACTTTGAAGCTGCTCAGCATCACTCCTGTTCGGGGTTAAAACTGCTTGGCTCAAAGGGGCATCGGGGATTGATCCTGCAAATGCAGGATTTGAACTATCTTTAGGCTGCCAATTATACACGCTGCATGCTCGAACTTTAAAAGCACTGTTTTGGAGTTTGGTCAAATGCCTGGTTAAAGCTTCAACACTTAAATCCAGCCCTGTCTCCTGGAAATTACATTCCCATACAACGAAACTGTCAATTACCTTGCCTTGGATTATGTTTGTTTTCACGTATCACAATGACAAAATATATAAAGATGGACGATATGACAGCTCCCCAGAAGTGAAGCCAAACATCTGGATCGCCCCCCTGGTGGCTGGCTGCAGTAGAGGTCATAAATCCCGTCTCCTCCATGTTAGCAGATGGGACATGGGTCAAACTGAAAACTCAAAATAAACGTCAAATAAACTTTTCCCAAAGATGGTTTCTGTCATTTTAGCTGTAGCTTAAATAACGTAACAAATGTGGTCATTTTAAGCCAAACCATGATGTTTTTTAGTAAACCTAACCAAGTATTTTTGTAGTGTTTTTTGTTTTGTTTTATTTCAATTTGCAACGTTAACCACGTATTTAAAGCTGCGACCGTAATGCAGGAGAAAATATTGAGAATGCAGTTTAATTGTTTGGGAACATTATTTTGTAGGAGACAGGGCTGCTTAATCCTCTTTACTGCATCTGTAACATGGAGATCTGTAACATATCTTGATCTTGATGCTTAAAAAGAATGAAGTTAGAAGAAACATCAAGTCAGGCTGATTATCGGCGCACACTGTCCCTCATGTTAAATGTCACGACAGTCCATCGGCCTGCTCTGCAGCGCTGCAGCCCATTTATTTACTGAATTTGTCCAATCCAGAGACTGAAAACTGGAAAATGAAGATAGATTTGTGAAATGTTCTCCTCTGTAACCGAATTGTTATACTCCTCTTCCTAGGTTTGTACACGACAGACAAACATTCATCACGTCCGCTGATTCCCCCTCAGATACTAAAGATGTGATACAGATAAAATAATGAGGCAATTTACGGTGTCAAACATCCAAAAGAAATATCAGAGATCCAAACAACTGCGTCTCTCTCCTTGGCAGGCGGCGGCCATTTGGACCAATTTAATATAGTGCAGCCGCACAGCGGCGCAAGGCTCAATGGTCTATTAAAAGAAAATATGCCACAGTGCATTGGTCAGGCTGTGACAGGTCGGTTCAATGATCTTCACATCGCGGGCCATTTTCCCAGCATGAAATTCATTTCCGATACACATCCAGTAAACCGGCCGACAAATAACAGGAAATAGCCGAGGAAAAGTGTTGTTTGTGTCACGGCTGGAGCTCGACCTGACGACTATCTGCTCGGTCAGGACTTCAGGAGGTAGAAATCAACCAAGACAGACATACCACTGTTCAATTAAAATGGTTCAAGCATCCTGGGCGCCTGGGTTAGCTCAGTTGGTAGAGCGGGCGTCCATGTATTAAGGCTTGGTCCTGACCGCGGCGCCCGGGTTCGAATCCGGTCTGTGGCCCTTTCCGCATCCACTCTCTCTCTCCCCCCTTTCAAGACTCTATCCACTGTCCTGTCATAAAAATGGAAAATGCCCCCAAAAAAATAACTTTAAAAAAAAAAAAATGGTTCAAGCATCCCAATCTGCATCTGGAATATATTAAAAACTTTTTGCATAATGCTTGTTTATACTTATCAAGTTAATCAATCACAGTTTGCCCTGAAGAATAATTCATTCTATTAAGCATGGACACATTTTTTAAATTGACGCCACATCACTCACTCTGCATGTGGAGATTCACTTATTTATTTTCTTGAATATAAAATGTGATACATTAGGTGAAATTTCCTATACTGATACAGCAGAAGAGAGAGGCAGACATGGTTCTACTGAAGGGAAACGTTCACAGCAAGACACCGAGCGAGTCAATTAACCAACTAGATAGTAACTTCTTCACCAAGTCTTGGATGCAATGATGAAAAACATGACAGGACTAGACAGGAACACGTGTAACAGATATTATTTCATTGTTTTATTGTGATTAGGTTTTAAGATAAGATACCGTAATGAAGGTTTGTTACTGTGGATACTCGATGAAGTCATACCGTTTCATGTATCAGATCCTAACGTAATCCAATACGTCTGTTCGGCTTTAACAGCGACTTGCTGCTCGGAGGTTTTATTTAATCAGACCTGCAGACAACCGAATACGACTGACAGGCCGGACTTCAAAGGACGCCTGAGATGATTACTTTTCTACTTTAATGACATTACATATCTCTCACGCGTTATGTGTTCCCATTCATTCCTCTGATAGGACAGAAAAGCTAAATGAAAATCTATCTTTTCTGGGTATCAAGTGAGGTCTTTGCTCTCATTTCTCCCAGACGGGGGTGATTGAAATATAACGTTTACATCTGAGGCGATATGTGAGTGTGAAACTGTGTGTGCATTGCATGTGTTGTTGTGTTGATATACATGTATGAGCATATGTCTTATGTATGATTGAATGTCACACATAGACAAAAGCAGGCAAAGCAAGCTCTCTTGAATATGCATAACCATGTGTGTGTGTGTGTGTGAGTGATTTATAAGAAACACAATCCAACAGGATCTGTCAAAGCCAAACGCTCATTCCAGTTCAGCTCTACCTACATTCACATGGGTGAAACACACAAGTAGTTGGTATGATATCCGGTGTGTAAAGGCCTTTAGGGTCTTAGTTTCAGTCTAAAGCAAGTTGGATTACCCTCAACCTATGCCCAAACTAAGAGCTCTGTTTTTTTATTGTAATAAATGTCAAGGGATGAAACATGATTTGTTAACAGTGTTCCGGAGCATAAGATGAAAAGGTAAAGAATATTTGGAGGCCTCATGTGGACCTATGAAATGATACGCCTGCTATTTTGTCATGACTGGATATTTCTGGTATTAAAAAAACATGTTTTAATTCTTATCTTTTTGGGCATTTTATTTTATTATATAGCCGAGCAGAGACATGATAGGAAATGACATGCAACAAAGCTCCCTGGCTGTTGCACAAACCATGGATGTTGCGGTTCATGATCTGTGCCAAGGCAACCCTGATTTCCATAAAATTATATGACAACTAAACTGCTTAAACACAAAACGTTTTGAGGGAAATGCATATTTTCTCCCGGATTATGGTTGCAGTTTTTAACAGCTTTAGTTTCTGTAAATTTAAACAAAAGGCAACAAATCTATTTGGTTATGTTTAGTAAAAAACATCATGGTTTGGCTTAAAATTTATTAAAAACAAAATGAAAACGCAATAAATTAATATGTTTTGCATGGGACACAAACACTGGTTTCCTGGGGGAAGGTTCTGTGTTTGTTGGACCCATTTACCTCGATGTAGTGGACTTTCTCGTTTGTTAAACCTGTTAATATTCAATAACGTTTTCATTCATGGTCGCTCAATATACTACGCCACCGTGCGACGCCCACAGACTTAAAAAAGTATTTCTGATACGTAAAAGACAAACGCAGCAAAATATGTTTCCTTCCAAATGTAATTGAGGATGCAATTTAGTTGTATGGGAACGTAGTTTTTAGGAGACACGGCTGCTGTAAGACACAGTGCCCCGACAAGACAAGTTACTTGGCGGTGGCAGCAGCAGCTTAAATGGGTCGCGTCGTTGTCCATGTTTTGTAGCCATAACGTGTAGAAGATTATTGACACTTGGTGTATGCAACCGCTGAATTTAGATGTTTTATCGGAAGAGAGTATTTTTTGGATATAAGTATATGAGCTATAGTGATACCAGCCCCACAACATTCATTAAACAACAGTAAACAATGACTGAGATGAAAACTTTCTAATCTTACACAACTTATTAGGTCACTGTGAACCCAGAAAATTAATTTAGGAGCGAATGACTTCTCGGAGTGCTCTGTCTAACAAACAACAGGAACATATATGCAGCGGAGGATGCTCTCGTGTTGTGGTCTAATTATCCAATTCCAGTTTAATTTCTGCAAATGGCCTCTACGGAGCAATAATTACTAAAGTAGCTTTTTAAGTGAAGAAGAACATGTTCCCTTTGCAGCAATTTAAAAGTTGGTCAAACTGGATGTGAAGTTCTCCGGGTCTCTGTTCGGGTAAAAGTGTAGGCATGACCCCCTTCAGAATGACACGTGAGAGAAAACTGACACCAACCTCCGTCTTCAAGTTTAGATCACAACTTGAATTTTTTAAATCAAATTCTGAGCGAGTCGGTGAAAGATTCAGCTAACTCTATCATTTCCTGCCATCTCTATCATCTCCTGCTCTTTGCTCTCTGGATGTGTCCAGTTGTCAGGCGCGACTGACGGCTGAGCTTCTTAAATAAAACATCCCTCCCACTGAATGTTGCATACATGCCAGGGTGTTTGAATGTTGTGCCCTTTCCTCCATCTCACCTCCGTCCTTCAACCCTTTTAAACAGAGGCAGGAAGTCACTCAATAATTCACAGCTCTGCCTGGCCGCTGATCCCACAATTAAAACAAAAACCTGCTGCTTCCCCCGATGTATCATACCAAGTGTTGCTCACTCGTCTTTTACCTCAGTTCCCTTCTCTTCCCTCTGCTCCTCCACACGTCCTTAACTTACGCCCTGCACTGTTTTAACAAAGGCACGACTGGGATAGAAGACAACCATTAGAGGAAGCCAGCAGAGGAGACGTAACTGTCTTCCACCCAACTCATTGTTACATATTTGACAGCCAAAAAGAAAATGAAACTGGATTTTGTGCAAGCAATCCCTCTGGGGAATACAGGAAAAAATACTACGTTACTTCACCCAGCATCTCTCACGAAGTCAGCTGCAGCAGAAATGAAGAGACGTATGCAAAAAACATGTACAGTATGTCTTGCTGGCAAGACAATAAAGAAAATAGAAATAAGAAATAGGAAAAAATAAAAGAAATAGAAATAAAAAAAGTATAAGCAAATCAATAAAAAGAATGTACATAATTATTATATCCATATCTTCTCCAAGGGGGAGGATTATTATTCTGCCTGCCTTCACTCACACACCGCGCTCGTTCTCACTCGCTCTTTCGCTCCACTCTCACGTGCATTCGCGCACACTACACCCTGCAGAAGAGTTAGTAGTTCTGAAAATATTTTGTGCAATGTTTGTGCAGAAATAACTGCTGCAGCTCCTCCAGACCAACAGAGGTTTCCCGTGTTTTGTGAAGTGACGGGGCTCCGCAGCGAGAAACGTTATCGTCTCCGACCAAAACTCCGGTGTCTCCCCTGTTCCCTCCGGCCGCGGTCGGGAGGCTGAGGCAGGAAAAGCCAACACTAGGATCAGCATTGATTCATGGAGAGACCTTCGTCTGGTCAGCTAACATTACTGCCAAGCAGCTGAAATCCATCCATCTGCATCTGCGTGAGCAACAGGACGCTGACTTTCGTTGACTTACCGGCCACAGGTGTCTCTGTTAACAAGCATTTCTGATTCTTACATAGAGTCCCTTTAAGTTTATTTTTTATTGTAAAGCTGCATCCTGGTTTTCTATGATGATATTCAATGTTTAATACTTTGGCTCACATTTCGGTGGTTTGTTTACCTACAGTCAATAAAACAGCATTTGTCTTGTATCACAGTGGGTTTTACAAGGAACCTGAATGACTCAAAGAATGATCTAATTAGAGCTGAAACTGAGAGAAAGAAAGTGCGCTGAAAGAACGCAGATGGACTCGTCCTTTATCTAACCATGACCGTGACCGTAGCAGTGACACAGAGAGACAGAGAGAGAGAGAGAGAGAGACCACAGCAAACAGAAAACAAAAGAGAAGATTGTAGATTAGTGAAGTCCTGCCTGCAAACTGCAGCTCTTCTCTCAGCTCAGTAGAAGTCACCTAAGTGCCTTTTATACTGTAGAAGACGATCATGTCACACTCCATAAATACATTCCTCTGTCTTATGCAGCCATCTTGATAAGGACTGGAAATACCATTAACGGTGAGATAACACTTAAATCCAAACCCTTATCTCTTCTTCACTCTGCCCCCCCCACCCCACCTCTCTCTCTCCGTGTTTGTCCCCGTCTTTGACTTTCTCTCCTTATGAATATTAACACTTTATCACTTGGACCACTTATCTCCGTGCTGTGCGTAATAATTCCCTTTTGTTCATTCCATCAACAGTGGGATCCAGGAAACATATCTTCATTGCATCTGAATGTTAAAAGAGGCACCGAGGTACTTAGATCGATTAAATTAGCTGTTGCCGGAGACGAGCAACAAGTTTTCCCTCTCCCATCCAGGAGGAGGATAATGGGGGTGTTTACATGTCTTTCCAAAGTTAATTGTTCAGAGCCAGAATGTTCCTTAAAAAATACACCGAGGGAAAATGTTCAGTGCAATCTGAGTGATTACGACTCCTTCTTCTGGACGGTTTCAGTCAAACACTAAATAATGCTGTAATCAATGTTGTTTCAAAACTGGCCCATGTACACAAAGCCTGGTCCATAATCAAAAAGTCCGCTGTGGAAGAACTTGACCGGCCTGCACAGAGCTCTGACCCACAACCTCGTCCCACACCTTCGGGATGAATTGGAACACCGTTTACAAGCCAGGTGTTGTTGCCAAACATCAGTGACCGACCTCACTAATGATTTTGTGGCTGAAAGGGACCAAATCCTGAAACCGGGGTCCAAAATCTGGTGGAAGGCCTGAAACCAGATGAGTGGAGGCTGTTATGGCAGCAGATTAATGCCCAGCGTTCGAGTCGGAAACAATCCCACGCAGCCACCACTGGAATCTAATTCTAAAAATAGTATAATACTAATAATGTTATTGTAGCCTGATCTGTGCCGAAATACCGGCTTTAAACAGAATGAATAGACATGCAAAATCTATATCTATATAGCTACACATAATGTCAACGTTATGAATGAAGCTTTTAAGCGTTCAACTATTCAGTACGGCTCTAGAATTGTCTTCTATTGATGAGTTTCATGTTCTGTTTACTGATTAGGAGGGAAATCTGTTGACTATTTGTCGCTGTCCATTGACGGGGGGTGCTGAATCTGGAGGTTGCATTACGCACAGGCTTGCAGCCACGCCCTGCCAGAGAGGTAATACGCGGACACATCAGCCTCAAATTGCCGCCGTTAAGGGGGAGATGGCTCGCAAACTTTGAACACCCGGTGGACTCATCATGACACATTTTGTTCGAAAAAAAAAATGTGCGGGGGGAAGCCTCCGAGTGTGTGACAGAAGATTTTTCCTTAAAGGAGCAGTGTGTAGGATCTGGCGGCATCTAGCGGTTGTTGTGACATTTCTGACACTCAGGTTAACTCAGTCAACAGGAAGGAAGAGGCCTAAGAGCTGTTGATGTCTTACACAGAGAGTTTATTGAAGCTTGATCAAGGAGCAATTGTCAGGCCTCCACATTGGTGTGCTCTCTGCGTGAAGGCCTCACAACTCTGCCCTTCCTCCCTCGTGGTGCTCAGTGTTTAATCTACATCATATTTTCACTTACTGGCATCTCTGACCCTGGTTGCCCCAGCGACTGGCTCTATGGCCCCTATTACAGACACAGCTGTACAGATCACGGTGGCGCCCCCTAGGCAGGAATCCAACCCTATGATGTCAACATGAGGGACACTCTGAGAGACACTCTGAGAGACACTCTGACCTCCCGACCAAGAAGAGAGGAATAGATAGAAGATGCCATCACAGCGGTGAGGTTGATGTTGCAACCAACTGATGCATGTTGGAAGAATTACGGTGGCCGATGTGAAAACGTGAATGGCCCTCTCTAGAACCATTTGTTGTAGCGCAGGTTATTTGGATCAGAGTGTGTACGTACAAGGACAGTGAGTGGTGAAGAGAGAGAGAGAGAGCGAGAGAGCAGCGGCGACGGGAGCGAGTAACGTTATGGACTCCAGCCCAAGAATGAAAGAGGACTTGATGTAGATATAAACGGCTCATTTTAAGCTAACGGAAACACAACAATTCTTATTTCCAGGTGATTAAAGACTAAAGAAAACATACTTATTAAAATTATATTCCATTTCTGCCAATAGATCCCCCTAATTGTTACACATTGGCCCTTTAACACACAAAAAAACCCATTTCCACCATAAATTGGTGCATAAAAAACCACAGGGGTGGCAGCTTTATCGCATCATAATTTCAGAAAATATACCAAAATCTGCCAAATGCCAGAGGAGGATTTATGCAGGAGAGCGTGCAGTTTATGTTTAAAAACAATATTCTCATGAAAGCTTTGACCTTTGGATGAAATTAAGCCGCAGGAAAGTCCGTCAGGGTAATCAGATAATTAAACTCGCCCCATTTGGCTTCTGTTTCGGATTATGCGATGTCCCTTCGGAAATATTTTTCTCACTGTGAAAGTGTCACTTGCATGCTGCTGATCCCGTTAGAGGGCACCGCTAAGAAGGCATTTGGCAAGGATAATACTTCACAAAGGAATTTTAAGTTTTAAACCTTCTGGAAACTGGCAGCCACTTCATCTCCCCCAAATGTTGATGCTGGGATTTAAATTCTTATGCATGTAAAATGTAATTTCACCGCTGGAACAGTATTACTACTACCACAGGAAACATCAGCAATGTTACTGGGAACTGCTGCAAAAACAGCTGATATTAGATTAGAAATAAATCCAGCAGATAGTCTGAGGAGTTTGTGTCTGAAGGTGGCTGATCATTTTAAACTGAACATATAGAACGACACTGACGAGACCAACTCTCAACTTGAGAGGTATTTTATATGTAGAAAATTAATAAATTCCCTTTGTAGCTTTTGCTGTAACTTAAATTACAGCAGGTTATTAAGCTATTTGGAATTTACAGTGAAATTTTCATTGCGGTGAAATTCCAAACCTCTAAATTAGTGGTTCCTAACCTGGGGGTCCCGACCCCCACTAGGGGTCGCTAAAGCTTAACAGGGGGGTCGCTAGGCCTTCTTGATTTTAAGAGGTGTATGACAAGCCTCCAGGACGAGCACATGTCATTGATCCCAACTTTCATAGTGGCCAAATGGCGGTACGACAACTTCTGTGTCCGTCACGTGACGCCATTGGGACCAAAAATACTTTTTCCCATAGACATACATTGGGAAAGAGACGTCTGTAACTCAGTGGATAATTTTTTTTGAGGTGAATCAACTTCCCAGTACGAACACTCTAATAACTCTTATTTAAATCATTAGGTTTTAAAGTTGTAAAACTCACTAATAGCCGAATCCAGAGTTATTTCACTTCCTCCCTTCATGTGAGTGAGACCCAGACCGAGGCTGGAGCGCAAGCCGTGACGTCGGGACCCCATGACCGAGTCATGTGACTGAGCTGACGCTATTGCGCATGTTCCATGTAGCCCAGGATCCGGGTACTTTTCCAGTCGGAAGTCGAGCCATTTCTTCTTCATCACTGAGCAACTCTCATAGGAATGAACGGGGCCCCGCCTCCAACGCTGTATCCAGTTCTCGTCAGACATCCATGGTGTAAGACAACTTAAATAAAATGGACAATAGAAATGTTTTTGAAGTGCGCTGTTAAACACGTTGCTGAATATCCAGTAAAACTGCACTCTACCTTGTGGATAATATCAGACCTCATGTTAACAATGGAGCCGTAATCTGTCTTCTGGAAACGGCTCAATATCTGTTTATCTCCTGAAACGCCTATCCTGATGGTTTGTGTTATTTCTTTTAACCATTGTATTATGCAGCCTATAGCCTTAGGAAAGATTGTTGTGATGCATATAATCAATCATAAAAATATCTGAAAATGTTTTATCCATATATGATTTGCCCATATGAAGCACCATTACCTCGAGGTTATATGGAAAAAAAATCAGTTTAATCAAAACACAACCTGAGGCTACAGAGAGGGATTAAATGACAGGGCATTACCAATTTTCTGAGGATTATTACCCCACAGTGATGATTAAGGACTCTGGCATACAACTGTTTGCTAAGCCTGAGAGATAGATGTCAAAATCATGATAAAAACAATTATTATCCCAGAAAAAAAAGTCCACCCAGTTCCTGAGATATCACACTTGACAGGTGCTCATTTCAGCTGTTGGCTTTAGTTAAACTCCACAGCTGAAATACAGGAACGCAAAAATCTCTCTCAGAGAGCTAAAACTTTTGTCCTTTAATACATTGTAATTATGAAAATATCAATTATAGCCACTTAAGAAAAAAAAATCACTCTCACAATGTGAAAGCAAACATGTCAATTCAGAGGCCAATGGTATTGTTCCATCGGGTTTTAGATTATTGCTGAAAATAAGATCTGTGGAAAACACACATTTATGATACTGACACGTTTTGTTCAGTAAAATAATCTTCAGAAATTAACAAAACTTTTCTGATTTTTGAAGCGTGAATGCAGTCACAAGAGGTAAAGAGCTAACGTTCACTACACCACGGTCACATGAGCGTGAGTATAAACACAGCGAGGCTGTAAAGGAGGACGAGTCGGCGTGACGACGTTTAGTAGTCTCATTGAGCCACCTGTAAGCAACCGCCTGTTTAAAGACACATAAAGCTCAACAATTCACAAGTGGGGTATTTATTGATGTATTTTATATCGTAGAACAAAACTTTAAAATCTCTTCAGCTTGTGTTAAAGGGACTCTATATAAGAATCAGAAATTGCTTGTTAACAGCGACACCTTGTTGGTCAGCATCCTGTTGCTCGTGCTCGCTCTACATAGACATGAACGAGCATCGGTCAAAACAGTGAGGCGACACACGTCAGCTTAAACCACAATATCACTCTATATTTCACCTGCTTGGAGGTAATGTTAGCTGACCAGACGAAGGTCTCTCCATGAATCGATGCTGATTCTGTGTTTTCCAATTTCAGCCTACCAGCCGCGGTCAGAGGGAACAGGGGAGACACGAGAGTTTTGGTCGGAGACGATAACGTTTCTCTCTGCTGAGCCCCGTCACTTCACAAGACACGGGAAACCTCTGTTGGTCTGGAGGAGCTGCAGCAGTTATTTCTGCACAAACGTCCACTGTACATTCACTAGATATTCTCAGAGCTAAACTAACTCTTCTGCAGTGTGGAGTGAGCGCGCATGCACGTGAGAGGTGGAGCGAGAGAGCGAGAACGAGCGCGGTGTGTGAGTGAAGGCAAGCAGGCAGAGGAGCAGAGTACAGCAGAGACTCTGGCCCTGGAGACCAAAGCTACGGTCTCCCCCGCGTCCTCTGACCGCGGTCGGGGGGCTGAAGCAGGAAGAGTTAACACTGTTTAACAGACGGGCTTCACTAGATAGAACTTTGCGGTTTTGGTGCTTCCGTGTAGTTTGTGTTGGAGTCTGAGTCTGAACAGCGTAGCCACACGCGAGCGCGCGTGGGACACCGACCTGCAATGATTTATACGTGTAAGAAGTTACAAACAGTCCCTTTAACAACAGACCTTATTTCAGGCATCTAACTAAAAACCCATTGACTTCCAGACGAGGGAACAGGAAGTGCTAAAACTCATTTCAGGGTTTTAGGGACTCCTTCCTTTAGCTCTCTATTAGATAACAGATGATCACAAAGGGAAACTCGCCAGGCACGACAGGAGAGAGGGAGAATGAGATTTGCATCCATTCACACCTAAAGTGATGACCTTTGGTGTTCTCTGTTGCCGCCCTCCGAGTGAACTCGGAGACGAAGCAGGATTACCTTCACGTGTCTGATAAAAGTGTCAAAGTATATCCTCAGCAGGAAGAAGAGAATCAAAAGGTATTTAACAGAAAAGACCGACTGAGTTGGAGTGAGGGATCCTGTCTGAAATGAAGCCTGATGGCTCCATTGTGCTGCAGACAACTGAAGGATATGAGCTGGAAAAATTCAATTTTGAGCAGTTCTAACATTTTTGTAAAGTTTAACACATGACCCAGTCTTTGACCTGACATACTGAGACTGCTGCTGGGAGAGAAAGAAATACATGGAAATAGAATCCAATGTATTTAATGAATGAGTCTACATATCACTGAAGCACTGAAACGGTCTCCTGTAGTGAAAGGACCGTCATTTCTCTTCAAAGAATACCATCTGTCATTCTTCAGTTGAGTTGCTGTGCTCCATGTCCCCCTTTTCAAAGGCAGGCTTTGCTTTATGGAGCTAAAACATACTGTTGGATCAGGTACTGATAAAAGGCAGAGAGTAGATTCTCCTCACATTTTTGCATTTTGTGTTCAATTTAGACAATGACGGCGTCCACGTCTCTTACGTAACAGTTTACTCTATTTGGAGAAGTGAAATGAGGTTTGGGATAAAATGAATCGTCGTCTTTTTAAAAAAATCACTGACATGTGCTGTGTTGCATAACTGTCATGCATTGATGTGACTACTAAAGGAAAAGCATTGCATTCTGGGATTTTCAGCAAAAAAGCGGTGCATGCCACGACAGCCCGGTCTCACCAAATGTCGTATGAATGAATCAACAATTTGACAAATCATTTTGCGTGCAATCATACATCGCGTTTGCCTTTGGGCGTGTCATTTAACGCCATGTAGTCTGTATTGACTGCAGTGTAAATGCATCGACATATAAATGCTACACTCAGAGCCAGTGACCAACAAACCAGGCTGTTCTCATACACAGTTCGTAGCTATACCTACAGAAAGTAATGCATTATAATTCATATATATCCCACAAATTTAGAGTTAAAAAAAAAGAAAAAAAAGAAAAAAAGAGTTATTTTGAAGTGACGTCACTGATGTTTATCACGTGTTTTCCTTCCTTCTGTTACGTTGTTTTCTTAGTTTACGTACTTATTTAAAGCCCAACCATGATGTTTTTCCTAAACCTAACTAAGTGGCTTTGTTGCCTAAACATAACTGCTACTGTTTCATGGTAACGGTGTCGCGTTAAATGACACTTAAAATGTGTTATCGTGACACACTTAAACACTGAAATGTCATTAAAAATGGCGTGCTATTTATACGCCTTCCCATGAGATCAGGCTGGACTCTACGTTTACTTTGCCACGTTTTCCACAGCTTACACAGTGAATTCATACGGGGCATTAGAAGCTCACAAACGTGCTTATTGGAGAAATGTTAAGAAGCAATTGGAAGATGTCTCACAGTCCTTCAGTCCGTCATATTAATGGTTTTGAATAGAGAATAATTGAAATCCATGCTCTACACAAAAGCTCTCATGCAGGCGAGACTCTTGAGCACACGACATGAGAACTTCCATCTGGACTAATTCTGCCCTTCAGACACTATCTGCGTTACAGACTGATTTTCAATTATGCCAATACGGTGACTAATGTCAACTAGTGTCAAAGAACAAGAGAACGGTGAACGGAGGGGAACACCAGGTCGGTTCAGGTCTTCAATGAGGTCGGCATTGTGTAAGCTTTTTATTTGAAGCAATCAACCTCCGCTCTTACAATGAATAAAGAAATAATGACTTGAGCAACAATACATTATGCTTCACAAAGGATTGCAGACAGTAAAGAGGACAGTAAGTGGAAGAAAATAGCTGCAACGACGAAAACAAAAGTGAACCAGTTGTCAACAGCGTTCTTTAGAGGAGGGGAGGGATAAAAAAAAAAGAGGAAAGAAGCTTTGTTATGAGGACAAGAAAGAGGCGGGAGGAAATAATTACTACATTACAGGAGAAGCCGTTTACACAAGACTTCCGTCGTGCCGCAGGACTGGCAACATGGAGCGGCTTATGTGACCAAAAAAGACCCGAGAAACGCACCCTGCCTACAGATTCATCATTTTTGGGAAGAGGAAAGAAATGAGAGCGAGGCTGCCACCAAATCTGTTTTGTTCAACCTCGCCCCGGAGTTAACAAAGAGTCTGCTTTCTTTCAGACAAACTTTAGAGCGAGATAGAGTAGAGAAATGAAGCAAAAAACAAGTGACAAATGTGATACAAAAATGTAAAACGTATGTGATGGATTGTAAATAAATGATGATATTCCAGCTTTCAGGGGAAAAGGATTTCAATACCTCCCTGATCAGCACTCACTGGTTGGTAAACAGTCATCTGGTTGTCTGAAACCACAGCCCGGTTGCACTAAATGGTGTAAATGGTGTATTTATTCACAAGTTGTTTCACGTGCAATAAGAACGTCGTTCTTGCTTTTGGCGTGTCATTTTTACGTCATGTAGTCTGTACTGACTGCACTGTAAACACATCTGTATGAATATGCTACGCTCTGAGTAGAATAAAAAGACAGGATTTTCACCCAGGAGACCGCCAAAATGTTGGTGATTAATTTTTTAGTGGCGTTTGTATTTTCCGTTCTTCTGTTACGTTGTTTCCGTACATATTTCACTTAGTTTACGTACTTATTTTAAGCACAACCATGATGTTTTTCCAATGAACAATGAACAATCCATTACATTTTGGCGGCGATCCAGATCATGATCCGGATTCAAGAATTTTTTCAAGGATTCCGATCAGCCAAAAAATGAAGACCTCTGGGTATAACACATGCGCAGTGAACTGATGAGGAGTTGATGACACATGACCCCGCCTCTTTCCTTCAGAGAGAGAGACAGAGAGAGAGCGGGCTGTGTGTGTGTGTGTGTGTGTGATTCAGTGTTTTTTCACATTAAACTCAGTGAAATTACAGTTGAGTTGGAACAAAGCACACTTTGTGATTGTTGGAAAGAGTAACGACGACGGTTAAGGTGAGTTTTATTTTGTTTCTGTCCAGTTTGAATGAAGTGTTTTACGATGCTCCGCTACGTACAGCTGATCTCAACATAAACAAGAATACACGTGGATGCTGGCACAAGCTCAATAGAGAGGGGGGGGGTATCGTACTCGGGCACCTTGGCGGAGGTCTGCGCTCTCTGAGTGCCATTCTAGTTTAGTTATACAACGCAAACCTGAAATATCAGTCTAACTGTGCTGTGTATTGATAAATCCACGGCGCTGTCCGTGGTGCTGAAGTAGCAGACGGATTTGTAATTGTAACTTTTTCTCTGAGTCCCGCCCTTCTGTCAGTTTCATCTTGGATCTATAAAATTCGTTAAACTAGTCCTTCATGAGGCGGTTCGCTAGTTGCGGGTGAACAAAATTAACTGGGTCCACTCCCCCTTTACATTCACAGAAAGCATTTCAAATACAAATCGTATTTGATTAATGAAAGAACTATGATAATAATTAATAACAATTTTTCAAGTTAGGTTGTATGTATTCGTAAAATTCTTTGACAATTTATCGCATACATTTGTAAATCATATTTTGATTAGTTTAATCATGAAACACAGAGTTTTGAGGACATATTTCTCTACCATATAGAGTCTGAACCAGTTGTCTCACTGCTCTGGGAGTGCAGCTTGGTGTATCGTGTCAACTTGACAGGGCCATGTTTTACAGTGGAGAGGAAGGAAGAGGCAGGGAGAGCGTACGTGAGATGAACTCACAAGCTTGTGTTGCCTCCTGTGATTGCATGCATGTGTGTGTGTGTGTGTGTGTTCGTGTGTGTGCGCGCGCATGTTGTGGATGTGTATGAGATAGAAGAGAGCAGGGGTGGCAGCCGTAGTATTAATTAGCCAGGTGAGATGAGTGGACTGCAGCATCATTACATTGGCAATTAGAGTGCAGTCTATTTGCCTATCATGCCCCTGGCTCTGACAGAGAGAGGGATAGTTGGGAAACAGAGGGAGAGAGAGAGAGATGAGGTGTACAGGAAAAGAAAAGCAGGTGGGCGAGAGATTTAAAGGGAGAGGGGATGTTATGTAGTCACGAGTCGTGAAAAGGATTTATCGCTAATCCCTCCGGTGATAGTCAGCTTCCATGATCTCCAGCACCGTGCCAGTCAATCACACAACAATGTGATATGTTAATAGAATGCAGCCGATGTCACACATTTCCTGGATGTTTCTCTCCTTTCGGTGCAGCATTGATGTCGTCTTACAGTCGGTGTGATGGATGACTTATAGAAATGAGCAGATGCCTTCGGATGCAACACCACATCTCACTCTTTGTCCCTCCGGTGTGCACAAACACACACAAACACTATGAAACTCTATGAAAGACACAAGACTGAGAATTCCCTCAAACTTCAGCTTTGAGGAAGAAGAAATAAGACCAAGAACGCTCCAGAAAGTAGGGCAACTCTCTTCAGCTCGTCCAACACAAACTGCATGATAAATGTGTGCTCAGCATTAATCTATAAGAAGAACAAGAACAACTATATAAATATAATAACATGGTAGATTTCAATGTTTTAAACATGATTTAAACCAGCGGTTCTCAACTTTGTTTCATGTCGAGCACCTTTAAATAGATACACAATAGATCATGGACCCAATCATCATTTAGAAATGGTGAATCGATAGTTAATTCAACTTAGTTAATAGTATTTCATGTTTATTCGTCACATACACAATTATACAAGTATAATGCGCAGTGAAATGCTTATGTACCTATCCGGCCTCGACTTGCCAGACTCTTTTGTTCTATCCATTCGATGAACAGAAAAGAACTCCGCTGGTTGAGCGGGAGTCAGCCATGTCTCGGTGAGAAATATGATGTTACAGTCCCGAATGTCCTGCTGGTATTTGATCCAGGCTCTGAGGTCGTCCAGCTTGTTCTCCAGGGATTGGACGTTGGCTAGTAGGATGTTAGGTAAAAGTGGACGGTGTGCTCTGCTCCTCAGCCTATTCCTCAGCCCGGCTCGTTTCCCTCTGGGCCTCCTCCGCGGTCCGGGGTTAGCGTGTCCCCCGTTGTCGTCGGCTCTCTGCAGTATCACGCTGGGCCAGTTGGTACTGGCGTCGCCTATGGATAGGCAGCACTTTTTCCGATGCCTGGAAGTGTCTGTTTTTCGTATGTGATTCGACAAAGTGCAGGCTGTGCTAATAGATTAAATATAACAATTAACAGAAGACAAATGACCGGAGCAGGTACGACGGCAGCCACCCTTACCGGCGCTATCTTGTAGTAGTTGTAATTTGACTGTTAACAAACAATTAAATTATATTTGATAATGTTTACTAATTATTAGTAATGCTATAATGGATGCTAACAGTTTATTGTTGCACACATTATCATATTTTATATACTATATAAACATAATTGGTTTGTAAAACATTATTTAGATAGATAGTTAACACTTTGTCAATGGTTCATAATTGGTTTTTGGTCTATCTATTTTCACACCACCTCAATCACCACTTAGTTTCATTCCAGATGTTCATGTCGTTGTGAAAACATCTGTGTGTTGGAATGATCAGATGAAGATGAAGACGGATGTGTTTGCTGTCTTGACTTTACTCGTTTGCTTGCTTTCCTCATCTCATTTTCTCTTCTCATGCACTGATTCGTTTAAGCTGAACAGCCAATCGGAGTGATCTCTCTCAGCGACGGGACCGTCACCGATTCAACATGTTGAGTCTGCCAAAAAAAGCTCCAACACGGGCAGACTAGAGCCGACAGTGAGGAACACACCGAAAAAACTAGGCCAACAGACGCTCACCAACGGTCCCAAATTGGCAAATGGCCGCCTAACTATGATCACCATGATCAAAGGAATGACTGTTATTTAAAATGTGATGTGATATATGGAAGTTATTTAGACTAGTGGTCATGGAGGATATACGGAGGATAACGCCCATTGATGTGTACAACTCATTGACTCCTTGAAGGTAACGAACCGCCTGATGCGTTCCTGAAACAGACCTCGTCAGGTATTTTTGTTTTGAAATCCGATTTTTGTGTCAAATCCTTTAAAGGGAGCAGAAAACTCAACCACAGTGGACATTCCAGTGGGAAAACCAAACGGTGGACACATAATGAGCTTTCTGTCAAGCATTCAGACGTATCCGAGTCACTCTGAAATGTGTTGCCGGGTTCTGGACGAGCTCCGGTCCCCTGGTGGGTGGCGGGGGGTGGATCCGTGGTTTGGGATGAACAGGGTGTGCTGTGGTGTCTGAGCTGGCCAGGCAGTACAGTGAATGGGACAAAGAGCTGGAGGGAAGCTGGCCGGGATGACTTTGGCTCTGTCACACCAAGGTCTCCACTCTAACTCCACTATAATGAGCCTGTCAGCACGCTGTGAGCCATAGGAGATAGGCTGCCCCACATCAACCTAGTTTCACAGTCAAGGATGAGTAGCTCTCTCTCTCTTTGTGTGTGTGTGTGTGTGTGTGTGTGTGTGTGTCTGTGTGTGCGTGTGTGTGTGTGTGTGTGTGCTGGAATTGTTTATGGTCAGATTTTTTTTCTTAGCATCCCCAGCAAACCTGTTGTCATGTCTGCTGGTGAAGAGTGGACTGAAGTGCTTTTTTATCTCAGCAACGGGCTGCTCAAGTGACTTTTATCGGGACCAAACCCTTTCATACAAACACTCAGCTGTGCAGATCTTGATTATGATTTTGACCTCGTGATCTATACAGATGCACATTACTGCTATAAGTGCTCTTTGTCTAACAACAGCAACAAAACAAATGGCCACTGGAAGAAATCATCCCAATTTTACCAGTAGTTGTGTTTATATTGACATACTTTTATGCACATTTTGAAGTATTTATATAACTTATGACTCAACCTGTATATATAAAATCTATTCTCTAATATTCATCTTATATATATATATATATATTCACCATATGCATATAGCTCTATGTACATAGCCTCTCTGCGTATAGATATAAATATAACTCCACCTGTATATCCTCATTTGTATATATTGTCTTAATCAGCACTTTACTAGTTTGTGCTCTGGTTAGAGGCAAAACTGCATTCCTCTGTACTTGTACTATGTGCAATGACAATAAAGTTGAGTCTAATCTCATCTCATCTAATATAATCTAATTTCATTAGAAATGCTGTATTGAAATGGCAAAATTCAATATAACTTCCTCAATTGCGCAAAAAAAAGAAGCTCAAAGTGACGCCTGTACCGCCAACTTCTTGCTAAACTATGCAGCCTAGTTAATTTGCTTCAAACCAGTTGATGTAAACGCGCCTAATTCACATTTTTGTTTTTGCAGCATTTCAAAAATTTGCTTGAAAATTGAATGGAAACAGAGTTACTGTATTTGTATACATACAAAAACCACTCTTAGGAATTTAAGCAACACATTCTCGTCACAATTCGTCACATATGGCCGCTTGGCATCACTTTAGGTTTAGGCATCGAAACCACTATAGTTAGGTTTAGGAAAAGAAACTACATGGTTGAGCTTAAATCTACTACGTTTGTAAAGTGAAAATGAAACTGAACGTTGTGAACAGGGGACACGAACGAACAGCTGATTGTAAAGTGAAAGCGAAACGTAACACACTGGGCACCAATAGGTCTCCTGGATGAAAGCCCTGTGTTTGTTGGACCCACCCGCCCTTAGTGTGTCTTTTTGCTCTTTAAACTACATCCCCAAACTCCTGGTGCACTTTCTCTGAGTTAATGGAAAACCTGGTGCATCTCATACTGGCACTGAATGGTGCGGCCATGACAAAGTGTCGGTATTTGACTCCTTGGGAATGAGAACGAGCTGACTGACAAATGTTCTGTTTCCACAAAATGTTAAATTATGATCGCTCCCAACAAGCCAGTCCAATTGACCATTTTCCACTCTAAACTGAATCAAGTCAGGAGAAAAATAAGTAACTTCCTGGCTCTAACTGCACAGGCAGACAGCTGCTAACAGTTCATTCTTATGATCCTGTGAGGTTTCTCAACTCATTTTATTCCCACTGGAACATATTATATATTATGATTATTTGTCAATTCATAAATAATCACAATGTTTTACTGCTGACTGAAGTGTATCCCAGAATAACAAACATTTTTTTGGGCTGATAATCACAAGATCCTGGAGAGACTGTATTAGCTGCCTGCAGATGGCAGGTCTATAAAAACCTAAAAAGGGACAGATAACTTCAAACAGGGAGCTTGCTGAAGTGTGTGTGTGTGTGTGTGTGTGTGTGTTTTGTTTGCCTGAGCCCGTGCATGTGCGCGTGCGTATGTGTTTTGCTATAAAGCCTCCCTGATCCAGTGTTAACTGCTCTCATAAACAAGCACCTGCCAGATGTGAGCCTCTGCCCACAGAGGACTACTAGCGCCTGGCTGTGAGTGGAATCCATAACCAGACGTGTCCTCTGCTGGCTGCTTGCTTTTGTCTCAGACAGATAAGGCAAAAGTCTGACGCCACATACAACTGACCTTTTGCTAAAGCTCCTGTCCACAACAGAAATATTTCTCCACCCCTGGAAAGACATAAAGATAGACAGATATACGGGCAGGCAGGGCAGAAAGCGCTGTAGGGCCAGTAGGAATTCAAACATGGTAGAACCGCGTACTGGGACTGAAATTCAGCCCCGGCACTTTGAGACGGAGAGGCCTTTTATGTTCGGCGCCAAGAGGGCACAAGCTGAAGGTTTTTGGCAGTAATTTTAACGCTAATACAGTTTTTGTGGTATAAAGAGAATCTGATGTACTGAAGACCCCCAAGACAGTCAGTTTGGATCAGCACGTCACCGCTGAATCAAAACAAGACCGGCCAGGCGAGCTGAGGTGAGCCAGAACACGAGTCACAGTTCGTCACGTTCACCATGAAAATGAGATTAGGAGTCAATGAGCCAATCAGATTTCAACAAAAATAAGGATCAGTACAAATTATAACCCACCTATTGTCAGAGTTCTCTCAGGGATAACAGGTTGGACCCAAATGCAGATAACGATGAGGAGGCAGCAGTCAAAGTTCAATGATTTAATGCAACGAGCAAAGCAAACTTACTGGGAAACAAAAAAGGTAGTTGGTCCGGCAGGCAGGTTCACAAAATACAATCCACAATAGTAAAGTCAAAAGGAACAAAATACTGGAAAAACTCATCACAGGAGGAAACACATCACATGAGAAGCAACGACAAACTGGCAAAGAAACACAGAGACTAAATACACCGGTGGATCAGGGTGATTGGACACAGGTGGAACAAATCAGGGCGGGGCAGACAATCACAATAAGGCGGGAAAACAAACAAAAGGCAGGAAGTAAAACTAGACATGACACAACAGGTGAATTTCAAAATAAAACAGGAAACACTAGAATGCAGACAATATAACAGAAAACCCAAATCCAAGGAACCAAAACCACTATTACAGAACTAATAATAGACTAAAAGGATGAACACAAGATCTTAATCAAAAGGGAAAAAGTCCAATAACCTTTTGCACAGTGCCAGACCGTGACACCTATTTATTGAGTAGTAATAAGGTGCTTTCACACCTGTAGTGGTTCAAGGGTCCAATGCAATGATATATTATTGCATTTTAGGTCTGATCCAGTTCCTGATCACATTGACTTTTTACAAACAAGCCAGGGGAGTAAACATGAAGTTATACAGACTGCAGGTAACTCACTGATTGGACAGTTTTGGCGACTTTTATCCGGCATCATCAGGACCCATGTGAGGAACTGACAGAAGTTGATGCAGCACATAGTGTGAACGTTGGGGAACGCACGGACATGCACATGAGGTGTATTACTGTGGGATCGCTGTCACTCACTGCTGTCACACACCTGACCCAAATGGGTCAGGTGTGAAAGCACCCTTCCATTGGGCCAGTCTAAAAGGCAGCATTCTGCTTAGTGCTGTCTGCAGCTGTGAGGGCCATGCAGGCTGGCCCCGTGGCACAGCCAACAGTAACTGCTCAGAAATTGAAAAATAAAAACTCTGGTTCGGCCTTTAACGGATCGGTCGTTTGTGAGTCTTCCTGAACTTCCCGATGGCCAGTCCGCCCCTGCATGTAGTCCATATGTAGTAAAGGCCAATATATACTCTTTCAAGTGCTGTTTGAGAAGCCTGACAGTGGTATAAAGCTCCTGTCTAATGGTCAGAAAGAGCATAGCTTTAGACATGTTTCTGAAAAGACAACTGACAGCCACATTCCTCTTTCTGCAGCAAATAGCAGGTATTCAAAGATGTAAAAATTCCACCCTCTACATTTCTCACAGTCTTATTTCTGGCAGCATCCGTGTTCACGGCTGGACTGCATCAGTCACCGTTGTGTTGGCAGTGATGGAGGCGGGCTGCACTCGAACACATAGGAGGAGCTGGACCAAACTCTGGATCACCGTCAAACAAATCTACGCCAGTAGACAGATTCTCTCTACCCCTGACTTCAAGTTTCTCAATCAGAGTGGAGCCAGCTGCTATTCAAGACATGCAGCTACCTGTAGTGCAATAGTTTAGTTCCTGTAGCCTTTTTATTGATATCTTGTACCAACTGCTACTTCCACTTGACAGTTTTCTCTCTAACGATACGGACAAGCTTCCCGTCAAAGTCGCTCCACAAAACTATGTCAACTTTTCTTTTTGGACGTGGTGAAAGACATATCACCCGACCATATACTTGCACAATATTTGGGACCCTAGTATCTTTTTCCTCCCCTTGACCCATTGCACATGAAGACGACACATAAACTTTCCATTTTGTCACTTTACTGTACCAAATACTTTCTCAATCCCAGGGGCGTCAAATATTGATGCTTTGTCACGGCCATCAGCGTTTGATACTGCCGCAGAAGGCACCCTGGTGGATGGGTCCAACAAACACAAGGCTTTCATCCAGGAGACCGCAGTTCGTGTCCCGTGCTTTAGTCAGCTGTTCGTCCGCGTCCTGTGTTCACAACGTCAAGTCACATTTTCACTTTAGAAACGTGTATACTGCAACCGAAAAGTGATGCTGAGGGGTCTGACAAAGCGTCAGTACAGTATGTGACGAGTTTGGGTGAGAATGTGTTTCAAATTTTGGGTGCTTGTGTTTGATTCAACATGTATTTGACAAAAATGTCAATTTGTTTGAAATTTTCATTTCATTAAGCCCATAATCCACATGGACTGCATAACATTGCTGTCTGATGACAACCACGTACAACATCTCCATATTTGGGATCTGAAGGACTAAATGTTCCTTTCTGGGATGAGAACATCTTCTTCTTCTTAAGCTGAATAAACTATTTAAACCCCAGTGGACTGCTTGAAAAATGCGTCGACACAAAGCCAGGAATGAACAAAAGAAAAAAAGTTTTGGAAGTACATGGTTCTCCTAGGGCAGCGATGATACTATCATTCTGAAACTGATATGAAGGGTAGACAAATTATTAGGAGAATGTGTGCAAAAAACAACTCTGATGTCTCCTTGAATAATCTGATCTTTAAAAAAACTTGTTTTGCATAATTCTTTTTTTTTTAGAACTGAGGCGGCAGGCAGCAGCGCTACGTTCTCTCACCTCAGTCCTCCGCCTTACTGCCATGTTCCCCTTAGCAGCTAATAACTACTCTCTAAACACTGTGTGCCTGACTTATATTGCGCAGTAAAATGACAACTGGGACACATGAAAATTCCTACCTAGTCTTTAGTTTCAGTTATTCAATGACAATTTTCTCTGAGCTGCTGGGGAAACAGACTGTCAGAGTGACAGTGTGATGTGTGATTCCTGCTCGTCGTTTTCACTCATTTCAGTGACAGTGAGTACAAAGTGGAGAGGAATGACACATCTGTCATCACACGGAGCGTCCCGCCCACGCGCCAACACAATATGCACGCATGACCACACACATGCATGTGCACAATACACATGCATGCATCGCTAATTCAATCTGATAGTTTCTGAAAGTGCACATGGCTGTGGTGCCATGACAACACATCCAGTTAAACACCATCCTCCTATTGTTATGCAGCTTTCTGTGTTGCTGTTTATGAAACATTCACAGCCATTTATGACCCTTTTGAAAAGCAAGTCACGGCTAATTTAGGGCAGAACGCCCCCCACTCATTGGTTGTAAATGTGTTATTGTGGCACGCATGGAGAGATATTCTAATATAATAGGCTGGTTGGTGGAAGGCTGCCAGAGTCGCATGGCGGCTGTGTAAAGTATTCTAGCGGAGCAAATTAGCTTCTCTGTCACACAGCAGCCGGGCAGGTTGTGTTTGAAAAGGCCTGTTTGTTGTTGTTGTTATGAACACACACAGACACACACACATTGCACTGGAGCAGTTAGATGGATTGGTGTGTCTACATGTGTGTGTGAATTGGACAAAGACAGATGAATGAGAGGAAGAAATGAAAGAGAGAAAGATGGAACAAGACCAATATTGGCGGGCCCGGCTTTTCCTGAGTGATTGGCACTAAGTGGCGTTCCCTAGTGGCGCCAATAAGACCGGTCCTCATCAGCCTCCATCCAGGCCTCGGGACCTGCGTGACACAGTGTACTCCGTGTCGATAACCCATTCCCAAGCTGAGTGTCTTGTCCCTCAGTGTCACAGTTTCAACTCCAACAGAAAAGAGACAGAGAGAGAGAGTTTTGGTTTCGCATTGTCTTCAGGTTTAATTATCCCTTTGGCAGGAACACGGCAGTCATTATTGTTGTGGATGCCAACACAGACTTAGGGAGGATTTTCTCTTCTAAAATTCTTGACGCTCGAATCAACTTGTGACCTAGTCTGCTGGTAATTGGGCTGCTTATCAACGCCGATGTCATGTCAAGGTGCTTCTAAAGCTCCAAAAGGTTTCTAACTGTGAAAATAATAATTTTTAATTGCAAACAGGGTGGAGAGGGAGAGAAATGTGGTAATTAGCAGTCATTCATTTTGAAGTATTAAAACAAATGTGACTTGAATTGTGGATGATTTGAACTAATGCCTCTGCGCTGTAAAGTGAAATAGAGTTCAAGGCTGACAAAGTTCGTTCTGAGGCTGAGGAGGACTTGATACTCTGAGTTCTACTGGAAAATCAGCTTTTCCCTATATTATGAACAATATACTGAACACAGTAGGCTTGCCATGGTAATTGGTGTTACCGGTGTTACACGGTGGTCGGGCACACAGCGATTATGTGACGTACTCGTACCCTGTAGTTCATTTTGGTGATGATTTTTGGTGATGATGGCAAAGGATTTGGTGTCGAAGCGGAAAGCAAAAATGCCTATTTGGCAATATTTCAGATATAAACCCAATGCTTTAAGCAGGGTTCCCGCGGGGTCTTAAAAAGTCTAAAATCCAATAATCTGAATTTAAGCCCTTAAAATTCCATGAAATGTGTTAAATACAATTTAGGCAAGTCTTAAAATTTCATTAACATTACTTTCCTTTAATAAAAGAAATCTTGCTTTTGAATGTTTTGTTTTTTTGAGCACGCCGTAACAAAACTGTAAAACGGAACCAAAAGGGAACAGCTGTGCTGCCCGGATAGAATTTATCAGAGCACACCCATTTCACGTTGCAGTCAAGGGGAGTGCAGGGTTTTTTCTTGCATAGAGAATTACGAGGCTGCCTCCGTTAAATTTATCCCCGCCTCCAGCTTTTGATAAAACTCTGATGGGTGCCTTCATGGAAAACACTATTTTCTAAATACCCATTGCACTTGATGGATTTCTGTCATTTGTAACTGCAATTGCGGCAATACGCCGTTGTGTTGGCGCTGTATCATAACCAGCACAGTGAACAAGGAAAGGCGCTGTCAAATTGCATTCATAACGGTCTTAAAAAGTCTTAAATTTGACTTGTTGAAACCTGCAGATACCCTGTATAAGGGAACCATAACGTTAATGAGGTATGAGGTCTACCGGAGAGTAAGTAAGTGTGCTACTCATATTGACTGTCATCTTTATTTGTAAAACGTCCGGTGTAATCGCTAACACCGGTGTTCCTCACTCACAGTGTCCTCACCGTCACATCCCTAATATACAGTATATTGAAATGAGTTTCCTACACAAAGTATAACAGTATCATCATCATGCCAAATAGAAAGTGGTGATTAGCATTCAGGGGAGCCGACGGAGACACATCGCAGTGATAAGTGGCACGTTGACCGCAATCAAAAGCTTCATTAAAAACGTTCACACCAATCTTTCCCTGCCGCCCTGCTCTTGAAGGTGAGAGCGGCGTGACAGTTAGTTACCCAGATAACAACCGATCCACGTACACCTCCCACTTTCTCAAACACAGCCACTTTCTCTTTCTGTTGCTTCTTTCTTGACTCCTAACCTCAACGGACGCACAATTACACACGACTCCTCCGCTCAAAACCTCGCTGTTGTTTTTGATTCATCGCCGTCTTTGCAGCCACACACCAAGGCCACCGCCAACACAGATTTTATATATCTACCACCTGGGCAGGGTTGCCAAAGTCTGTCCTATCTTATGAAACAAATATCCTAATTCACACGTTTATGCAATCTAACATGTATTGTTTTTCTCTGCATATTCTGCCTAAATCAGCTTCTAAAAAGCTTTCAATGAATCAAACCTCATGTTCAAAGTATGCCCTCTCTGCTCTGGTTGCTGATACTACATGGGATTACTGTACTAACATACAGTATAATTAGCTCAGCCATCATACTGATGCAACATTATTAGTGCATACAGTATGTACATGTTCATAAGCACCTTGTTGTCTCCAGAGTAATTAGGTGGCTTTTGCACACAGCCTCAAGGACAGTTTTACTGTTTACTGTCTTCGCTTTCATTATTCATTTTGGTGGTTAAACGACATTAGGCCCCGATCAGACAGAGAGTATTTTAGCAGCGAGCCAGAGGTGGAGTTTTGTTTTATAGTTTATGGTCTCAATCGCTAGTTTCAAGTCTTCTTCAATACAGCATGATGTTCATTTAGTAAATTATGGTTCCATTTAGAGTCAAATAGACCATAAAGCAGGGGATGCTTTTGTGATTGACATTGTCCGGTCGGGGAGTTGTCCATGTTTTGGTCTTATAACTTTAACCCTTTCAGTTCATCAAAGTTAATTATAACGTTTTTGGTCGCCTAAAAAAATGTCTTATTTGTATTTGGTTGTACTTAGCTCCGCCCTCTCGTGTCATTTCTGGTTGCAAAAATGTGAGAAATGCCGGAGGCCAGGGAAGTTATATTTTCGGTGCATAGTAAAGGAATATATTCTAATTTTAGTCGTATATTGTTTTTCCTCCCTAATTTTATAATATGTCTGAGGAGAATGTTGACATTCCCAACTGCCTTATACCTTTGCATTTTCTGCATTATGTTACCCACTGGCTAGCTTGCTAAACTGTTAACCTCTGTGGCTTCTAGACGCCGACAGTAACGTTAATATTGCCGTTGCTTAGCAGCGGTGTTCTCACGACTTAACCACTTGAACGCCAAACATATCTAGTACACGACTTCCCATGTCGTAAACACAAGCTCACAAGTTTTATTTGAAGGCACCATAAGTCCACTTCTTATATACAGCCTAGGATCTGAACAGAAGACAGCAGGCCTGGAGGCAAATTAGTGCGGTAATCAAAATTTCATGCAAGGTTTTTTTCATCAATTTAAACTGTATTATTAAGTATTAGGTAGCGTACACTTCATGGTTTATTTGAAGCTAACATTAGTACTCATCCAGTGGTTGCCAAGCAACAATTAAAAAAACAACAACTGCAGAACACTCTCTGTCTGATCAGAGCCTTATGATGCAATAAATGTGAGCTGCTTTCACAGTTTTAATTCTGCTCTATGAACAGTATGTATGTACCGGACCGCCCACAGAGATGGCTGGGCCCCGGAGTAGTTCCAGTGAGTGGGCCTCTCTTTCTCCTACTGTATACT
The DNA here is from genome assembly GCF_015220745.1 of Sebastes umbrosus. Taxonomy (NCBI): domain Eukaryota; kingdom Metazoa; phylum Chordata; class Actinopteri; order Perciformes; family Sebastidae; genus Sebastes; species Sebastes umbrosus. The sequence goes on from NC_051278.1 coordinate 3,187,151, forward strand.
GAGAGAGACTTACTCAGTGATGGAGTCTACATACAATTAAGTCCAACATTATTACAGGTCAGGTGGCCAGCTGCCCATGCTTTTATTTTTTCAATGAATAGAATATTTTCCATACGATCTTAAGATTAGTTAATAATAAAATATAACACTGAGCTTTGGCTCTGCTGGCTTGTAATTAGTCCAGTCCGCACTATATTATACAATTAGCTTTGGCTATACAATGTAAACATAATGCTATATAGGCTACGGCTGCATAGCACCTGCAAATTATAGATAACAATGCTATTATTCATTTTATCAGCTGCATCAGGTCCATTCAAACTCGCTCCCCCAGATTTACTTACTAAAATACTATTTATACTATGGCATGCCCTCCCACCATATATCCAAAGGAATATGCATGTCATGCTTTAACTGTTTGTTTAAATTTATGTTTAATTTATTTTGATTGAATTCCAATGGTAGAGAAAGAAGTAAAAAACACTTTTACAATTGACAGCAATGCCATTTTTATTGGAAAGAACATTATAAGATAATCTTTGTATAAGTTCCTCTTATGGTTTATGCCCCCTAAAGATCTTACATGAAACGACAAACCATTCACTTTAATGTACAATTTCATAATCGTTTCCATGGAAACTAAAGTGAGCTCTCACCCTGTTCGTCTTCATAAAGGCACGTCTACAGTGACTTCAGGTGTCGTCGGCTCTGCTTACGTGCGTTCATTATTTATCTCAACATTTGAGAAAATCAATAGCACACGAGGTCTATTAAAGTTTCTATTGTTGCCGCCACCCAAAGGCTTTTTTGATTTTATTGTGCTGGATGTGCAACAAGAAATATTTGTGCTTGAGCTGTTGTTATTGCTGAGCTGAGGTTATTTCTGTCTCCCCAATCTGTTCACAGAGCACAGATCACTTGAGCCCAACTCAGAAATTGCTCTGCAAACCCTCTGATACGTTCCCAATAGAAGTGCAGCGTCTTCACTTTAATGAGTAAAAAGCCATCAACAAAGCCAGTCAGGATGTTTCAGCCGTAGGAGAACAACATGATACTGTAATTAGGGAAGAACGTGCTTTCAAAATAAGAGCAGACAAAATGATGAAACAAGAAATCAATCACTCAATCGATACATTTTTTCTCTGTCTTTTTCATCCTTTTTTATGTCTTTCTTTTCTTGTGTTTACCTCCCTCCGTCCGTCTGTCTGTCTCCCTGCTTGTGTTTGTGTGTCTCCCTCCTTTGAAATAACCTCCATGGCTAATGATCTGCTGTGACCTCAGCGATCTTTAATTGAATAATAAATGAGCAGATCTTATCCCGGGCTCATCTCCAGCAGACTGAAGAACGCAGACACTCACACAAACACACACAATACAAACTCCCAAGGTCAAACATTAAGAACAAAATACTGACTTGGTGTGGAATTCGATTTACATACTGCATATGTGCTTCACGTATATATGTGGACTAACAAAATATGTTGCTCCTAAACTGTAATGACTTTAAAGCTCCACCAATCAATATTTCTAATAAATCAAAAGGTTATGTGGAATGGTGGAAGAGGCCGCTCACAATAACGAGGCTACAGAGAATTAGCGCTCAACTCTGCAACTCAATGGAGCTTTTACTGGCTAATTTAGCTCATTGTTTTAGTTGTATGATCAGAAATTATGCACTAATTTGCCCCTTTTCCAAATATACAAGCTCTGATCTATGCTACCTGCCTATAGCAACAAACGGTTTGGTACAGTTAGGTAGCAACTAGTTGGGGAAGGAAGTGGGACTTCAAGATATTGTTCTCAAGAGTTGATGTAGACCAAACCAGATCTCACAATCATCAGGTGGACAAAAACACAACTCTAAATGAATGCTAATGGTGCTGCTAGCTGTGTAAACAGGTGAGTGATAACATGTTAGCTATAACAACTTCATAAGGCAATAATATATCAGGTATGTATGTTTTCAACCAACACGTTTTCACTCCCAACTCCTCAAACACTGCCGCTTGGTCAGTGTCCCTCTTATGTTACTTTTGGACAGACCAGGGACGGTGTGCCAATGTATGCTTGTTACATACACGATGTCCACGGTGTTGACGATACTAATGAGTCACGTGACTTACGACTGACGTGATAATCAACGTTACTTTTAGTTCCACGCTGGACACGAACAGCGGTCTCCTGGTTCAAAGCCTTTTTGTTTGTTTGACCCATCAACCTCCCCGTCCCGTCCGCCTGCCCTTAGCGGACTCTCACGCTATTAATACTACGTCACTTGCTGCGACCATCGAGTCACACCGCGGGTGGGTTCACATTGGAGTTAATTGAAAACCCGGTTCGTCACGTACTGTCGCTACATCCCTCCGTGTGTTGGTTTCCGATGCCGAGGGGCGCTGAGCAAAAAGTGGTATTCGATGAGTTGGGAGTGAGAACGGATTGTGTCAACCTGATCTCGTGGGAAGGTGTATAAATAGCACGACATTACAAGGACATTCTGCACGTCATGAGAATGTTATTTTAACCTTTTTGTTTGTCATTTTTACACCAAGCAACAAAACCACGGTAACGGCCTCAGTTTGATTTAGGTAACAAAACCACTTAGTTAGTTTTACAAAAAAAACATCATCATTGGGCTTAAAATAAATACGTAAACTTAAGTTAATACGTGCGTAAACAATGTAACAGAGGTACGAAAAACATGTGACTAACAAACAAAAATAACTCAAAAACACTAGACCCAAATACATCCAAGGATAATAGACCCAAACCAAAATGTGGTCGGTCCAAAAAGACCCTAATAGAGATATAACCCCAATACTGGCGGCTGTGTGATGCTTCACCAACTAATGAGCAGTAACTCTCCATTTTGTGTCAAAAAACTCTTTTATCTCCTGATAATTATGACCCACTACATGATCAGAGCTGATGGCTGCTAGAGTCTGCTTGCATCCCCTCGGGTGTGACATATATTGACACACACTCTTCACGACCCTCTCAGATACTTAGAACTACCAATGAAGACCTCTCATGGGTCTGTCAGCTTGTTGAGGAGTTCTTCTTCTGCCTCCCCTGGTGGTCAAAAAAAGTTAATGGAGGTTTAAAGTGCTTCTTCTCCATTATCATATTGCTGCCTTTATGCTTCAGTAACATGCACCAAACAAAAGCAGTATTAATAATCCATCGCTTCCTTCCACAATTTTGTAAAATGCCAAACCCCTGGTAACAAGTCGTAATAAGTGAAATGTCTGTGGAGTGCGATCCAGTTGGCAAAGAGATGATAATATCATCAACTGCCAAAAGCAGCCCTCTTTGAATGTCAGGCAAGAATGGAGACGTTACTCACTCCCAAATAATATCCTCAAACTGGAATCACTTGATGATGATACAGGAAATATTGTTATTAAATAAATCATAGGATTGATGCGTGAAAACAAAAGCTCGCCAACCCCGTTGTGAAATAGTCTCAACGCAGTGTGAAGTGTGCAAATAAAGACGGGTGATTGAGAAGGGCTATTTGGGTGCACGGTGGTCCTCGGTGGGCGTGTTAGCGCCGCAACTTCATTTACATACATTTCTCAGTAAGTAAGATGGAAGCTGTGTTATTAACTTTGGCAACCGAGGCGCAAAGAATTCCCACAAAGAGCAATCTGGCTTAGCATCAAGGTCGGAGCAACACCGGAGATGGTGTGGAGTTTTTTTGAATATGGAGATTAGTATGAGAGAGAGAGAGAGAGAGAGAGAGAGAGAGAGAGAGAGAGAATGAGTGAGGCCAGAGCAGCACTTGGACGCAGGGACTTGTGGGGAGGAAGCTGTTTTATCAGAGCTGTTCAGAGCTCCTCACATTACAGCCCCATAACCATGCTTCCACTCCCTGATCAACTTAATGGGCAGACTGGGGCTTTTAGGCCCTCCGCCATCCTCCTGCACACTTCCACACATGCATGATCACACATGCATGCACGGACACACACAGTACGCCCTATAACTGAATTAAGCAACTGGGAAACCAAAGATATCACAGGCGTCCAGGCACACAGAATGAGAGAGAGGAGAGGTTTGATAGAGAGAAAGAGAGAGAGGAGAGAGATCATGAAACAGAGACAGAGAGGAGGAGTGTGAGTGTGTGTGTGTGTGTGTGTGTGGCCGTGTGATTTGGACGGTGAGGATGAGCCGCCAGCTGCTGGGAGGTTTGGCGTTGATATGACAGAGCGAGGCTTGCCATGGGGTGTGACAGCATCGACACTGAGTCCCCATACAGACACAGACATTAACACACACACACACACAGAGGGGCACTTGTGAACACTATAAGCTAGCAAAGCTACAACTTAGACAACAATAAAGCTACTTAGAGAAGTGGCTAATTACAATGAAGCTTCTTAATACAAAAACTAAATTATAATTTGAGGTGTTGAGGCATTAGGAGGATATGAGGCTCGTCTTTACTCTTCATAAGTTATTATTACTGCTGACCGTTATCCAAAGCTTCCACAGTGTTTACAAGTTAGGGAGAAAACAATAATCAAACATGACAAGGATATTGTTGGTTGTCATGTTTTCCCCGAGCTAGTGAATCATGGTCGTTAAAGCTTCTCACAAAAATTTGAACACACTGTTGACTGTTTATTTTATCATATTTCGTTAAAAAATAAAGCCAACAGGAACTAATAACTCTGACGACAATAAAAACAAGCCGTGTGCGTTACCAGGTTTAAACAGTCATTTTTTATATGAAGTGCAGTGAAAACCACCAGTCTGTTCTCATTCCCAGGGCGTCAAAACACCGAGGCTTTGTCACGGCCGTCGGCGTGTGTTTCCGCCACGCTAGACGGCCTTTAGTGCCGGTGTGAAACACACCAGATAACGCTTATAAAAAGTGCGCCGGGAGTGTGGTGACGTAGTTTAAAGAGCGAAAAGACACACTGGGCAGGTGGGAAGGAGGGGAGGTGGATGGGTCCAACAAACACAAGGCTTTCATCCAGGAGACTGTTGTTTGTGTGCCGTGCGTCACGTTACAATCAACTGATTGTTCAGTGTCATTTTCACTGTACAAACGTAGGAGTTTTAAGCCCAACCATGTAGTTTTTTCCTTAAACCTAACTAAGTGGTTTTGTTGCCTAATCCTAAAGTGACAACATGCCAAGGGACGTGATGCCAAGCCAAGCCAAGGGGCGTGACAAAGCGGTGGTATTTAATAAGTTGGGATGACAATGTGTTTAAACTAAAGTACTAGTTGTATGAAATGTAGGAAAAACGTATTTTGAAATCTAAAACATTTTGTTACTCAAAGTTACTACGAGGAACTTTAATTTTCTGTTGATTTTGGCGGTTCCAGTGGACAAAAGCGCTAGTTTTTCCAAGCACCAAAGTCCCTTTAGAAAACCTCTCATTTTACGGCAGTAGGGTTTTACAGTCTTCCTCGCTCAGTCCTGGTTCTGGTGTTGGTGTTGGCTCCCAGCGGGGACCGGCAGAGCAGCGTGGCGAAGCTCTGCTCACGGCCGGAGGAGGAGGAGGAGGAGCTGCTGCTGCTGCCGGGTGTGAAGCTCTCCACCTCCCGCCGGAGCTCCGACCGCAGGTAGAAAGGCGGCAGCAAAGCCGGATCTGGGTCTGTACGCGGTGGACTGGTCGCTGCCGGAGGGCCCACTTGAGTCTCAACTGGAGTTTCCGGTGAACCTGCATGATTTCGTTGTTTTAATAGTTCCTCACAGTATTGGAGTGGTCCAAACATTGGTGACACAATAAAATGATTGGATCCTAGAGTAGTGTAGTACAAACACTACTCACTTCAACACAGGTGTGAATGCACGCATGTCTCATGGTGGCTCATTTTCAGTCCTCACTCTAAAGGCGACATCAGTCCTCGGCCGTCCCGTACGCACAAACACCTGACACAGCACCAAAAGCCGGACACTATGTACATTTTCATTGAACTGGATCCAAACTAATCATCCATCAAGGTTATGTTCGACGGCAGCCAGCAGTAAACCCCCACAGTAATTGGTCCATTCAACCTCTCCTTGGTGTTTTCATCTCTAATGGCTTTTCAATTCACCCATTTCCACCATCAGGCAGTGGGCCTTGAAATAAATCACTTCCCTTATAATACAGTGTTTTTTCTCCCACATCAGCAATGTAGATTGGTCCGATTTATCGGTGCTTTTGTGCTTCATTCTTGCCTTCCGCTTTATCTTTTGTTTTGCTTTCTCGGTTTCTATGTGGCTGTTTGGAACCTACAGTGAGTTGAGAAATACAAGGTCTTTGGGGAACTATATATATATTTCTTCTTTCATATTCTCTCATATTCTTCCCCCTCTCTGTCTCTGCCTGTCTCCACAGCGCAGTAAAACTCCCCAGCCACCTTCACACGGTTGCCACGGTAACCGCCTACCCACCCTCACTTTGAACGTGTGTTTGTGTGTGTACGTGTGTGGATGTGTCCGTGTGTGCATGGGTGTGTGTGTGAGAGTAATAGTGTGTGTGTGTTTAGAGACGTGAAAACATGTCTGCTGGTCGCCTGTCTTACCACCTCGAGGCCTTTCCCTCATCAGAGGCTGTCTGTGCTACACAACACACACATGTGCACACACACGGACACACTCAAGAGACTTCCTGTGTTCTTAAGACTGTGGGAATCCAAAAACTGATACTATACAAACATTACGTACTGAATGCAAAGCGCTGGAACGTACAGGCTAACAACAGCAGCCAAAAAATGGCTTGTTTTTTTACATTTTTCGTAGCTATTTCATCACTAAATTCACTTTTGAGGTGAGAAATTAACTGTGTAGATTTAGAATATCGGCAGTTTTACAATATTAGATGGCGATTTGAACATTTGCTCCGATATTTTCATAGTTTAGTAGCTCCACAAACTGCCGTGACAGCTAGCTAGCACCTGCCGAGGTCGCTACCTCGCCAGCCGGGCGGTCACGCTCACAGACCGCTATGAGCTGGCTGGAGCTCTCTAGAGACCGGTCTGTAGACGAGGGGCTTTTAGTCCCTTGTTGACGGATAGTTTGTTTAAATATCACAACACAGATGTCCATTATAAATTAACAGGAACCTGTTTATCTGCTTTTTTGGTGTTGAAAAGCTCCACAATCGTCCGCAGGCGTAGCTCGCTGGAGAGCCGGCCAGTGACGCTCACAGACCGGCTACAGAGTGGCGAGGGAAGAGGCGAGGGAAAGACAGATCCCTGCTGAGACAACATCAACCTTTTTAACATTACTCTAATATCTGGAGGGAGATCAGTCCACCTTTTATTGTTGTAACTGAAAAAGCAGTTTGAGTAAATGTTGTGGATCGATGTTTTATATTTCCTGTCTCCCCTCGTTGATGATCCTGTTTGTCTCACTTCACTATGAGCTGTTAGAATAAATAGTTTAAGGGCTGGTGGAGCTAAACCTGCAGTATCTTATAAAATAAACAAACATTGGTCATAAACAAAAAATCAAAGTTGTATTGTTCGATAATATTGTAATAGTGGTATGAGTTTGTTTTTTTGTCCAGCCTGGTCTAACATACTGCTAAATACATCGCTTTAACGGTTTCATACTGCGTACTGCTGAGTTTTCTTTGGTTTTAGAAGTAAAAGAGACGACGCCAGGGAGCTGCACCACAACAGTAAAGAACAAGGCTCTATATGTAATCCAGTCAGCTGGGTTGGATTATTGATTTTTGACGTCAAATGTATCTTTATCCATTTTGTTAAAGCCTCAAATTCTATGTTCATGCAAATGAAGCATTTAGTAGACCTAAATGGAAATGTCAAGCAAACATTTTATGCAAAAATATGTTTGGATAATTTGACAAATAAGTCCCAGAAATGTTTTTTGTCTAATACTGAATAGGTTTGACATTGAAAAATGGTTCTTCCTCCTCTCTGTGTAAGTGGCTTTGGACACGACGGAGCAAATATTTGTCAAGCACGGCCTCTTGTGTATATTTTGCTATTACAGTAAAATGCTTTCTTTATGTAAAATCTGCATATTTCTTCTTGCAGGGCAAAAAGGAAAATCCACTTCTACCTTTTCATAAGACACATGAAAAACAAAACCTTGACTCGGGGATACACAGGAGACGACGTTCTGCTGGGATTCAATCCTGCACAGGTGAGGCGTTCAATGCTCCCGAGGCTGACTTTCACCTCTGCTATTTGAATGCATTTTAAACACTGGTTGCCAGTAAACCACAGACTGGTGATGGGTGTGGTTTGTCTGCAGTATCATTTTAAATGTCACCAAGCTGCTACTCCCTTATGTCTTTATCACTACTGTCAGACTACTCACTGGCATCATTACCATTACTGAAACACACATACAGAACTGTAATATGTGTATTGTATGTGATGCCACTTGAAATAATATATTGAAATTGGAAGGTTTTAGAAGTAACGACACAAAGGCAAGTCATGAATTATTCAAACCCGTATACTATTTACATTCAGAGATATCCACCTCGGCACTGAGAGACCGTCACACGTCTTTTCTGATCTGTGCGGTGTGTTTTGCATAAAAAAAGCAGGAACCATAAATGCACTGACATTTAATTCAGATGTAGCCTAAAGTCTGATCACAGCACCGTGTCTGTAATGTAAAAAGGCACATCGTAAAAGGGAAATCTACCAGAGAGAGAGAGAGTGAGAGAGAATGTGTAAAACGAGAAGAATACATGTAATTTGATTGTAATTGTTTGTGCAACAAGGGAGGAACAAATGACGTAATTTAGCAAATTAAAAGAAACACGTATTCTTGCTTTTTATCAGCTGCTGATGCTTTAAACATGTAATATGTACGCTCCCCTGCAAGCAACACCTGGCCGAATGAAAGTGAATTTATTATCCAATATAAGCATTTCAAAATTGTTGTTGATTAATTTCCTGTTTATTTATTAATCCATTCATTGGCTAATTGTTTTTGGATGACAATAAATGAAAGAAAGGTGTTTATGGCCTCGAGGTTGGAGCTAGAATGAAGAACATGTTGCTTGCTATTTCACCTGTCAGCTGCTACAGTATATACACAGCGCTGACTTAACTTAACCCTACAATAATTTGTACAATAATTCAACTGTACAATACTGTCATTAATACTGCATTTATACTGTTCATTCAAGAAATATTCATATTCATTTCTTATTTATACCTTCTGCGATTTATAATATTAAAGGTCCCATATTGTAAAAAGTGAGATTTTGGATGTCTTTTATATTATAAAGCAGGTTTTAAGTGCCTTATAAATACTGTTAAACTATCAAAACGCTCAATATATGGAGAAACACACACAGCCCGAATTCAAAAATTGTGCGTTTGAAACAAGCCGTTAGGATTTCTGTCCATTTGTGATGTCACAAATCTACAATAGTTAGACCATTACACAGATTTAAAACCTAAACATACTAAATGTGTCCCAGTTTATTTCCGGTTGCAGTGAATGTGAACGAAATCAGCTGACAGGAAGTAAACATGGACCCAAACTGTTGCCTAGCAACGCAATTGAACAGAGCGTTTCAGACTGAGGGTGAATACAGGTATATCCAGGCAGACTGTATGAGGAAAATAAAGTTAACATTAACATTACAGCATGTAAACATGTTCCAGTAGAAACATAAAATACAAGTATGAACCTGAGAATGAGCACGATATGAGACCTTTAACACACTTAATAGATGCCAATTCTCAGCATTTTGTATTTACTTATTTGCCCTGTGGTTATTTGTTATATATTACACGTGTTAATGCAAATATTTGTACACATTTCATATTTGTTATATCCTCATTGTCTTTAAATTTTAGTACTTTTATTTCTTTACATATATATTTATATATATTGTAGCATTATGTATATGATTTGCATACTCCTTTATTTCTTTATACACAAGCAACTGTAACACCCCGGGGATTAATAAAGTATTTCTCATTCTGATTCTGTTAAGATGAATTTTCTTTGAAGGGTTGAGAATACATTAGGAGTGAGAAACAGTGGGCATATGGCACCGCATTATATTCACCAAGAAAATGTTCTAAGGGGCTCAAAGCTTGTTTTCCCACAAGCCCCATATTCCTTAAATCTTCCCATCTCCATTGATGAACTGTGCTGATCCCTAAAGCTAAATGCTTTTGGGCAGAAAGGAGACATACTATATTATTTATATGGACAAATGTTCAAGGAGAAGCTCTCTGGGTATTATGCTGAAATTGTGCTCTTTAGCTATCGGGCTTAGGGCTGCCTTGCAGATTGAGTTTAGGGCTGCAAATCTAAGAAAGGATTTAAGGCCTTTTGCCCTGCAGGTGAAAGACCCATTTATGAAGCAAACGACCTCCTTGTTCTAGATATTTTTTGTAGATCTCCCCAATAGTGCCTTGAGCTTAATTTGGCATCTCTTTCTGCGCAAATCTCTGGATCTCACACAGCTAGATTGTGGTCCATGTGGTGCTGAATTAAATTGCAGGATACAGACTGAGACAGACCAGAGATAGCTGATTGGAAGGGATCTATTCCACCTTTGCACCCAACCTTTCACCCAAAATGAAGTCGCTATAACAAAGTAAAAAGGCACCAAAAATGTGTAGAGCATATAATTCATGTGGAATTTTATTAGAATATTCCTACGTTTTTGCACCCGTCTTTTAAACGGTGTGTCTTTTAAAGGTTGTTTGTTGATGTTCTGCTCTTGATGTTTGTCCTGAATTAATTCTACTGTTTTGCTTTGTTGTTTGGTTGTTAATTTATGCACTGCGATGAAGCCAAAGAAATGTTTTTTTTTCCTCACACTGCTGACAATAGTTTCCAAATAAATAACTTACTAATACTAACTGCATTTGTTTATTTTAAGTTTAAGTTATTCATGCATTTTTTGTAATTTGTAGTATAATATTTATTATATAATATGCAAGCCACACATGCACTTATTTACAGAGGCCTCTCTGGGACCTGCGTTCTTGTTTGCTGTGTCTGTGTTGTTGTGTCGTACTTGAGAGGTGTTTGGATCATAGACTGTATATAAAAAGTGGACGTAGTCACCATGACGCCACCCATTGGTTTGTGGACTGCATTTTTGAAGCCTCGCGTTCGGCATTTTAGCCATCGCCATCTTTGTTTATTGGAACCCGAAGTGACACGAGAGGGTGGAGCTAAGTACGACCGAATGCTGACTGAGACATTTTTAGGCGACCAAAATGTTATAATTAACTTTGATGAAGTGAAAACACACCGTGAAAGGGTTAAAGTTGTAACTCAAAAAAAACAATGGACAACTCCGTGGTAGCGACCTGTCAATCACAAGGTAGCCCCGCCCTAAAGCATCCCCTGCTTTATGGTCTATCTGACTCTAAATGGGACCATAATTTACTAAATGAACATCATGCTGTATTGAAGAAGACTTGAAACCAGCGATATGCTGGCCTCTTGGCCAGGTCTCCCTTGCAGAAGAGATCGTTGATCTCAACTGGTTAAATATGGGATAAAAAACCAAAACATTTGAGTTTGACGTGTCTTGAAAGAAACAAGACACATCATACACCCAAACTGCACAATGCATACGGTGTAAGCATCAGTGTATGCCTTATCATATCAAGCAGCAATGCCTATATCGCCTTAGCTAAATATCATCTGCTTTATCCCATTATCATATCGCACATGCGTTCATACCACAAGCATAAATCACACTTGCACATGTTATTGGATCAAACCCACATCACTGACACAGAGGGGCATGTCTGCCAGTAGCTTCATCCCCCTTATCCTGTCACCCAGATGAGGAACATTAAAGGACTTCCCTGCTTGGGCCTCAGGAGGCCAAACACGGCCAGCCAATGGGATCGTCAAGGAGGCGTCACGTGACCCCCGCAAAGAGAGATCATGTTGTAGATCATGACAATCCTTTTTCTCTGTGTGTAAGTGTTCATGTGTGTGCATGATGTGTGTGTTTTTAAATCCTCTCGGTAGAAGGGGATTATACGATACAACAACCAGAGGGGTTATGCACAAGTGTCAGGTGGTTATTTGCATGCAAATGGCAGAGAGAGAGAATAGAAGAGAGAGAGAGAGACAGGCCATGGAGCTGCAAACTGTGTCCTCTGATCGTGAACTGCCACAACCACGAGGCAAGAAAGACTGTTTGAATGCACGGATGTTTGCGTGTGTGCTTGATAATCTCCTAAAAACGTGCAGGGTTGCATCTCTCGAGGATTCGACACATTTGCACCTGAGTCTTGTGTTTACTTACAGGCTTCAGTAATATGATATGATTATGATTCATCTGCACTGTACACAGCTCCTATTTTTTCTCCCTCCTCAGTTAGTGTGTCAATCCTCTATTATGTAGCTATCTGGGATGTGCCAGCCCCAATTAACCAGGTCAAATTCCTTGTGCATCTGCTGTATCCTACTTGGCAAATGAAAGGGGGCTCCCGTTCCTCACGCTCAGAGCTCAAATCCAACGCGTTTCTCTGCTGCACCGAAACAACAATGTGTCTGCTGATGAGGACGCATGCATGCTATACTTTCATAGCTTCTTTGAAATGTCTTTTAAATGATGCGACAAAACCGTGGTAATACTCAGTCAGACAGCGGCTGTACCACGGTTTTGCACTCTGCGGCTCACGGTACTGCAGTTTCACAAGCGTGTCAGAAAACTACGGTGGCCTTCAGGTAACGTAGAAATGTGAATGGCTACTGTAGAAACAGGGCGGACTCGGTGAAGAGGAGCCGCTCCCTATGTAAATATGAAGGGCTCATTCTAAGCTAACAAAAACACAACGGTTCTTAGTTTCAGGTGATTATACACCAATGAAAAAGTTATAGTTGTGAATGTTATATTCCATATCTGCTAATAGATCCCCAGAAACGTTACACACTGTTCCTTTAAGGTAGAGTGATGTGAAGGAATAATTCATAAACCAGTGTCGACTGTTGGGAGGAAACAGGGTGAGAGTCATAGTCTCTGATGCCAAAGTTTCATGCTGTGTACACTCAACAGTCCATCCTGGACTCCCGAGGAGGTTTTGTGCTGGTTAAACAATGAGAGGACAGTCATTATTTATACATAGAGGCTTGTTGGGAACAAAGTAACATATGAGATTTGAAATGTTTGGAAAAAAAATGCTTTTCTGTTCTGATGAAGACAGTCTGACTAAATGCAGTTTGGTTAGCTCACACTGCCAAACTAGTCATTGATATTTGAGTTTAAAATTCTGTGACGTTGGGGACAAAAGACACATGACGCTGCTAGTCCTTAATTTCTTTGTGCTTGTAGCTCAGCGTAACAATCAACAGCAGCCAACTCTGTTCTACTAAACTCAGCACCACGGACAGCGACTCACAGATCAAGCCCATACAAGCCATACAACAGTCGAACATGTCTGAGGTCTGAGGGACGTGTGATGATTATAACACCATCTGACACCCGTTTGTTGTACCGACCACATACCACACTGGTTTCTGATGGCTTCAAGTACAGTGTCGTCACAACTACGCTGTTGCACACTGATCTGATGTATGAATCACATTTGATATTGGCATGACTGATTGACATGCAGCAGTTGGACTTTATGACGACTCTATAATGAATAAAAGCTTTAAAGAGGACATATCATGACACTTTTTCAGTGCTTGTGCACATACATTTGGGTATCTGGAGTGCCTACCAACCCACACACTGGGTAATAAGACAACCCAGTCGGTTATTTGTGGGTTGATTGGATCAGAAAACATGTGATTCAACAAGCAGTACAGATTCAGCTCCCCTTCCTATGTCACATGCAGAACATATCGGCCACAGCGTGAGAACCACCTTGGCAACAAACCCTCAGGAAGAGCGTCGGTCGTCGATCCCAACTTTCGTAGTGGCCAAACGGCAGTACTGCAACTTCCGTGTCCGTCACGTGACGCCATTGGGCCCAAAAATACTTTTTCCCATAGACTTACATTGGGAAAGAGACGTCTGTAACTCAGCGGATTATTTTTTTTAGGTGAATCAACTCCCCAGTATGAACACTCTAATAGCCCTTATTTAAAAAAATACATTTTTAAAGTTGTAAAACGCACTAATAGCTGTATCCAGAGTTATTTTCCTTTCTCCATTCATGTAAATGAGACCCAGACCGAGGCTGGAGCGCAAGCTGTGACGACGGCGTGACGTTGGGACCCCGTGACCGAGTTATGTGACCGAGCGGACGCTACTGCGCATGTTCCATGTGCCCAAGATACGGGTACTTTTCCAGGCGGAAGTCGAACCATTTAGGCTTCATTTGCCACTGAGCAACTTTCATAGGAATGAACGGGGCCCCGCCTCCAACGCTGTAGGCACTGAAACGGAGCGTTTCAGATGGAAGGTGAATACAGGTATATTCAGACAGACAGGATGAGAAAAATACTGTCTTTTTGAACATTAAAGCATGTAAATATGTTCTAGTAGAAACCTAAAATACACCTGAAAATGAGCATGATATGTCCCCTTTAATACATGTGCAGTGCATATCAACGGACATCTCATTAATGTGTAAATTAATACATACAGTATTGGCTCAAGTAAGTGATGCCAGGACCTGCAGTCTCCCACTAATCCAACACATCAGGAGTCAGCAGGATAATCCCAGTTATATCATGATATCATGGCCTGCTCTGGCAGTGTGCACACATTCATGTTAAAGAGACAAAAGAATCATTGTAATCTGTCAATATGTGTGTGATGCACACATGTGTGAAGAACGCTCTTTTTTTTAGAAGATAAGCAGCACATTTACATACTGTACACACTGTATACACCAGCGATTACTGTGAATAACGAGATTAGGTAATTGTTTGATTAAAGTGTTTACATGGTTCCCACTAACCTGATTTCCCAAATTTTACATGATGTGTGTGATAATCTAGTTAGTGTACAGAAAGATGGGAGGTAGCCTGCAGGAATCTGATTAGCATAACAAAATAAGAGAGAGGGGAAGTGGAGGGACTTTGGTTTTATTGCATTGATGAATCTTCTTTCATGTATTTCAAATTCGTTTTTCGACCACGATGCTGCTGTTTAATGTGTAGAACACTTTGTTCACAATACCCAGAGTAAAATACTGAACGGAATCAGAGTGATTGTAAAAGTACGACTGGAATGCACGCGATAATAACGTGTGAACGCAAATTCTCTAACACATTAATGCAATAGATCTTTTGGAGGATGTAGTGGGCTCAATTGTAAAGCTAGAGTGAAGATACTGGTATCATATGAAACTAAAAAATCAAAGGAATCTATTGGTACCAACCATGTCATACTAGCTTGTCGTGAAGGACATTATATAACGCTCCAAACTTGCACTAAATTTTGGCGAGGAAAAACTGTCATGGCCATTTTCAAAGGGGTCCCTTGACCTCTGACCTCCAGATAAGTGAATGTAAATGGGTTCTATGGGTACCCACGAGTCTCCCCTTTACAGACATGCCCACTTTATGATAATCACATGCAGTTTGGGGCAAGTCATAGTCAAGTCAGCACACTGACACACTGACAGCTGTTGTTGCCTGTTGGGCTGCAGTTTGCCATGTTATGATTTGAGCATATTGTTTTATGCTAAATGCAGTACCTGTGAGGGTTTCTGGACAATATCTGTCATTGTTTTGTGTTGTTAATTGATTTACAATAATAAATATATACATACATCTGCATAAAGCAGCATATTTGCCCACTCCCATGTTGATAAGAGGATTAAATACTTGACAAATCTGCCTTTCAGGTAAATTTTGAACAGATATAAAATTTGCAATTAATCAAGATTAAATATTTTAATCAACTGACAGCCATATATTAAATACATTATCATCTGAAACACAGATAGTTAGCTGAGATACTGAAAATTTAATTTCTTATTTATGTATATTAATATATTCAATATTTATTTTTCTCATACATAGAAAGAATTGATGATGTTGGTCCTGTATTTATCACTATAATATTAATGTTTTTTTTAATTTTAATTAACCAATGCAAGGTTTGTGGTATGTTAATAAAATATGCCTTTATGGGCTACAGTAAACAAACAAACTTTTTTCTTGCACATTTTTAGCTGTATTATTAAAGATAAATATAACGTATGTTGCAAGTCAACCTGCCGTTTCCTGGTGAATGCTGGGGGTTATCTCATGGGAGATGTGCATTTCTGAATCTATTATCTTTGGAACCTGTTATGGAAACCCATCATTGAGGACATGAGTACATGAGTACATCACGGGATGCTCACACAGTGAACATGATCTCCATATTATACGCTTGAGAGCCACGCTGACTACATGAGTGAATCTATAAAACATCCCATGAAATCCCTACAAAACTATATGCGGTAGGAACATGTTCACACGACAAGGTGGTGACAAATCATACAGCAAACTGCATACATTAGTACAGTGGAGCACTTATACTGGAGGTGAAAGGTGCTTGATGATAAAATGCACCGCTTAAGAGTGCATACCTTCGTACAGTTTGTAATCTCAACGTGTTAACGTTGGCCGCGAGGATATTCTGACACAAGAGAGAGAGGAATTAGCATATAGAGTCCATGAATCATTAATAAGAAGATTAATTGATGTTTCCATTCATTAATGAGGCGGGGACGACGAACAAGGCTTGACACGTCAGAGTGCCACGGCATGAAAGTGGATTAGTCTTGTCTAAGAAGCCAGGACGCCATTATTCTGTGTACTAAGTCCCATTTAATACTGAGGGGAAACACACAGGCTTAACTGTGTGCGTATGTGTATTTGACTTTGTGGATTTGTGGGAGTGTGGCTCTGTATGTGTGGGGTCTGAGGTCTTTGGGTGGGCTTAAAGAAGGTTCTCTCTCCCTGGTGAAAGCAGGAATTTTCAGCATTTTCAAAGTCTCTGACCAGCAGAGGGCACCATAACAGACTAAAATTACAAATCTTGAAGTGCTAACTGTAAGAAAATCCAAATGTTCTTAATAACAGGGCATCTAGGGCACAATCAAGGTACTGTATGTGCATTAAGTTTCATGATGTCCGGAGACAAAGACAGGCAGCAGAAACAGCTGATCAGTCATGTGAGTTTAACGTTCGCTTCATCAGAATTTAATCGGCAAAGGTGTTTCCATAAATCCATCTAGTGCATCAACTCTTTTACAACAAAGATAAAAAAAAAAAACACCAAGTGAGCATAAAACTTTTTTCCTCAATTGAGAAAGTTTTATCGAATTTTGCCGTTTCCATACAGCTTTTTTTAATGCCATGAAAATGCTCATAAAAATGAGTTTATGGACGATATGACGTGAGCTGAGATTTACGGTGACAAAGTCACATCCATTCTGAGCCCAGAAGCGTCCGTTACGCATTTATCTCTGTACGTTCATGAAGTGGAGTCATCTAGCTTTGAGATCAGCACAAGTTAAGATATTTTAAAATGATGCAGACTTTATCTCAATTAAGGGAATTATTGTCTGTTTGCATGTAGCCTCATCTTTCCATTGACTTTGTATGCATCACGCTGCCTTCTAATTTGCTTCACGTTCATTCTTAACACACTTGTACACCCGTCTCAAACCATCTGTCCTCTCCATCCGTTGGAGACATTAGCATTTTGTCCCTCAAAGCTGTGTTTCCCGCCTCGTGAATGTCACCGCATCTCAGTCGCACAGCCAGTGCTCTTATTATCCCGGCTGACTCATAACAGCAGAATGAGGTTAAACTCTTAAATCACCAACATTACAGGTACAGTAAACACACTTCTTAAGCTTGTTTCTGTTTGTCAGGACGAGCTGCAGGATGACAGCAGGTTCCTGTGAGGATAATTGTCATGCATAGCTGGTCATCCTCCCCCCCCTCCACCGGGCCCGTTGGCCTGCCGAGGCGGCGACAGCAGGCCCAGGTGCTTCCTGTAGTCCTGCAGTCTTCCAGTGTTTCAAGGTTCCAGAGAGCGGATGGGAGATGTGACCGCTGAGGTCATGCTTGTCACGTTTCCCTGGCTGACTTCTGTCTCTAACCTCTATCTGCCTCGTCTCTGTCTCTCTCTTCCTCTCACCAGCTTTTTTTTCCCCCCTCAACTATGCTTCTCTCCTTTCAGACATGCCCGGCTGCATAATTCAAGACAGAGAGCAAGCTCTGATCAGACAAAAGGAAAGAAGCAAAAAAAAAAAAGATTGTTTTTTGAGGAGGTAATGAATATTTAAAGCAGGGGAAAGGGACATTTCTTAAGCTGTGTGCCTTGAATTGTTTTTGTCAATTTTTGCCAAAGTGAGTCGTATCATGACGGAAATAAGAGCAGCAGTATTTTTATTTTATTTTTTTTAAACAAATGCATTGTTAACACGGTCTGTCTATTGTGGCCCATTGTGTTCCATTAGCTTGACACATTCAAAACACCGAGCAGAGGCCTTTGAAGGCTGTGATCTACGGAGCAAACTCTAACAAAGTCCAACTCAAATCCTGTTTTCATGGCAACAAAGGCGAACCCCATGTCCGTAACTTCACTACATCATTAAAAAAATGTACCGCCATATTTAGGTGGAACTGATGTTTTTTGTATACATATTTTATTAAACTTAGACGGGGGGCTAGACAACACGTTATTTTGGTTAACTGAATCACAAATCCTGAATCATTATCACCATCTGGGATTAAAAGTAGCACACCCAAGTTCACAATGTCAGCATGTTCCTTTGAACCTTTAGATAGATGGATAGATGGATGGTTAGATGGATAGATAGATAGATAGATAGCAGTGGAGGATGGTCCTTAGAGGCAGAAGAGGTTGCTCCTCCTCTATCATGAGAGGTAAGAGAGTGTAGGAAGGTCTGGATTCTTCCTCATAACTACCTTCCAAAGTATTCATAAATATCACCCTGTCAATCACTACTTGCAGAAATAAACAAAAAAGACAAAAATATTTGTCATTGATCATATCTTTAAAGACATTATTATGGGATAATGTGGTGTTTGGTTTCTTCAAAAAACCCTCAAACAATATTTTTCTTAAAATAAATTTGATGGGTTTTCTTCTAATCTTTTATTCATAAATATAAATTTAACAATAAATATCTTATTTTGTTGTTTTCTTGAAGGATGTTGAGCAATATGTGATAACCACTTTCTAATTTGACTAAGAAAAAAAGGCTATTCAGACACTCAATATATGCAGGTTGTGTGAAATACCCCCGGTTCTTGTCATTGTTATACTGAATGTGAATTATATTCTTTAGTTTCATAAAGAAAGAAAGTAGAGATAAGTAGCCAACTAGTGTAAAAGAACATGACGCCGTGGGTTGGTTTTCCTCCTGTCCTCTCCAATGTTTTGAGTCACCAGCCGCCACTGATAGATAGATAGATAGATGGATGGATGGATGGATGGATGGATAGAAAGATAGATAGATAGATAGATGTACTTTATTGATCCCAAATTGGGAAATTATTGTGTTACATCAGCAAGTTATCTAGGCAATGCATGGAACAGTAAATAAAATGTACATATCAACACTAGAGAAATATATCCATGGAATACAAAATATAAAGAAGATTGGAATCCACAATAAATATACCCGACTACTACAACTACCTTAAAAAAAGAGAAGAAAAATACTGCCGCTTTCTCACGTCCCTTGTCAACGAAACCACTACAGTTCGGTTTAGGGAAGAACTACATGGTTGGGCTTTAAACTACTACAGTGAAAATGACAAATGTGCAAGATTATTACAGGAAAGTGCATATAACTGGTTTAAACAGGCGAGCTGCTCCCTCACCAGCCTTTCATACTAAATCTGTTATTTCAGAACAGGATACGGTGGATACAGAAGCAACGTGGCGATGCATTTACAGCATTTCTTTTCCAGTCCTCTACATGTTATTTCTATATGCAACTATTCTGCATCACTGAGACACATTTTTAAATTCAATCCAATGGGAAATCACGTGGTATGTGTTCATGGGTTAAACTCATATTTGCACACGGATTTTGTAGAAAATAACCACCGTTGTGTGAACTGGTGTGACAAATATTGGCCATTTTGCAGATATTTACAATAAGAATGTTTTGTTCAGTGCATTGAAGAAAAATGAAATGTAGGCAGCCTGATATGTTTCCCCCAAATTGTAAGGTACTGGTATTGTATCGTATCGGCCATGTAAAACAGCAGCATTTGGACATAATTCATAGCGGCGTTACTAGACGTCCCTCTGACAGTGAAACTGAGTTCAAACCATTCGGAGAAGGGACCTGTATTGAAAACAGTCTTCTCATAAAGGAATTGTTCTTCATATGCACACTGGATTCTCAAGGTCTCAAAACATTGAAAATCTTTTTCTTCAACCTGTCTGCTATGCTCAGGAATCTTTTTCTATAACCGATATGTAGCACAACTAGACTAGACTTGCCTTTTTGAAAAAATAATAATAATTTCAGACATCAGAATTTAGAAATTCTTAGACAACTCTTGACTGTTGAGACATTTATTTCCTTCTACCAACTTTTTGACTTTCGCGTCGCTCGTTGTCCTACGTTACTCGCTGCGGCCGTCCGTAGACTCACAAAGGTTTTTGTGATACATAAATGTCAAACGTTCCTTTCAAACCTAATTGAGAATGCAATTTAGTTGTATGGGAACATTATTTTTAGGAGATTAGTCTACATCAGATAACCCATAATTCCCAGCAACACTCTTGAGAGGCACTCCACCATCTCCTTGTTTCTGTTTCATCGGGCTGTCGGGGCAGACGCGGTCAGAGCTCAAACATTACTGAGATGAAATTTTGCAGACATCAGCTGCAGTCATAATCAATTATCTGATATGAATATTCAGCGGCACTTTGCATCTCTTTGCATAAATCCATCTCAGCAGCTCTCCTCCCAGAGCCTCTTTAAAACACTCCTTGGACTCTGTAACCAGTTATGAAGCGTTTCCACCCTAAACATCTATCTCACTGATGCCATCAAATGGTTTGCTCCCCAGGAGACAGCAACCCTCATCCATGGCTTGATGTCAATCCGAATAAAATTGATTTGTGATTGTTGCATTCATTATGCTTGGAAAAAAAATACCACCGCATGTCAATCAGCGAGGTGGTGCAGTGTGCTCACGCTGGGGCGAAAGCCTCGGGGAGGTTTGGACGAGAGGCAGCCGAGTAGAGCTGAGCTAGACCAATCTCCTCCGCAGCAGGAGTCCTATTACATGGCCTTTCGCTTCATTCTCTTTATGTGTTTATATGCGTCTATCTAATAGCTTTTACACAGTTGCATAAAAACTCAATCACAACCTATCCCCCCATTCACTTTTGCATAAATCAGTCCGAGCTCACTTCACATAGTGAATTATAAATGACTGCACGGCTTGCAGGGAGAAGAGAAAAAAGGAGTAGAATTTAAAATCAAAGCTAGTAAATGCCATCATATAGACGAGACTATTATGTCTGAGTCATGGTTTTTGTCAGTGTTTATATTTTCACACAGATAGATCAAACCGTTGGCCTGCGGCAACGGCTCTAACAACTTGTTTATTTCAGACAGCATATGAGCCGAACGTAGAGATAATTCTATAGATCTGTTGTGCATCTCTTGTCTTGCAGTGAGATACTCAGACTGCAGCCATCACTCAGCCTGACATCGCCTTCTTGGTTGCTATTTTCTGTGGGGGCGGGGGGCGATTTGATTTTGCCCCAACCTGACGCTACTGATTGATAGGCTGCTTCGACAAATATTAGTCAACGCTGAGGCTGTGTTAGTCAGACTACAGTTAGCAGACCAATCAATACTTTTTTTGCATTAACAATCAATATAACTGTTCAATTCTTTTTACTGTGTTTTAGCTTATTGATTTGGTTCAATCGTAATCTCTCATCAACCAGGTTTCTAGTTAAAAACAGCTCTGATGAATCCGCTGAACGCCACCTGCTCAGAACCAAAATGGTAGGCAAAGTAGCCGGTGAAAAGAGTTGAACAGTTAGCTGCTAAAGATGTTTTTCTAGAGACTTCAAAAATATGTATAACAGACCGTAGCTATGTATAACAGAAAGTTACTATGTATAATAGACTGTTGCTATGTATAACAGACTGCTGCTATATACAACAGATAGTTGCTATGTATAACAGACCGTTGCTATGTATAACAGACCGTTGCTATGTATAACAGACCGTTGCTATGTATAACAGACAGTTGCTATGTATAACTGACCGCTGCTATGTATAGCAGACCGTTGCTATGTATAACAGACCGTTGCTATGTATAACAGACCGTTGCTATGTATAACAGACCCTTTCTATGGGCCGGCTCTGATGTCGGACTCTGGCAGACTGTTTTTGTGTCAAAATATTGATTTCTTCAGTAAGTAGTCGTGTAATAAGCGGGATAATGTACAGCTAGCGGGTCATTGTTGTGAAAGAATCCCCTTCTGTCGGGGACAATTTCACAACAATGACCCGCTAGCTGTACATTATAACTTAAGCCTCATAGCTGTGGGATGGTAGGAGCCTGCTACACCTACTGTACTACATTGTTGTAAAAACTAAGGTCCCTAGAGGTCGCTGTCATCTTCTTTTATTCCTTCTTTTGTTGATTGCCCATGTGAATCTATGAGGCTTCTAACCACCGATTACGCCCATATAATGACCTGATAACAGTCGAACCGACTGAATGATATGCATATTAAAAAAAAGAAAATATGTTGAGGTGTCCTGAAAACAAAGATGATTGCCTCCACGGACTGTTTTTCCTGTATTATGGACACCTCAAACATGAAAGACACACTATGAGAGCAGGTAGTCGAGTCAAGTTTTGCAATAAGAAATATGACCTTGATCTTAAACCTGTCAAACACAGCCGCCCTACGGCTGCTCAAGCTGATCTGTCAGAGATTGGCCTGAGATCATTGGCCATGAAAGTCAATACTCATCAGGTATGACGCATCATGGTATTTCTCAGCAGAGACAGCTCGGACCTTCACAAGTGGGCTGACAGATTATGACGGCAATTACATACCAATAATTGGCTGTACTGGTGTGACGCACATGCCCCCCCCCAAACACACATGCACAACCTCTTTCTCATGCCCTCTATATTTGTCCTTGCTGCCTGTGGCTAAAGGGTTGTCCGTGAACCATGACCCCCTCCATCCTCCCCATGAGGGCCCTCAGGAGTCAGTGGGTCAGTCAGCTGAGATTTGATTCATTGACCTCTCAGAAGCTGTCAAATGTTTTCTGTATCGGCGTCGGAGCTCGGGGTCAACTCAATCGGCCGGCTGGGGAGATTGGGCTTATCGGAGAGGCTAACGGTTACGATGGGGTCACACTGGGCGACTCACACAGATGATGATGCTGCGAGGCTATCTGCTATCGAGGGGTTTGAGATAGAAAATATAGCTCGTATGAATTGCTACAGGCCATCACTGCAATATCACCAACGTGATTGCTCTTAGCATGAAGAACATGCACGCAAGTACCAGTCAAATAAAACAGCTCAATGACGGCCAGATGTTGGGACAGATAAGAGTGATGCACAACTGCTTGGATTGATTTCTGAGGAATTTATTGGGGGGCATTATTTTGCAAACAACCTTGGATGCTCTGAATGAAATAGTAAATCCATCTGTGGGTCGTGCATGGCGGTGGACAATTCAGGGCTATGCAGATCACCTTGGATTCCTACAACTGGGATGAAAGCCTGTGGTTTTGTAAAAAGCTGCACTGCCTACAGCTCTCAATCTCATAAAAATGGTTAGCACCGAGCTCCATTTTTTCCCTCTCTGGGCTGTCTGCTGCTCTCTGGGCTTTTACTGCGGTCCTCGGGGCCTCCCCCGCTTTTAATAGCTTTAAGAGGGAATCTGGAGGACAATGTCTGCTTCAAAGAATAACCATGTTTCTTTTTTTTTTTTAAATTAAGCTCTGCTTTAGAAGTCTTTGATCAAGCAGCCTGTTAACGTATATGGGGCCTTACACATGCCACGTCTTTTGCACGCTCAAATTGATCGTTGTCAAAGTAGACGCATGGCAGGCATGCTCAAACGCCGTTGTGACGCACAAGCGTTCACAAGCACCTATTTTTCTGTTTGCGACGGCTGCGTCCCGAGATAAAAATAGTTCAACTCTTGGAACTCTGCAGCGCGCATCACATGTCATATGACGGGGAACAACCAATCACAGCTGGCAGAGATCTTTTCTTTCTTCCGTAAACATCATCCTACGGTAAATATACGGAGGAGAAGGTATTCATTTTAGTGCAGGGCTACCCAGAGCTTTACCATCCGTCCCACGGACGGTTTTACTGGCTTCAGCCTTTCTGACTGAAGACGTCCCAACATCCTGTTGAAAGGTCAGACAGACTGACACGGAGAAATGGAGCAGTAATGTTACTGTGAGGGATTTACAGTGCTGGAGATCCATTTATCTTTGTTTTGATTGTGTTTAGTTTAGTCAGTGAGGTTTCCCGCTAAGTTAACGTAACTTTGTCATCATCGTCGTCGCAGCTCGTAGGTTTTGGTTGCTTAGTAACGGTAGGCACGACAACCGCGCAAACCTCTCAAGCACATCGGAAATAATTTTTTTTTGTGTACATAGACACAAATTTCACATATATTTCGTGATGGTCAGCACAAAATCAATTTGTATGGGCGTATTGTCAAAAAAACACAGGAGTTTCACCCAGGAGGTTTCGTACCCGGTGTTCATGTCCCGTGTGAAACCAGAAGTCAAAGTTGCCTCCAAACGGCTCTCAACATGGCGACGGCTGAGCCGGCGGCTCATAGCTAATAGTGCTAACAGTGCAACAGAGCTGACAGAGCTAACAGTGTTAACCTGCGGGCGGGACTTCGCCTCTCTATAGAGAGCTTTTAATACATGATGTGGGTTTAAAAGATGAAATTCTTAATTTTCTTCTCTAAAGCCACCCCCCCACCCCTCCCCTACATTTCCTTGTACAGTGCTTATTTTTCCACACATGCTTTTGTGTGGACTTTCTTTGTCATACAACAAGTGCCAGCACGGCTAAATGCTCCCTTTCAGAGCCTTGTCATGTTTAGTCAGAGGGGAGTTGGTTGGTGCAGTTGTTCCTGCTCTCCGGTGTGTCGGCTGTTAGGTTGCAGGTTGTAACGGAGCAGCTGGGGGAATACTCGGCAACAACTGTTGGTAAACAGGGATTTAATCAATGAGTGTCTGAAACTATCACAAGCTCGCCAGATACTTTACATAAAACAGCCTGCGTTGAATAAGGCCCAGACTTCTCCTATCAGGGAATCTCATAGGTACATTTTGTTCTGAATAATCCTTATGAGCTTTGTCCACTGCCAGCTTTCTCTTTCATGTTACTCTCCGTTGTATAATAGCCAATAAAAGGCAGAAATACTGTATGTAAAAAACGAATCCCTCCAGTGCCTGATCTTTACACTCCAGTTGGAGCTGTGAATGCAAAACAGCCGCCACTTGTGATGATTAAAATAACATCTCGTGGCTGGTGACACACACACATCAGGCCCAGTACCCCGTGGTAGCGGCTCAGCTGTGACATGCAATACTAAGATAAGACGCAGGAAAGAGGAATCATACCCCACAAACTCCCCGTTCTGAAGGGAATTCATTCATTTCAAGGTTTTGTGGAGAAATAATTTCACTTAATACAAAGCAAGATAGGAATGGAAATGAGGGGTTGCTCCTCAAAAGAGACAAATCATCGCCCAAGAACCCGACATTTTACGAATATTAAACGGTTTCTGTTTTCAGAGCACACCACGCTGCCCAAAAAATATCTTTCACAGGCAGGATAATGAGAATTTAAATGGCCAAAGATAAGTATGCACACAGTGAAGTGGAAGAGGGAGAATATCTGAAACAGAATGGGAAATAAAAATATTATGAAAACATTTGTCAGATTTGCTCGCGACGTGGAGATGAAACTAATATAGTGGGTTTGAGTCGGTTGAGCGAGACACAGAGAGAGAGAGAGAGAGAGAGAGAGAGAGAGAGAGAGGAAATACTGCACTGATAAGATGCAGTAAATGTCTTGCTCCCATCTTGCCAATAAAGATTATTTGAATTTCAAAGCAGGAGAGGAAGGAGGGGAGGAGAGTGGTGTCGCATACTGAGAACGCTACCTTTTCTTTTGCGAGCTATTATGACATAAACAATTTTTTGCATTCCAGGAAGCTCTGCAGGAATAAATACCACAGAGGAGGAAACAAAGTACACAAAGCAAGGAATCATTGCACATGTGATACAAAGACACGCGTGCACAGATTATATGACTAAACAAGAAGAGAGTGACAGTGAGAGGGAGTGCATAATTGCAGACAAAGACAAAGTGTTTCATGAGCAGGGTGATAAAGTGCATATTAAATTAGCCTTAGCTCTATCGATCGCTGCACTGCAGCACGAATGGATGCGGTGCATATCAGAGAGATTCAATTATACTCATATAATCAGCTTCAATTCCTAACGGAGCGCGAGTCGGACGCGAGGAAAGGGCGAGGGGAGAGGAGGGGAGGGGAGGGGAGGTGTAGAGGAAGAAGAAGGAAGGGAATTATTTGCATAGACTGTATGCAATATTGCTACTTATAAATCATGAAAATGAAAAATATTTATCGGTTTCAAAGAGAATTACGAAACAATAGAAGCTCCCATCCTCATGATTCTTTCTCTGTTTCTTCCTCCTATTCGTGTCCTTTCCTTTACCATCCTCCCCACCGCTTGCTCTCCATCCCTTCCCGCTGTGCTCAGCATTCATCCCTTCACTTCCCCTCCCCGTATTCCTCCTTTCTAAGCCTATTTCCTCTCATTACTAATTCATTAGTCATATTTATTGAAGGGGCTCACTCTGAGGGTGGGGGTGGGAGGGGATCAATGTCTTATTTACACATTTAGACAGTCTATGGACTGAGCTGCGATTAACTGGCCTATTAAACCTCTACCAATACCGCCTTAAATCTGCCACCGGGGACATTTGCCTCCTGATAATGTGCATCTCAATGAAAACAAACAAAGACAAAACTGAATTGTGGGTCCAATATATGCAACGAGGGTGCATTTTATGAGGCACTTATCCGGCATTGTAACATTTTCTATTTAGAACTGGCAACGTTAGGACGAATATTGGATTTATATAAGGAAATATGTGGCTGAGTAGGGCTCATTTTAAATCATTTTTTGCCATGTAATATAAATTCTTAGTGCAAAGTCAAGAGAATAACCTTCAAGTGTGTCATGATGTTTGAAGGACAAGAAGGTGGAGTAACACTCTGCATATCAATGATTTATACATTATAACTAATGGCTTTATTAGTGGTTAATACATGCTTTTCTAGATCAGTTCATTGTTAAGAGTTAATTTGGGGTTGCCAAGTTGTGCAATTCCCTTTGGCTGGTTTATCCTTTGTATTTGGTCATGGCTTACTCAATTTCTAATAAGCTGTTTGCATTTATACAATTCATTAATAAAGGGTTTATACAATAATCTGTTTAAAAATTTAATCTTGTTTAAAAATGCAATTTCCAGAGTGCAGTTACTCACAACTCAGACCTCGCAGGACATTTTACCTGGAGACACCCTCGATTTATGTGAGCAGCTCTTGCAGCTTCTCTCTGCCGTGACTGATTAGTGTTAATACGCTGTGATTCGGTGTCACTTTTACATTATACCGTTTTTTACATCCATTAATTGAGTCATACGAAAAACATATGACATAAATTAAACTGCACATAAACATGGCATAAACATCCATCCAACTGTCTGTATGCAGCTCATATAACAGAAGAAGATGAAAGCATCATTTCTGCAGACAACTGAGCAAGAGTCTGTTTGAAGGGCTGCAGGGTGACGTATTTTTGTAGGCCAACCAGGAAGTTAGCATCACCTGGTTCCCTCCACAGAAAGCCAATGGGATTCTTCCACTGGGTTTTGGATTATTGTAGAAAATAAGCTCTGTGGCAAACAAACATTTATGATACTTACACATTTTGTTCAGTAAGATAATCTTCACAATTGAACACCACTTTTGTTTCGACGGAATAATAGAAACGAGCAGGCCGCCTTTACGAGCAGGGTGCCATGTTGTTTCCTGTTTGAAATGGCGAGCAGAAAACCAGGGACCAATCAGATGCGATCCACGATCGGGTACGTCACCGCTTGAAGGACCAGTTGAGCGGAGCAGCGCGTCTCCTAGTGTCCTCACCGGACCTGGTGGACATGTACCATTACTGGATTTAACATTATAGATATGACCATTGACTATCTGTTTAGCAATTTAACCACAAATTCACTGACTGAGCGTACACGGTCCAGACAGATACTCGTTGACACAACGGTCACATGAGCGCGAGTATACACAACGAGGCTGTAAAGGAGGACGAGTCAGAGGTGTGATGACGTTTAGTCGTTTCATTTAGCCACTTGTTAGCAACGGCCTTTTTTATGACACGTAAAGGCTTCAAAATTCACCAGTGGGATATTTACTTTAATGTATTTTATGTCGTAGAACAAAATGTTAGTATCTCTTCAGCTTGTGTTAACCAGCGATTTCAGGCATCTAACTAAAAACCCGTTGACTTCCAGACGAGGGAACAGGAAGTGCTAAAATGCTAACTCATTTCCGGGTTTTAAGACTCATTCCTTCACCACTCGATTTGAAATAACGGAAAGACAACTGGAAGCTACTGCTGATATCATGTCCATGCTTTTTTTTTCTTCTTTCTCATCCTTTCTCTTGGCTCTTGCAACAGAATTCAATTACTCTCATACTCCCATATAATCACTTTTCATCCCCAAGGCTTGACAGTTTCCCTGGTCTGACAGAAAAAAAGCCTAATTACTCTCTGACCTTGACTCTCTCTCTCTCTCTCTCTCTCATTTCCAGTCTCTCTCTCTCTCTCTCTCATTCCTCCTGAACAGCCAGTCTTTCTCTCTCTCTCTCCTCTATTCCACAACATACAAACACCTGCTCAGACGTGTGAAGCGTGGACATTGTGAGAACATGTTTACACCTTTTGCCCGCACAATTGCACAAAAAAAGGACGCACAAAGGCATGAACTGATTTAATTCCACGGGTCTAGTAAAGCTATCTCTGCTCACCCAGCTTCACCATATAGGCTTTAACTTAATTTCCTTCAATTTCATACCACAGATATAGATGCTCTTATAGTAATTCAAGTCTTTCATGGTCTCAGGCTGTATAAGAGGCTCATCGTTTTTTCTTTTTTAAAGGAGACCAGGCACTTCATTCTGTTGCTGTACGTCTTCAGCTTCTCTGTTCCGAACGTGATGGAGGATAATGTGTGATAGAATTCAAACAGCGCTGTCACTGCAGTCATGCCTCCTGCTCCCCTTAATCTTCTTTTCCATGTCAAATTAAATGTAGAGTAGAGAGCTTGGCAAATGGGTGATTAGTTGTAGAAAAGAAGACACCTTTTCTTCTTGGTGTTTGGCTTTAATGATCGTCATGAAAGGGGAATAAATTGGAGTGTTTTACTAAATTAGTAAAACACACAGTAAACAGCTACACCAAAGCATGGAGGAAATGTTTCAAGGAAATATATAGTTTTCTCTTTTCAACTGTAATGCTTATATAATACAATCTCTTGGACATCGGATGACTTTTTATCTCTCTGTAATTATTGGAAATAGTGGTAAATGACCCCTAATGCTTAAACATTTC
The DNA here is from genome assembly GCF_015220745.1 of Sebastes umbrosus. Classification (NCBI taxonomy): domain Eukaryota; kingdom Metazoa; phylum Chordata; class Actinopteri; order Perciformes; family Sebastidae; genus Sebastes; species Sebastes umbrosus. Next base: position 3,216,768 of record NC_051278.1, read on the forward strand.
TCCCACTTGTCACTAATTGTCTTCAAAGTTTAACTGGATACAACACATTAAACATCTGAAAAAAAGAGTTTTTCCTCATTAGTCACATTCTCACAGACATTTTAATGCACAAGCATGCATGTAGGCACGGCAGCAAAGAGGTGCGTTATTCTTACCTCGTCATCGACCAATGTGCTGCATGTCAATATCACTGCACAGCCAAACACGGTTCAGTACATCTATACATAATATACATGCACTCTACTGTCACTTGTGAGGACATTGCATTGCCTTTCAACACACACCAGCTGCATCACGTAGCATCGTGTCAATTTATGCTCGTCAGTTGACACCTGTAGCTCTCACATGATGTGCCTTTAGACGTGAGAAATACTCAAGAACGGGCTGATCTGGGGAGTAAACATGAAAACGGTGCGGGTTGATGCTCATCGATGCTGGGAAAGCCACCAGTAATGACATGCATCACGTTGCACCACAGGTGTTTGGGTAAAACAACGGGTGTGTGTGTGGCCGTACACTACAACACTAAAACTCCAACATGCCAAATAAACCCAAACCTTATATACGAACTTTAACCAAATAGAACATACAATAAATAGATAATGGGTACCCACAATGTGACTGTTCAAACTGTTTTTTTCTTTAGACTTAATCAATTACACTGCCGGTGGTTATTTATTTTTTATTTATTTTATCTATGCATGCTGAGGAGTCAGCTGTGCCTCTGATCTCGCTTCAGGCGTTTTGCTTCAAGTCGTGTAAACTTGCTTTCCTGCATGTTTTGCCAAATTTTGCAAACGGCTCCTTCAACTAGCAGTTACTAAGCACACTAATAATTGATGGTGCTACAACCAAAGTGCCCTTTACAGACTAACCACAGATAGATCTAGTTATCTGCAATGGTTGCAAATAGCTATCCCTGTATCTCATGTTTGATGTGAACCTCAGATGGTGGCAAAATCACAACATGCTCTCATGGAAATATACAGTACGATGTCTTAAAATACATCTGCTCTGTATACACTAATAGACTACACACTGGTTGAGACCAGCTGGAACAGTTTGTTTCATCCCCCGTGTGTAAAAAAAAAACATGGCAACCCCTGTGTACCGTTAAATATCCTCCCCTATATGCAGTGATACAACACAGTATCCTTCAACAATCGTCCTGTTCCTCCCCCGAGCGCCGAACTTGGCCGAGCTCTTTATTCTTTAATTAGCTCTCTAGGAGTGACCGGCCGACCTCATGTAGGTTTTATACCCTCCATTTCTCCCACGGATACAAATTCGGACTCACGGTCTCGGCTGCTCTCCGCTGTATTAAAAACTAACATGACCTCAATGTCAGACTCACCTCACTCCTTTCGCCTCACATATTTACCCATACAAATACATATTTATGATTCCCAGGTCTGGACTAGTTGCTGGACACGTGTGCATGTGTGTATTTGCAACACCATCAAATGACTACTGAGAACAATAGATGTTTATTTGGTCCGGACCAAGTGAACCAAATCCTATGATACATTTTGTGGGATGGCCTGCTCACTGATAGAGTTAACGTACTGTAGGGCTTCAAATCTCTTGTCCCTGGCCAGATCGTAAATCCACCCATATTACACACGGCCTTTACCTACAAACCATACCACAAAAGTAGAAAAAAAAGACGGATAGTGCCATCGCACTATGCAGCTCTTCCATTGTTCTTTCAGTACAACATAATTAAAAACAAAGAGCTACCTCCAGCAGTACAATTAAAATGTAGGAACACATTCCTCTGTGGATTTATCAAGGTACAGTAAAGAAACCACCGCCATGCATATCATTTGGTTCTGTTTCCATCCCTATAAGTGGCTGGCCACAGCACAAGCTTTGATGTTGTGTAATTATATCTCAGTAAGTTAGAAAGCTTGAAAATGTGCTATACTATGCATACTATGCATACTATGTATGCATACACATATATATATATATATATGTGTGTGCATAATTATCAAATTTAAGGCATGTAGTAAGAGCGTCTCAAGTCGCAAAAAATAATGAGCTCAGTATTTCTTCTACACTAAACAACATCTTAGAAGTGTGTGAGCATGTGTGCCATTATAACATTATTTTATATGATCACCCTGGCAGACGTTAGCAGCCACCCCTGTGAGCTCGCCAGTCGCTATCAGCTGATTTATAACACGAATCAAAGCTAATTCCACCGACTTTCGCCCCGCGCTTCACCATCTGCAATGCTGATCGATCTGCCCTTTGTATCTCCATAAGCCAGCCTGCCGAGCACTAATAGAGGAGGTGTAAAGTTACTTTGTGACCTTAATAAAACCTTCACTTTGTTCTTTAGCTCGCCGCCGCCTCCTGAATCAAGCGGCTCAGCGGCTCAAACATCCCAACCTGGACACTGTAAATCTGCTCAACTACCCAGATCCTCTCCTTCTATCCTTCCTGCTGTTTGCTCTCTGCATGATGCTGCGACACAAGTTGTCACATAAAAAAATGCCAGACTTCCCTCCTCCATCTCTAGGAGTGTGACAGGGAGAAACTACACAAGTGATGGAGAATTATTAATATGTAAAAATAAAAAAGTGAGGTAAGGTTGAGAGGTCATACTGGAACTACAATAAAGGATTCAGTTTGAGCATTTTTTTTTTTCATTTACCGTGCTGAAAAGGTTGCCAAATGTTTCCCTGGAAGGATATAATAATCTGCCTTCAGAAAAGGGCCGAAGCCAAAGGTCATGTTGTTTCAACAATAGAGTTTTTCAGCACGACGCACCGCAGGGAGCCGTCTAGTCTTGAAAAAAGACTCACTGAAATGTTGCAAGGTCTTAATATTAACACTTTTTGAACATTTTTGTAATTAGCAAGTCCCACCACTGGGCCCCCCTCAACAAAGCATTAATAGCAAAACTTAATTCATTGGTACTTCGTTCATTCCCAAAGCACAACAAAGCATTTAGGTTGTATTCACAGCTGACTTTTCAGGAGGGGGGGGGGCTTTGTTCTCGCTGTTTCACAATGCAAAGCCAGCACTGCTGCTGCTCCACTTGAGAATTAAAGTTTGACAAATTATTCAGTGCAGTCCCAATGCAGAAATACAGTAATACACACAATCAGGATGGGGCATGTCAGCGCAGCTAATAGAATCACAGCGGCGACGGCGGCGTGGATCCCGTGTGTGCTCGGTGGGAACAAGCTGGACGTTTGTTTAGCAACACGATAACGCTGAAAGTGAGGACTTCCATGCAAACACATTTCTGCCAGGTTAACATGGGAAACATTGAAGCATGTGTTTGCTTTTCCATTTGTAATATATTAAACATATTTATATATATATATATATATATATATATATTAATAGTTCGGGGACCTGGACTGTAGAAAAACTAATCAGTCAATTTGGGATTATGAGCTCAGAATTGGTATTTACATGAATCTATTTGTGAGTGCAGCGCCGGAGATAAAAGCAAATAAAACACCATATTAACAGCCCTTTTGTTGGATTCGACCACCTCATGTTGCTTCAACGTCACATGTTCTCCTATTCTACTCTCTCCCACGGTTCAGTTAAGGGCGGGGAGACGGACAGAGGTCTCTAGTTTGAGAGAAGTTTTAATGTTAATCGGTAGTGCAAAAGGTCCTGTCAGCTGCAGCTAAAAGGACTAATGGTACGTGTCCACGGAAGCGTTTTTGGATGTAGAGGGATCACCTCGCTTCCCGGCATTGGACGCTAGACACAAGGCACCTGATTGGACGAACACTCTCACTCGTAAATAGGAAACTTTTTTCTCAAAAGTAGTTCACCCGAAATGTGTTTTTGAAAACATTCTTTAAATAAAACTAGAATGGCACTCGGAGAGCGCAGACCTCCGCCAAGGTGCGCGACTTTAAAAACAGATCACAGCTCACAGCTGGCGGTACCGTGAGGTGGTCGGCTTATTATTAACACGGTGTGTTTCCGTGTAACGTATTGGCGGATGCCTCTCTCATTCAGCAGCCTTGTTATGTCTGTATAATGTTACACTACGTTGTCTCTCATCCCGTCATCTACCGCTTTTTTCTTTCTCACTGCGGACGGATAGCAGGTAATAACATTTTGTAAACATTTTTATAATAATTAAGCCATGCATTTGCTGATTCTGTCTTTCTTTTAGATCAACAACAGTTTGTTTAAAAGTTTCTAGGGAGTTTCCAGAGGCGGCAAGTTGTGCTGGACGCCCCTGATTTGCATAAATTAGCGTAGACTTCAACTTTATGCAAATGAGGACCGGCCAATGTGACGCCCCGTCTCTCGAATTGCGCCGCCACGCTACCAGAATGCATTGCACGTCCGCTTACATAGACAATGAATGGGAAGCGTGGAAAGGACGGATCCTGTGGACACGTACAAATATGGGTTGTCAACGTAGCTATACACTTCACACTATAGCTATACAGTAGTTGGTCAAGTAGGAACCATCACAGGGAAACCACCTGAAAAATGTTTCAAATGTCTCAAGCGTCTCGCGGAGTGAAAGATAAAGGTACAGTCTGTGAGGCAATGAATGATTTAGAGCATCAACAGGAGAGTACTTTTGAATGCGGACCGGTGTGATAGCCAATGAAGTCACTGCAGCACAAGAGAAACACTGTACATGTGAAGAAAACCCAGGGTGCAGCAAAACCTAATAGTCCTCTGGTTTTTGGCTGCGAACGGCACACAGAGTGACACAGAAAGGAACACAGACTTGTTAAATGGTCCCAGCAGGGTGTTTTCAGCAGCTGTGTCCCCATTCCACACTACATATTAATTTTATCTGGGTTTCCAGTTCTCGGTGCATTCACACTGGGAAACTGACAAAAAGTAAGAAACTCAAAGACGTCAGCATGCAGACTACATTTGCTTGATTTTTGAAAAGAGTTATGAGACTATTGTCTCATAATTCAATGAGCAACAGAAATGGGGGAGCTAAAATTAAAAGCAATTATGGATGATGGGTGACAAAAGAATAATAGATGAAAAAAACATTTTTGCAGATTTTTCATCGGAAGTGTGTTCCAGAGTCGGTCGACTGAACTTTCATTTACTGCATTTTAATGGCTGGAATGAAGATTAGTGATTAGTAGTAGTGTGGCATTAAGAGTTAGTACAGGGATGTCATTGTGGGTAAACACCACCAACTGATAGGTAATATACCAACCTGTTTGCACTCTCATCTCGTCGAATACCGACGCTTTCAGCTAACTCCAATGTAAACCCATCAACGTCATTATTAGACGGTAGTACTACTGATGTAATTTAAATAGCGAGAAAGTCCGGGCGAGGGAGGGTAGGGTAGGGTAGGGTAGGGTAGGGTAGGGTAGGGTGGGGTGGTGGACGGGTCAAACAAACACAGGACTTTCACCCAGGAGACCGCTGTTCATGTCCCGTGTGAAACCAAGCAGAGTTATTTTACATAACAAACATACTTATTTGAACCCAAAGCATGATCCTTTCCTAAACCTAACCAAGTAGTTTTGTTGCGTAAGTAAACCTAAAAACGAAATAAATCTACAAACAAACTAAATAAGGCAGGTGTGAATACGCCCTTCGTAAATCACTGCAACAGTCAACAGTATTAAAAAAAAGACAGAGTGTATGTGTCCATTCCTTCATGTGTACTTCGGCGCCTCTGTGCACGCTTGTTCCTACTTTCCTAAAGGTGAATGTTGACAGTACGTGTGCTGGTATGTTTGTGCCTTCATATGTGTGTGTTTGTGCGTGTGGCAGGTTGAGCTCCAGTGACTAGACTTTGACACGGGAGCTTGTCGGCATCAATCAGGATCACTGCCATCATCTGCTCACAGCCCCCCCCCCCCCCCACCACCACCCCTCCATCTCCTCTCCTCTCCTCTCCTCTCCTCTCCTCTCGATATGGCAGTTGAACTCTGGAGATATCGTCTCTTCCACTCAGATTTGAGAGATGTGCAAAGGTGTGCAAACACACACACACACACTCCCACTCCCTCCCTCTCTCCCTCCCTCCCGTCCTCCTTCACTCACTCCATCACTCATCCACGTGCTCCTCTTTTCTCTCAGTAACAAGCTGACAACAGACAAACAGATGTCAGGCAGACCTACATTACATCCTGACATCTCCTGACAGATGCTGGATTCAACCAGTACGACCCACATGACCGTAGCCGGAAGATGGAAGGACTCTTATATGCTCAGCCCGAAGCAAAGCATTGTGGGGCTGCAACCCTCGACATACTTTCTCCTCTCTTGGCCAGAGGCTCAAACAGCAAACAGTAAACCAAAAAAAAGGAAAATAATGGCTCCATTATTGGCTATGTTTCTACAGCACATGATTATCTTTTTATAGCCAGCAGTGTTTATGTACACACATAAACACAACCACCCACGCTCACACTTACACTCTCACCCAGACACACACACACACACACGTTCTAATAAACCATTATATGCAGATTAGGAAGCACTGATTGGAAGTCATATGGAATGTCTGTTTAATTAATCGATTCAATTGAAACATATTCCTTTGGCGTTTTTCATCATTTTCAGCTGGTAATATTAATATATGAAGGTTTCACTTCTGAGTCACTTTGAGTGACTCAAACGCAGCACAAAACAAGTAATAATGACGAAGCGGCATGATTCATTTCATTTCTATTTGTTCCTGCTGATTCTATAAAAGCAATAATAAAATGTTGTATGATTGATTTTCTAAAAGTATTGCTGCTATTAATACGTGTTGGAACGTTGCATTGTGAGTAGGCTGCAGGGATTTTACTCCTTGAGTCATCACGTCGCCCACATCGCGTGCATTTACCGAGATTATTTTTGGAATACTTTGTGAACATGTGTGTTTATTTCTTGGTTGCAAATGTGACCAGAAGAGTTAAAACTGTTTTAATAAAACCAAATTATGCTTTTGAAATTATGATGCTATACTGTATACAATGGCAAGTCAACATGTTCTCACTCCCAACTCGACACGTATGGACGCTTGGTCAGGACCCCTTTAGCGTCACTTTTCAACGTGCAGGGTAGTCCGATAGACTTCAACACGTTATTACCTTTGTGAATTCAAACAAAACTACTTGGTCAGGTTTAGGAAAAGATCATCATCATGTACAGTATATATTCATCCTTATAGTCAGTGTATTGATACAGTAACTTAGATGGCGACCGCCGTGCTCCCAGTTTGGAGAAGCAGACAGGAGTACCGGCAGGAAGCTAAGCGATGTACTGCTGTGGACGCCACGTTAGTTCAGATCAGAAGCAGTAGACCAGCAACTCCTGTGTTCTGCAAGGTTAAATGACTGTTTTTGTGAATGGCGTCAGGTGGCTTTGAAGAGAGGGATATAACAGATTCAGTTCCCCATCAGAAAGGGCTGTCTGATGGTTAGGTAAAGAGGTGAAAATATTCTAAAAATAGCGTACAATTAAACTGATATTGATTTTTTTAGGTGTTTAAAATCCGTTTTTCTGATGCTCCCGTCCACAGATGCTGAAGCCGTTATATCGCTCTCTTCAAAGCCACCAGACTCCATTCACAAAAACAATAATTTAACCTTTCAGAACACAGGATTATACATACAACCTCACTCCAAAAAATCCAAACTAACCCTTTCAGTCATTTCCAAACTCAGCTAGTGTTGACTCAGCTAGTGCTAGCGTTCACATTATTCATAACCTTATTGATTAGCTTACCGTGGTAACCTATGTCACTGCTTTTTTGCTAACGGCTGAGTGGGCGTTAACATTTGAAAAAAACGTAACAAAACAAAGATGGACCTTTAAACTGAAATGGACAGCTTGTAATTTGATTTACTTTGTGCTTGGATGTTTATTGACATTTGGAATAGTGGGTTTTTTTTTACGTCACCATCCCCAACAGGGAATGGAGGTTGCTCATAACAACTATTTTTAGAGCTTTACGTATAAAAAAAAAGACTAAATTGCAGTCACAACAAACGAGATTGAAAGGCTTATTTAGAGACAACTATGCTGCCGCCATAAATGGAAACACACTCACGGAACAAAAGCATTTCAAAACAGGCAATTTCTGGCTTTCAGGTGAGATTTAATTGTCAGTAATTGGAAAAAAGCAGCTTAATAGAACAATTACAGAGCCTCTAGTTGAAGATGTCAAAATGGCCATTAGCGCAGCGTGACAGTGACCTTGACTACATTTTGAATCAGGAAAAGCATGAAATATTCATGACCATTTAAGGGAGGAGATGGTGCGTGAGAGAGAGAGATTGTGTGTGCGAGCTCTCGTTACGTCTGTGAAACATCCGTGTGTGGGTGCGTCGCTATGGGATACACGTGTTATGTGTGTGTAATCAAACACACTGACAGGTAGCTGCTTCTTGTTAGTCACAATGAAGTGCACTACAGTGAAAACATACATCAGTGGGCTGCTATAGCTCCCAGGTAGCACTGCAACTCCACACCTGCTTAATATTGCAGACGCAGCTCGTCTTCAGTTATTCTCTCTTTTCTATTCCCCCTCTCTGTCTCCTTCAATCTCTGTCCCTCTCTCTCTCGCCTTCTTCTTTTCTCAGCAATCCTTTATGTAAATATATATTTTACTCTTCCTCTTTTTTACTGTCACATTCATTTTCCCTCCTCATGCATGCTGAAATTCCGCCGCTGTGCCGGAGTGCGGTCGCTGGGGAAAGATTCCCCAAGGTAGGCGTGGAAAATTTCTTTGTGGCCAGCTTAAAAACTTTCCCTCGATTTTGTTCTTATAAAAAAATCAATAGTACTTTCTCTGTGCTCTCTTTTAGTATTTATTCAGAACTCCTCCATCCTGCAGGAAGGGGCAATGTAAACTCAGTCAGAGTTTTGGAGGGAAAAAGGAGGGTTCATTTGCATATATTTGCATCCTATTAACACATCAAACCTGCTGACTTGAAAGGGATGCCTTGATTAGGAACACCACCAAATTACTGTATGTCTGCTTCCTCGCTCCTCTCTTCTCCTTGTTCCCTCACTATCTCCTTAGCTTACTCTCCTCAGCTTCACTGATTGTGAACTGAACTATTTTTACTGCACAGGTCACCTCCTATGTGTGTGTTTGTGCATCATTATAGAGAATATGCTGGGATATCCCTCAACCTTTGATGTGCCAAAAACGTCCTCCATAACCCCGTCCTCGTCATGACTCTCCCTCTCTGTTTCCTCAGGGCTTCACTGACAGGTTTGTGAAGAGCTGTCAAACATTTTAAAATCGATGTGCGCATGTGTATTACGTCTCCAAGCACACCTACAGACACACATGACCAAATGTATTATGAGCCTCCTAAAGATGAGCTGACTGTGTGGGTGTTGGAATATAAATGTGCTCCCATAATCGCAGTTCACTGATTTGCAATATCGCTGATTTATGTAATGAAATAGGCGACATCCCGGCTGTCAGTCACTTCAAAAGCAGAGCAGGAAGTGAAATAAACGTTTACTGACAGTGTGTAGTGAACTCTGCCAGCTGGGTGGGGGAAACCATCCAGGACAGGCTACAATTCATTCCACATTTTGGAAAAGAGCATCATGGAAATCTTAAAAAAAACATTTTAAGATAAATATTTGGATTTGTTTCTTTTCTCTTGGCACTATAAGAAACCCCCACTGACAGGTCATGCTGAGCAGCTAAGCATTTTGCAAACCAACATAACAGACATCTAGAATATTGCCATTTGATGGAATGGTGCAACCATGAAAACATACAGTCTTGGGTTTAAATATTTCACTCTGACTAATTTTTCAACTTTTTTGTAACAGTAGAAGTAATACTGCAGACTGTATGGGGGAAAGTGTATGTTAAAGGTGTTAATTAATAAATTCCTAAGGTAATTATAAAGTGCTCATGAGTATAAAGGGTCCACTTTGGTGCTGTCGCTACATCGGCATTTAATCAAAGGGCCTTCATCAGGAAATTTACAGCAAAGATGTTTCCTTTACAACATGTACTCACATTTACAGGAAGAGTTAACATCGAAAAAGAAAAAAAAATTATTAGGTCCGGGACACATGCCGCGTTTTTTTACGCCCTCTAATCCATTGTTGTTGATGTAGATGTGTGGAAGGCGCGCTCAAAAGTGAGAGTGAAGCCGTCGCAACGTGAATTCGGTGCGACGTGCCTTTTTTCGGTACATCGGTGAGATTCATCGAACTGGAGACCCACAGTTTTAGACGTACTCATGCGCCAGTTTAAACCACAACAGATGAAAATGGCGGTACAGCAAACTGTATCTAGTGAAAAATGAATAATGAAAATATGAAATATGAAAAATGTAAATGTAAAATGTTTTATTTTTAATTGCCCTTGAGATAGAAAAATGTCACTTTTTCAAACGCAGCAAGTGCACCCCTGGTCATGTGATAAGAATCAGCTCCAGAGGACTTGCATCGCCCTTTCCGTCCAATGACATCACAACATCCAATTGAAAGGTCCACCAAACTGAAGACTTGTTCCACAGACAAATCAAGCAGTAAAGCTACTTTTTGGATCAACGCTGCTGGAAATTCCTTTCTTTGTTTTGATACAGATACAGATAGCTTTATTTATCCCCGAAGGGCAATTCAGTTTCTACAGTCCACCGAGGCATATACACATTCATACTGCATATGGCATATTGGAGGGGAAAGATCAATAAAAGTATTAGGTGCCACGAGTATTGCACATGACAAATTACACAAATGTACCTAATTGCAAAGTACGGACAACCATCATATGGTTTGTGCAAAATAACTTTACATTCAAAATAAATAAAACTTCCGTTCATTCAAGTTAGCTACTCTACGTTCAGCAGCTCAATGGCGGAAGGAATGCACGACTTGGAGAAGCGGTTTGTCTTTCTGGGAGGCGCCAAATAGCGCCGTCCTGAAGGCATTAGTGTAAACTCACCGGACAGGATGTGGTCGTGATTAAAAATACTTCTGGCCTTCTGGAGAGCACGTTTCTCAGAGAGAGTTTGACGTTGACGTTGTTTAGTTTAGTCAGTGAGGCTTACTGCTAAATTCATCATCATCATCATCATCGCATCATTTTGGTTGCTTAGTAACGGCAGGTGTGACAGGAGCACAAACCCTCCCAAGCACCTTGGATAAAAAGAATAAAGCAGCACGGCTGGCCTTTTTCCCCACATTTTTAGTAAAGCTTCTCTCAATACAACAAACATTGGCTTGCATAATACTGTTTGTTCTGTAGTTGCATCCTACTTTATCATTTTAATGCAAAAAGTGTGTTTTTATTCTCTGATGGCCACTATTGATGAGGTGCAAAAGATCATTTTACTGCTGAGCGTTAATGAAATTTCTGATGTGAAATCATTAAAATTAAAATAGTAATAAGACCAAGAATTAAAAAAATAGTTAAATTCTGTATTTCTATCTGATTGCTTTAGGATATTCTTCATCAAACAGTCTTTAAAAACCTGCAGACGTCATCGTTGGGGTCCAGTTGCCACACAGGCTGAGAGGGTTATTCACAGCAGAACGTCATTGTGATTAATGACGGTAATTAGTCTAAGTACTATTATTCATAACGGTGAATTTGACAATTATTTAAAGCTTTCAAGGATTATCACCTGCAGTGCTCATCCCAGTTCTCTACTTCCTGTCACTTTCTGTCAGAATCACGCCATGTGTGTGGTTACGCCTGCAGTACATTAACACACCACACACTCCCAACAACAGCTTCTAGTCGTTTACTATAAAATCTCATGACGGCTTTGACAGATTCAGACACCAAATGAGCATATTTAAATGGTTATGTTTGTCATGAGGAGATGAGCATTCTTCCACACACACACACACACACACACACACACACACACACACTGTATATGTGCATGTTTGCCAAAGAGCTTTAATTGGATACTCTGCTGTTTACCAAACTGAGTGAGCTAATGCAATCGCACAATTAAACTTGTTAAATCTTGCTAATTAAAACTAACAAAGACATCAATACGAATCAATTGCGAGAGTGGAGAAGTTGGAGAGGCTTAGGAAGTGGCATTGAGAGGCCGGCTTGAGAAAACTCACAATTACAGGAAATCACTCACTAATTAGATATTAACACAAGTTTAGAAAAGATCCGCGTTGGAGAGTTGTGTTTCTCCCCTTCAGCTCGGGTTTAGGTTTCCATCAACACTTGAATTAAGTATATCCGGGTCTGTCTTTGGCCTACTTCACCTGCTAGTCGCTAACTTGGTCTCTCTGTCATTTAGTGATGAACCCGCAACATTAAAGGTCCCATATCGTGCTCATTTTCAGGTTCATACTGTTTTACTAGAAGATGTTTACATGCTGTAATGTTAATTATTTTTGTTTTATTTTCCTCATAATGTCTGACTGAATATGCCTGTATTCACCCTCTGTCTAAAATGCTCCGTTTTTAGCGCATTTCAACGGAACTGCAATGGAATTGCGTTGCTAGGCAACAGCTTGGGGTCCATGTCTACTTCCTGTCAGCTGATGTCATTCACATACACAGCAACGTGAAATAAACTGGGACACATACATTCAAAATGTTTAAAACTGTGAAATAGTCTATATATATATATTGTATATTTGTGACATCACAAAATGACAGAAATCCTGACAGCTTGTTTCAAAAGCACAGTTTCTGAATACGGGCTGTGTGTATTTCTCCGTGGATTGAGCGTCTCGATACTTTCACAGTATTTATTTATCACTTAAACCTGCTTTATGATATAAAAGACATGAAAATCTCACTTGTTACATATGGGACCTTTAAGGGTGCTGTAAAACCAAAACAATGGGCTAAAAGAGAGCTCTGTTGAGCTGCATGATAATTCTTTGTAGGTTCATTCACTTTATTATTAATGCAAAAATGTATGTCAATATCTGAAGCTTTAAAGCAAGAAAACAAGCCACAGGATGTATCTGAGATAACTAAGAATAAAAAAACAGAAAGATGATGGCTGATTCCTCTGTACTGCATTGACTTCCCTTTATATAAACACCCTGACTGAACTGCCAAGAGATCATTAAGCCTTCATTGTGTGCTAATTAAATCGGCACGCAGTGACATACTGACGTTTGGCCGCCATCGCTCACGCTCTCAGCTCCTCTCAGTCACCGTGTCAAGCCTTCTCATCGCCTGTTTCCTGGTTTATATTCGTCTTCCTCCCTCCTTGGCTCCCTCCCAGCTCTTCTGCTTTTTTTTTTTCCAATCCCAGGCACGCTGAGTGCTCCTCTCGGCGTCTTGGAGGATTCACTTGCTGAAAAGCGACGCCTTTCTAGCCACAATATGCGGTCTCTTATCTGTTTAATTTTCTCCCACCTCGAAAGCATGCCACGGCATCAGCCTTGTTTATTACTGTCAGAGAGACACCAGTCGAACTCCCACTGGTGTGCCATTATTATCGCACAGATGGCGACGAGGGTTGAGAGAGATAGACGAAGCAGCCGAGATAGAGAGAGAGAGGAAACCGAGAGAGGGAGGGCAGGGTGAGGGGGGGAAGAAAAACAGGAAGAAAGCGACAGAACGGCTGAAAAAAATAGGTGTTTTCCATTTTAACCGCAACCAGATGGTTTTGTGAATGTAGGCACACTGCTGTTTACAGGAAGACAGAAACACAAATGTGCACTCTATACAGTGAGCATTGGACACACCCATCTCAGAGGCTTTTGACCTGTCAAGGTACAGTCCTGCTGTCAGAAACAATAATGCACAGAATGCAATGACCCCTCCGTGTATTCCTTGACTCTTGGTCTGCTCTCTGTTGGGATGTCGTGGGTCTCTTGGGATGACAGACATGTCAACAACATGTGGGTGTTTTCCTGTGAGTGGATGCATACTGTACTGTATGTCCTTCAAAAAGCCCAGAGGACTTCAGGACCTTGGAGAGTTGTAACGTTTCAGTATGTAGTAGGGGTGGGGAAAGAAAATGTATTTACCTATGTATCACAATTTTTTTTTTTACGATTTTGAAATAGATTATTTGAATGACATAATCAATATATTTGCTTAAATTGAGTCTATGTGGAGGTTGAAGGAAGTTACCGCTTTTATTGTTGTAGTCTGAGTAACATGACGTCATATCCGTTCTGTATCCGTCAACCAAAACAAACCTCAGTAAGTACAAAACGGTGGAGGATCTGCGTGGATACGACCTGCACCCTCACATGTTAAATCCAGCGTGGTAAACACTACACATCCAGTAAAGGATGGAAACACTTTGTGTTTCACACATTGACAGGAAAAGCAGAGCTAGACATCACGGCTAAAGCTGCACGCTAACTCTGTCACGGACAGGAAACGTTATCGTATTGCGGTAACGTGGCGGTCGAGCCGGCCGTCGCTCTCATCTCCGTGGTCAAATGGGCCGACGCTACGACTGCAGAGCACCCAGATACTGACATTTATGTTAAATGCATTCAAACGGCCCCGATGGAGCTGACCATGGATGGATAAAGAGAACGGAGCTGACGGGAGAGCTAGAGACCACCTTGGAGAAGTTAGAGGAAGTAGACACGTGGGACTACGTCCGGTTTTCAAAATAAGGCTTTAAGAAAGGGAACAGTATATACAAAATACAGTACATATATGGAAATAAGATTGATTGGATTATATTCACCAGAAGTATTAAACATTACATGTCCCTTATAAATTAAAAAGAAAATACCACTAATTCATGAGGGAAATGTTTTTATTCTTTGATTTTTGGGATGCTCGAAACATTTTTTATAAATAATTCCTGACAATGACTGATCTATTTGACTTCAGGACATCTCTGACTACATACATACTGAAAAACAAACATTTTCACTGTATTAATTTAGAGGTTTTCCAAAGTAAAAGTCCCTAGATGTGTATGATTAAACTTTTCCCATGGTCTAGTGTTAAAACAGTTAAAAATAGCAATATGGAATCGCAATACTTATCGAATCGGTACCCAAGTATCGTGATAGTATCGAATCGGGAGATAGTTGAATCGTCCCAGCCCTAGTATGTAGTTTGTTCTCAACCCTCTATGCTCTGATTTGCCTGTCAAAAGATGTCTAGATTTCTAAGTTAAAGCTGGGTGAAATTTGGTTGAACAGTAGAAGCTCTGGGAAGACAGCCCGGTGGCACTAAACGGTGTATGAATGACACAGTAATCACAAGTCATTTCACGTGCAATAAGAACACTGTTCTTGCTTTTGGTGTGTCATTTGTACACCGTGTAGTCTGTATTTACTGAAATGTAAACGCATCTGTGTGAATATGCTACGCTCAGAGCTGGTAAGTGAAAAATGAGTGGTTGTGTCTTATGGTGGGAGGGAACACAGGAGACTGCAATTGTGTGTGACGAGCTTTCCGTACTTATGTTATGTATGATGCACATGTAGTATCATTTCCTTTTTCATTTTGTGTCAGTTGTAAAACTGACATACTATGGAATATTTTTAGGCTGCATATATAATAATATTAAGAATATTTAGCATGGCAGTGGGATGCAGCCATTCATTCACAGATCCCTTCAGGTGCCTGCTCTTTTTGCATATGCGTTTTAATCTCCTTGTTTACTGGCAGCTTAGATGTGTGTTATTGCTGCGATGTTTTCAATTTCATGCATGCTTCTTGTTAATTGGCTTGCCAGTTGTGTGTACGTGTGTACGAGCGAGGAAGGTAATGTTATGTGTTCCACTGTTTGCGCCTGTGAGGCCCGAGTCAATCTGGTGGCACTGGTCCGTGGATGAACGCTTTGGAGAAGCCTGCGGTCACTCAGGAAAGAAGAGGCTGGCGTCCAGAGAGACAGGAGGGAGGATGAGGAGGATTACACTTTAGAAAGAAGTGCTTTGTCTGCTGCACAACCTTAACCCCCCTTCTTAAATTGTGATGCTCGTAGGCAGACGTTCCTATAACTCCAGTGGAATGGATAATGTGCTGCCAATCATGAAGCAAAATTGTTAGGCAAAAAGAAAGAGGGAAATAACGCATTTTTCTGACGTTGCCGTTTATCACGTCTATCACAAATATCCTCGAGTCAGATGCTGCTAATCCAGTTCTAGATCTGTGTGCAATGAGAGGTTGTCCACATTACTCACATGAAGCTTCACAGCAGCCGTCGTTCCTTCACAGTTTAGCCTTTAAAAAGCGTTAGCCCTGGACCTGCGGGAGGATTTTCTTCCTGAAAAAGCCCCTCAGCTGGTGAGGGGGTCAGCTCTACGACCTGCAACATAGTCTGGGCCAACATCTTAGCTTCCAACACACAAACTGTACCAGGTGTGTGTCATATATCTGTGTCTCTGCCCTCTAGAGAGTGTCCGTATCAGACCAGGTCTCATCGGCCAGGGCTTTGCGGGGATCTCCTCCAAACCCCCCGCTACCCCAACCTGCCAGGTGAGATTGCCTTTGTATCGCTCTGGAATAGCCTCTCGACATGAGGGTGATGAGACGGGCTTAGCTAAGCTAGCCTGTCACTAACTAGACTGAGGGGAGACCCTCTCTGCCCAGTCACACCAGCAGGAGGGAATAAATAATAAACGGGGCCAGAAATCAAATCCATCTGAAGACAGAATAAATGAAGAGTGGCCAAGACTTGGAGCTAAATCCTTCAACAGAGGGACTGAGACAATTATGAAAGTGTGGATTTGTTACTCAGAGACCGAGAATATGCAAGTAAAGAGAGAAACGGGAGGCAAATAGTGAAGGGAATATATTTAAATAGACATTATTTGAACCAGTAATTACACTAAAACAGTGATTAGAGTTTTTGTTCTTTTTTGGGGGGGAAATCCTGCTAAACTGAGAAAGTAATTAATCAAATTCAGCATCACATACTTTTATAAGTGAAAGCCTGGGCCCCTTGCCATGTTCTGAAAATATTATCTTAGCACGCTGACTAATTTACTGGTTAGCTGAGCACTAATGATTGAATGCCTGACTATGTTGCCCAAAGCAGTGAGCACTGGTGTGTGTGTGAGAGAGAGCGAGAGACCGAGCAGGCCTTATGACTCACGTCGAGTCCCTTCCCTCTCTGCATCCCGTCCCCGTGGGTTGACAAACATGACCGGCGCACACCGACAGCGCTAAACAGCGCTCTGGGGGACAATCGCCGCTTGTTTTACAACTGGACGGGAATGGCACTTGTCATGACTCTCTGGAGCAAATCGCAGCAAAAAAAAAAAAAGGATCAAGTTTCATCTCGCAAATAAAAAATGATTAATGCAGTGACAGATAATGCCACAAACCGGCTCAATTCGTCCCCATTAAACGTCTGGATTGATCACACTTTCACTACCTGATTTGTCTCAATTTAGTGTAAACACAAATTGAATCAGATTATGCATTGATCCTGTGCTCGGGGTGAAATTTGTCATTCTTTTGTTAATGAGGATAAATTGATGTCTAACAGCATGTCAACTGAAGCACAATGTATCCGCCTTTTTCCTTTTAGGGTGGATTTTTAGTAATACAGCATTTACTTTCTATAGAAAGTCTTTAGAGCTTTACACAGAGAGTTCATCCATTCATTAAATATTTATGTAAATGGTTTGATTCCAAAATGACTGAGTCATCGTTTAATTCCCAAACTATAAACCCTTCTATGTTATTTTTAAAGCAAACACACTTGATAGTTTTACTGCATGGTCACACCAGCTGTTATTGAAATTAAGAGCGTATGCCATATTGTTTGATGGTCCATATCTTTCCTTTTGAGAGCTCACTGCCACACGATTAAGCAAGTCGAGATCATCGTCACATTTCTCTCTCTGCACTTCGACACACACATTAACATGCACAGACAGTGTGTTCAAGGCCGTCCCGGTGTACATCGCAAACCCCTTCGCACTTCAACAGCTCTATGCTTGTCCACAGATTACGTTGTCATAGCAACGGAAGAAAGCTCCGGCTCCTCGAGTGCCTACGTCTTGTCGGTCTTTGTCTCCTGCTCTCTCTTATCCTTCCTCCCTTCCTCTCTTTCAACTGCCGTCGCTTTCTGAAATAAAAAGCTCCAAGAAACAGAAGTCTGTGTCGTGGACTTCAGTTGACTTTTGACTGGATTACACACAAAACAATATACAGACACCTGAAGAAGACAGACTAAAGTGTCTTTCAGTGCATTCGCTTAAGAAACCAGCCAGTTTTTTCAACAGAAATATGATTCCTTAAATGTCATGTAAACAAAAGGCATAGTTTTCATAAGAGGGGATTAGAGAAACCCCGTTTAGCACAGGTAGATCTCTGCTGCAGGAACCTAATTATTTGACCAGACAGTAGTCCTCGTTCTCCAACATAACAAAACATAATACTCCTCTGGCAGCAGCATCTTGTATCACTAAAGTCCTAATTACACTTTTTGCATCCGTGTTGGCATTTGGTAATGTCGACGAGGGCGTGCTATCCAAACTGTTTGACTGGGTGGACTACACCTACAACTGCTCCAACTTGTATGCAGATACCAAATCTGTGTCTGTTTGAGAGCATTTCATGGACGTGATACATCCAAAACAAGTACAGGTCCAATAAAAAGTTGTGGATCGGAGAGAAATCTGATTACTGGCCCTGCAGCGTGCACGTTCTTATCAACGAGTTTACTGTTCAGGTAAACGCATAAACACATTTCCTCTGCAAGTGGTTGTGTTCACGTAAACACATTGTTTGTGTGCATGTGTATACATTATAATTTAATGTGTGTTTACTTGTGTTCAACTTCAGTTTTAGAGTCTCACTCACACTGCAGAGCCAAAACACCCCCCCTCAGCATCATCATCATCATCCACACACACACACACATACACACACTGTCCACGCTTGTGCATGCGTACGGATGTATACTCGTACCCCATCGGGGGAGGCAAAAACAGGCTCTTTGAAAAACAGGTCGGGTGGAAGTCCTGCGGTTAGATTTTGGGAAGAAGTTGTTCAGGGACTTAATTAGTAAAAAGGCCCCACATTTGAACAGGCCAAGTGCCCATGAGCTCTTCTCTCAAATCTGGGACAACTACGGCACACATGCATTTAAGATGGCAATAATCATGCACACACACACACACACACACACACACACACACGCACACACACGCGCACACACATACGCACACACACACTGAGCTGCAGACAATCTTTCCATGCAGTATACCATGGGGTATTTTCAGAAAGGGACATGTCCTATAGATATCAACCAACAGCTAATAGAGAATTAAAGGAATACTTCACATATCAAACACTCAAAAGTCTGAATGCAGACTCAGACATGGCTCTGATACGTTTGTCAGCTGCAGTCAGCTTGGATTCACAGCAGTTACTCGAACAATGATGCTAAATCGTGCCATAAAAACAAAACATTTCTATGTTTCAGTTTAATCCACCTCTCAGCTGTTGATCCGTATGTTCCAAACAAACATTCATTTACTGATACGTCGCTAAATACTCTACTTCCAGCACAGCTTCAGCATAGCCTGGCAATAGCAAAAGATGGAAAAAGCCTTTCAAACCCACAATACATGAAATGAGTGATTGATACTCAAAGACAGGTGGAAAACCCCTTTAAACTTAAGAGTTACTCCTTGATCCATTCACCACTTATTTCACTAACTTTAGCACGTACTTTCAACACAAGTTGTCTCATTGAATATACATAACTTAACAAACATATCCCAAGACCAAAAAATAAGAAGACTACATAAAAATCAACAACCTACTGTGAGCACACAGCACAAACACACACAACAGCAATCAGATAAATAATAAAGTTCATATCGTCCAGCTTATCTTTAAACATTTTCTCAAACCGAATAATCGTATTTAAACATGCATCCCATCCAAAGTCTCATCTCAACAACACACAAAGCAGCCACATCACAAACCCTCAATGTTACTGTTGGATCTTCTTACAAAGAAGACGATCAAGAGCAGCAAGAAACATTAAAACATGAAATGTAGGAAGGAGGCATTTACATGATACGCTCAAAGACAGCAGGTCAGTCACTTACTTGCAGTGCTTGTGAGGCCCGCTGAGCGTCTCGATGACGAAGCATTCGCCGCCGTTCAGGCAGTAGGCCAGGTCCTTCTCATGACAGGGCTTGAAATGCTCCGAGTGCAGCGGAGGGACAGTTGGAGACGCTGCGGGACAGACAAAGAAACTCTTGTTAGTCATAATCAAACACATAAAGTGAATATTTATATTTTTATTCATGAATGCATTCGCCCCCCCCCCCCCTCCCAACAATCAAGCTTAGTCGTTTAACTTCATCACTCAGTCAGTCCCTCAGTGACAAGACCTTTTGCCCTCTGTGGTCCAGCCCCAAAAAACAGCAAGTCAGTTTCCCAGCAGAGGCTACTTACTCTCCTCCCAAGGATCCGCTGCCTCATACTGTAACATACTGCACATTGTGGATAATACCAACACACTATTGTTTGTTTAGACCAGCGATGTCACCAGCAAAAGATGGATGGAGGACGGGTAATAATCTGTTCTGCTGTGATTAATACTCTGTTGGTCACAGTGGTGCTGTTGGAGAGCTCGACTTCACCCAGCGATTTATCACAACATGCATGACTGCTCTTGGACAGTACATACTTCTGACGGAATCTGCTCCGCGTACCTTAATGGATGATCTTATTATTGAAATTAATAAGTGAAGCGCCAGTTGCTTAAGAGAAAATATGGAAATGATAAAGTGATCTGATGTTAAAAAGCAGTAAAATCACGGAGCGATCAATGGCGTTCTGGGCATTTTTTCGCGCTTGTCGAGGATAATTTATAAAACAAGAAAGAGGAATGAAAATGTAGAGATTACAGAGAGTTCATGGGCAGTCATCCATCAGCGATGTTTTGAAAGCCTGAGATGCAGTTGGTCGGGGCATGGCTTTCAGACGTGTGGAGAAATCAGATGTGCGCCACTGGTGATGTTCTTATTAATACCACGGCAGACCGCTGACGGCTCCCTTTGTGCTTACAAATGAAAAATGAGTGTGCTAAGAGCTCTCATTAGCCCATCCTCGGCTATGTTTTTTTTTAAAGTAGCGGGATGAACAGTGATGAGCCAGAACTTTACGCTTCAGGGATTAAAAATCAGTTGTGCTCACAAGGATGCTGGTAGTACCACTAGTATACTGATTACTGTATTAGGTCGTCCTTTTTGGTGTGTGGACGTAACATCCAAATGAACTGAAGATATCTCAATCAAGAGATAATGAGAGATTAATAATGAGCAGTGTTTTTGGGGGGGAGGGGGATGGATGGGTGAAGAGAGGCGAGTTATTGGAGTATGTCCTCAGATCCCTTAATCATCAGTATGAGTGTGTGTGTGTGTGTGTCTAGGGTGGTGGGTTGGATCATAAGAGGCTAGGTGGTGATAGGGCTCCGGGGATCTTAAACAACCCTTGGTAATTGGCTGTTGGGGGATTAGTTTCCATGTGAGAGGGAGAGTTAGGTCAGGATGGTGTTCTTAGATGAGGGTGTCAACATGATGACAAGAGGGCCTTAATTAAGGTGACCTTGAGCTTGACGGCGAAACCCGAACCTGCTCTGAAAACACAACAATGTAAACCTTAGAGAAGCTTGATGGAGGTGCAGGATAAATTGCAGGTTTGATACAAAATGAAATAAATTAACGGTTACTATCCATCTTTTGCTTTCACCATGTTTTTCTGTGCAGCGGAGCTGGTGAGTGACGGGGCAGGCTGTGTGGTCTGTGCGTCATGTGCTCGGCCCAGACATTCCCACATTCATTCTGGTATCAGAATCGGAGAACTGTGTGTCTCCTGTCACAGACCAACAATTAATGTTGTTATTTTTAACCATAACTGCGATCCGACATCAACAATTTTCTAGCTGTATAGGGTTGGAATTTGACGACTCACCAAATGTTATTTGATTAAATTTGACTACGATAAATCAACACGTTCTCATCCAAACTCTACTGTCGCTTTGTCAGACCCCTCGGCGTCACTTTTCACTCACAGTAAACACATACTTAAAGGTAGGGTCGACGATGTTGGAAAGCTAGCATAATTTGAAAGTAGAATGGCCTCAGGAGCTCCATCTAAACCGTCTCCATCTACTGGAGAACATCGTCAACCCTGCCTTTAAGGTTGTGAATTTAGGCAACAAAACCATTTAGTTAGGTTTAGGAAAAAAAAACATGGTTGGGCTTCACGTTGTGAACATGTGAAGCGAACAAACAGCTGACTGCCGACAACGGCTGTGATGTGACGCCCTGGGAATGAGAACAGGCTGGAGAAGTACACACAGATGCAGCCACCAAAAAATCTCCCCTCCCAGCCGTTTGCCAGCCAACTTCCATCTGCTGGGAGTTTCCCATCATCCTCCTCTTTGAGTGTGTCTAGATCCACTGTAAACACGCCCATTCATTCAATCAGGGTGTCACCGTGAGGTAACTCTTCCTTCACAAAAACACATAAACTGAAGTACACTGAAGAATCATGTTTCTGTGTTTAGGTTTCTTTAGTTTGCACTGTATATTTCTCAGACTTACAGTAGTTTCAACTTCAATAATGTTCGCCGCCCTCAGTTGTCAGTAGTTAATATTCACATATCTTTAATGGCATAAAACCAGATTTGTGACATCAGCTTAACATGAAAAAAACTAAAGCATGAACATCGATTCATGTAACAATGAAACCATCAACTGGCACCTCAACTCGACCTCTTTTAAAGCTTTACTTGCTGTTAACATGTATTCACAAGGACATAATGAGATTAGAGTCAATTTGAAGAACGCATTGTCTTCCTAAGAATAGCTGCCAACTCCAAAGAGAAAGAGAGAAAACTTATAATAGAGTAAGAGGAACTCATAATGTAACAATGCCATGTGGTATGGCCTGACATGATACATTTGGCTTGCAGTGCCACACATTCTGCACACAGAGACACTCAAACAAAAGGCCAGAATTACAAAGCACTGCTGTGTCTTTCTTAGCACTTGCTCTGCAACACTACTAGTTTTTTATTTATTTTTTCAAACATAAAGGATTTCCCTCCAGACATGATTTCATGCTTGGACTGGGCTGTGCTGTTTTGTTAGTCCTGGTAATAAGTGACAGAAGCGCCGTTTGTCGTCCTCTCCCTTTGTTTTTTGTTGACGGAGTTGTCACAATGCACTGTAGGTTGTTTAGCTTAACACTCGTCACCTGTCAGCTCAGACGCGGTTCGCACTCAAAGAATTGTGTCATTTTAAAAAAGGGAAGGCCGGAGAAAAATCTTTTCAGTGTGGCTGAAAATATCACTGCGAGGTTTGAAAACATTGCTCACAGAAGGCAGACGTCAATCACTGAAAGAAGAAAACAGTCCAATTTACTCCGCCCTACTGTGAGGAGAGAAAGAGGGAGAGGCACAGCGAGGATCAATAAACCATCGGGCGCTGGTTAACACAACCCTCCACTTCAATCTCTCTTTTCTTTCTTTCATCTCTGCTTACACAGAGAAAATGAGGAAGGAATAAGGAATCTGCTGATTTTCACCTTTGCATCGAGGCGCCTGCTTGGCTATAGTGGAGAAAAGGAAACGGCCATTTATGTAACACTTAATAATTTAATGATAAAAAAAAAAGATCAATCAGAGAGCCCTTTCTGAACTTCTAACAGTAACACTAGAAGACTTTCAAAGTACTGAATATGCTAAGGAGATCAACACTGAGATGAATCCAATCACTAGTGGGGGCAGGTGATGCAGTATTCATGATTTAATTATTGTTCTTCCGTTCTGTAAATCCAGATCAGCAGAGGGAATATACAGGAGGAATTTCAGCATTTACAAATTCAAATCTGGGGACCAGACGGTGTAATGGTGTCTCCTACAGTATAGCCATCGGAAATGACCGGCTGGGCCGTGACAGGTCCCAGACTGACCGGCGGCTGATCACCACGGGGGTCCTGCTCGGTCCCATGGCTGCTATGTGATCCACCCTCCATGACGTAGCACTCTAACTTATTAAGCTAAAGTGAAGATACTGATATCATATGAAACTAAAAACCTAATGAATCCATTGGTACCAACCATGTCATGGAGAGGGTTAAATAACGCTCCAAACTTACGCTATATTTTGGCGAGGAAAAACTGGCATGGACATTTTCAAAGGGGTCCCTTGACCTCTGACCTCCAGATATATGAATGTAAATGGGTTCTATGGGTACCCACGAGTCTCCCCTTTACAGACATGCCCACTTTATGATAATCACATGCAGATTTAGGGGCAAGTCATAGTCAAGTCAGCACACTGACACAC
Source organism: Sebastes umbrosus (assembly GCF_015220745.1). NCBI lineage: Eukaryota > Metazoa > Chordata > Actinopteri > Perciformes > Sebastidae > Sebastes > Sebastes umbrosus. The sequence continues at coordinate 3,240,966 of NC_051278.1, forward strand.
TGACAGCTGTTGTTGCCTGCTGTTACGATTTGAGTATATTGTTTTTATGCTAAATGCAGTACCTGTGAGGGTTTCTGGCCAATATTTGTCATTGTTTTGTGTTGTTAATTGATTTCAAATGATAAAAAATACATACATTTGCATAAAGCAGCATATTTGTCCACTCCCATGATGATAAGAGTATTAAATACTTGACAAATCTCCCTTTAAGGTTCATTTTGAACAGATCAAATACGTGTGATTAATTTGCGACTAATCGTGATTAAATATTTGAATCAACTGACAGCCCCATTGGAAACCAATATGTTTTCATACTACTACAGTATTTTGTTACCAAATATGTTTCGGAGGAAACTAGGACAGTGATACTAAAGACCGGGGTTTTGCGTCCAACGTTTGTTAGGTTTAAAACACACGGGAAATGTGTGCTACTATGACACATAGACGTTTTCCTGTATCTAATCCCCTAAATGCATACTTTGGATCTTCATGCCTTCATGTAATCCACTTAGGCACTCAACTCCTCCATATTCCTCAAACCATTTGTTTTTTAGCAATGCTCTGGTGTCAAAAACAAGAAAAGCATTGTTTTTCTCTAAAACGTTTGGAGACCCGAGGCACATGTACAGTTAGAGTATTGCAGCATGCTAGATCAAGTGATAGCAGTTAAAGGCGCAGTGCCGGGGTGTCGGGTTTACTGCAGAGCAAGCGGTTTCTTTTATATTGGAGGGTTTTGATGACAGTAGCTCTGAAGCTTCTCTCTGGGAATTAAAAGCCCACACGCTATATAATAAAGACTACTAAAATACCCATTACAGTAAACTATAAAAGGAGAAAAAAATCCACCACAAATATTTGAAAAAATAAAAGTACCAATCTTTCTCTGCTACTTTCAAACATATTAATTATTTATCTATATGATTGCGGCGTGTCATAGGTGGGAGTATCCTTCTGATGACACCTCACTGAGAGGTTGATAGATATAAATACATCTTTCTCCTGTCTTTTTCCAGAGAGCTATGAGTTTGGCAAACAATTAAACATCTGGTCATGCAAATACTTTATCAAGCAAGTCAAATATTTCCCTTCAAAATGATCTAGGAGTCGGAGAAGACACTTCTGGAATATTTAGTGTGTGATTTGCAGTTTAGGCCTCCACAACTCCTTCAACATGCAGTCGTTTGCTTCAGATCCATTTTTGGAAAACATGTGAATGTCAAATTATTTTCAATTTTCAAAACTTTTTGCATTATTGAGGTTTGCATAAGTAACTTTAATGGGCTTCTGAGAATATATATTTCACAAATTTCTTTGCCGATTTCTATTTTCAGCTCCATTTCCCATTATTGTTGTCATTTTGGAGAATGCTCTCTCTAGCGTGGTTCTAACTTTCTTTCTATTATTTCCATTGCTTTGAGCTACAAACCAGAGAAAACAGCTTTCTAAAACTAACCTCTCTCCATCCCTTTGTCTCAGAGAATTTGAATACATGAATGTTTAAATATGCTTAGTGTAGAAACTAGTGCAGCTGGTCTTCTAAAATGTTAAGCATTTTCCAGTCGTAGAACAGAACATCTGCAAATTGTTCTGCATGAAAAAATGCAGCTTCTCTTTGCTGGCATTGCAATCTTTTCTAAATTAATAACCTTCAGGAAGCACAATTCAAGTCATATTTTATCAAGAGCTAACAATTAAGAGCAAAAAAATGATTAGGCAATAATCGGTAATGTGGTGAACATGTTGCGTTGATACGGAAGACAGAAGTTGTATTGCCTAAATGGTAATATTTGTATTATGATTATTAGATATTCATGTCCTCTGTCTGTCATTCACTCCTTCATCTTTGCATATACTTTCTTCCCCCCTCTCCTTCCTCCCTACATGCATGTGTACCAATACACAGATGTGTTTGAAGGGGTTAAAGCGTGACAGTCCCGTGGACAGGTCTGTTATGGCGTCCTTCACGGATGACATTCCCCGGAGTGGCAGATCGACAGCACAGCCGGTCTGCTAGCCAGCCAGGCAGCCATGCTAACTGATAGCGAAGGTCTCAGGCAGGCTAGTCCTGGCCTGTCCTCTTATCGATTGGCCTTGAGAGCAGGACTAAACACCAGAGGCACAGGGACTAAGAGAAGAAAGGGTACAAGGTGTTTTCTGGTGCAGAGAGGAGTTGTATTAGCTGTATCAGGTGGCAGGTGTTTGAGATGTAAGTAGTGGTGCAGAGAGGCAGCAGTTCACAAACAGAGAACAGAGCCATTTAACCCGGATGGAGGTGGCAGAACTGACTCAAACAGCCAACATTGATCAGTCAACAGTCAAGAGTTCTGTTGGTGCTTTCTCATTTCTAGTGGAGGAACCACCAAAGGAAGATTAAGCTAAGCTGGGACAACTGTGCTGTATTACATACATGTAACACATGTACAGTAAATGCATATGATACGCGAGAACATATTGGAGGGTGTCCCTCAGGAAAAGCAGGTTCTGTTGTGTTTATTTATAACCTCAGAGACCTACACAATACTTTGAGTTTTCATCCCAAAAATTAAAATCTCCACCACTGATGTAAGACTACATGGTGTACAAATGACACGCCAAAAGCAAGAACGGTGTTCTTGTTGTATTTTAAATGACTTACAATTACCGTGTCATTCGTACGGCATTAAGAGCGACCGGGCTGGGTCGCAGTCGTTCCCTCAAGTTAGTAAATCGGGAATGTTTGGAGGAAGTGCACTATGAAGTAACTTGAGGGAACGACTTACTAACTCAAGGGAATAACTTACTAACTCGAGGGAACGACTTACTAACTCGAGATAATGGCTTACTAACTTGAGGGAACGACTTACTAACTTGGGGGAACGAGTAAATACAATTTTCTCCTAGGGGTCTAGGGGGGCTCCGTACAAATCAGATATTTGTTTCAGGGGGCTTTACAATCTGTACAACATATTCCTTTATTGACCTCACTTTGTCGTGTGGGGCCTTCTCCAGACTTTGTTGTGTGTTTGTCCATTTAAAGTTCCTACATTGCTAACATGATCCATCTTAGTCTCAGGTAACAGCTGACCTCACCTGACAGCAAATGTAGTTAAAGAACGTTAGCTAGCAATCAACTGGAGGCTGAATGGAGTCAAATGTTCTCCCTGATTAACTCACTGGTCTGCTGTGTGCCTGCTCTCTCTCTCTCTCAGACTGTCATGGACACTTGACGGAGTTAATTGAGGGAGACAAATGATTTATATGAAATTACTGGAGGTGACATGTGTCTCCCTGTGTCACCTGCACTGCTACTGGATGGGCCTTTAATGGACCAAAACGTGGAACCCAGTGGCCTGGGTCTTTGAGTACTGTACTGATTTAAATTGCCCATTGTATGATATATTATATTAGCATTTCACAATACAGAATTTTCAAGTGTATTTATGAAAATGTGAAACAAAATCCTTTTTATGGAGCTGGTTCTAGCAGTGGTTGCAGTCTGCGCCTGTGGTGTGATAATTGAAAACTGTGAAGCTGATATTTAGATTATGCTCGTGCTTCACATTTAAAAAACCTATGAGATAATTTATTAATTTAATGCCTGGGCTGTGGTTTAATTGGTAGCACACAGCGTAAGCCGTCTGATGGTGCATACTGGAGCCATTTATGAACAAACCATCCGAGATGTGTCAGAAACAAATAGAAAACATATGCATGAAGCTTCAGATGGTTTTACCAAAGGAACCCTTTGAATCTTTCTCTCCAGACATCATAAATATTTTACTAGACATAGCTTGCACTGTGCAGGACTATATAGTATATACTGTATCGCTAATACAGCTCCTGCTTTAGCTCTTTCTGAGAACAAACAGGAATGTCTAAGTTAAACATTTTAGCTCAATTGTTAAGATTTCTTACACAATGATATCATTCAGTTTCCTCTTCATTAACTTCCTCTATGATAGACAAACACAATTGCTTAAATTGTAATGCAATTTGTTGCACAGGTACAGCACATGGAAACATCTCTCATAGACAGATCAACTGACCTGAATTTGACCTCTTAGGGGATCTTCTCCCTGCAGTGCTGTTTCTGTACAGCACTGCAGGGGGAAGCAATCTGAATTTGGAAGCTCGATGTTGACTTGACTGCTGCTGCCATCAAAAGAGTGCTGCTGGTCATGCTCAAGAATTATTCATCTGGTTATTCCTGTTCGTGGTTGGAATCCAGTACACCTGCCCCTGGTTATGACGAAGCAACGTGTTCTCATACAACGGTTTGTATGATATCTTATGAAAAAGTTATTCCTCCTTTTGCGTATGTTTTCCGACGAATGGTCGAAATAAAATTCCTTCTTCACAGGCAACAACTTCCTTAGATTTAGGCAACAAAACTACTTACAGTAGTTACGCTTAGAAAAGATCATGATTTGGCATTACTTCAGCACAGAAGTTATGTGACAAATAAATCAACGTTGACATCTGGTTTCATACGGGGCACAGACACCAGTCTACTGGTGAAAGTCTGGTATTTTCTGACCCACCCATCCACCTCGACTGCCTCCCTACGCAACGTTTGTCGCTCTTTATACTTCCTGGTTCACAGTTAACATGAATTACTCACAAATTGATTTTGTGGGATATATACAGTATGTACACATTATAGTGTATTACTTTTTGTAGGTATAGCTACGAACGGTGTATGAGAAAACAGACTGGACCAAGTGACGAGATGACAATTTGCACATTTATAGCATGTTTTAGACTTGAAAATAAGCAATACGTATGATGCAAGAGAAGCTGCTTCATTCCTGAAGTGTAGGACACGTCAAAAACATCAGCGCCGATTGTTTTCTATACTCAAGATGCTCATTACCGCTTCACAATGCTACTGACCTATTTACCTTCTTCAACTCTCCAGAGAGGCAGCACTTTTATCACATTCACTGCTTGGATTGGTACCGTGCATAGACTGTACCCTGGATACTGCGACTTGAGTACTTCTGCTGTCTGAAAGGCTTATTCTTGCGTTAAGAGCATCATATGACGTGATGCTGTGTAAAGTGGCCGGTGTATGTTACCGTTTAAAGTAAAGTAAATCTCATGTGACATAAAAAAGGGCATTACCTCACACCTGTCTGACCTCTATTGTCTCAGCATCCAGTTGTCTAGCAAGTTATGAAAGAATGCAGACTCATGATTTTCTGTTGACTATGAATAAACCCCACTTGTACTGTAATCAAACATAAAACTCATGGGAGGGAAGCACTTGGTTGGGGAACATCCGAGTTGCCAAACAATTCTAGTACAGTTCTATCTCCTGTCCTTTGATGAAGGATGATGCTGTGTTTCCACAGCGAACACAGATAGGAAAAGCAAACCCTGGAGCGCCTTTTCATAGCATTTAAAGAATCCTACGAGCTTTCATCATGGCTGCCAGTTAGATACTTCTGGGTCAGTTCACTCAGTTTGGAGCCTCCCTAATCAAAAAAGACTTTTTCGAACGCACCCCAGGCATGCTCAGCAAACAATCCCTCAGTAAATAAAAGGTCAAAAACACACATTCCTTCTGTGCTGGTCCATCTGTTTTCCATCCCATTCTGCACGTCTCCCCCCCCACACCCCAACACACTTACTGCTCCACTATCTTTTTATGTCTCCGCCTCGTCTGCAGCCCACCATTGCAACAGCAGGGTCACAAGCAATTTCCTTTTTTTGAAAGCAAGGGCGCCTCTTCATTCATTCTCAACAGAACAAAGAACACACAAATATCTATAGGTGCAACACATGCATACCCCGCTATAGCTTCGGCATCTATCGTATACATCTAAAGGAAATAACATCTGTGTGCGTGAGTAGGGGAAAAAAAGCACAATACTGCACAGAATACTACAGCAGCTGAGACAATGAATCATCAAATCCTCCCAGGAGCACAACATACTGTATGTTAAGTGCTGTTTTGCTCAGTGTCTATAAAACAGGTTGACAGGCTTATCACTGCACAGTCGTAACGTTTTATTACAGGGTGATTAGGTCTTATATTTTGTTATCCAAAATGGAATCTTGTCAAGGACCATTTGCACGATTATTAACTTGTTTTACACCGTAAATATGTTTCTTTTAATTTAGTCGAATTTGAAATGTTAGACTCCTTTCACTGGAAATAATGTCTGGTACTTATGTGCCATAAGTATGTGACATTTGAAGGAAGAAATAACACATTCTTCCTCTTACAAATTAAAGATTGAATTCATAAGCAATAAAACCCACCTTTGCTCACATTAACACTTTCATTTCGGTTCCTTTAGTCTTACTTTGTCTGCTATTGGCAGTAGTGTATTGTGGCAACATAAGAGAGAGATTGCTGAATAAACTGCATCCAGTTCATGAACTCTATGACTCCCCTGTCTGTCTGTGCTCCTGTTTTATGTTTTAACATTGACCATTATTCTCTAACAGTCAATAAAAGTCACATAAAGCAGTCTGCCTCAGATCCCTGTACTGGTATTATGTCATGAGGACGTGTTTTAGGCATTTTGCGCGTCATTTGTACACCACGTAACAAAACTATGGTAACGGCAGTTAGGTTTAGGAAAAACATCATAGTGGGGCTTGAAATAAGTACGTTAACTAAGTAAAATACGTAGGGAAACAATGTAAGATAATTACGGAAAACACGTCACAAACGTCACTTGAAAATATCTCAACAACACACACACACACGCACACGCACACGCACACGCACACACACACACACACACACGCCTAGGACTGACTGTGAATTCATGCTATTTCACAAATTAAATGTCTCGTTACTGTTCCCTCCCTCAGAGAAGCTATTGCAGTTTTTTTGAAGCAGTGTTGTAGCTGCAACGTCAGACACATGGTGGCTACGGTGAGGGGTATCATTATTTCACAGCACGATCCAATAAAGATAACAGCACCTCTCTCTCTCTCTCTCTCTCTCTCTCTCTCCCTCATCTCCACTCTTATATACAGCTGTCCAATAAATATCCACCAAATCACCTTCATAGATACTATAAGGCTCTTTTGAGATAAGAGCACCAGTCTGTGGTGTGCTATCTTTTTTTAAAAATCACTTTGAATACCTCTACTGCAGATGGTTTTGATTGAATTTAAGATGTTTTTGCGTGGCGGCCAAACATAAAACCGATTAAAAAGCTCAAGCATTTAGGAATTCGGGGAATTGTCTGTTGGCTGTAAGTGAAAGGTTTTGGCCGTGAACATTTTATCAAAAATGTTCTGCCACAAAGTAAAGGCCACTTCAAAGTAAAAAGCTTGCTTGTGATAAGTGAAAAACCTGCCAATGGAACCGGTGAACATTTGCTTGGTGAGATTTCTTAAAATAAGATGTAATATTTCATTTCAAGATAAAAAGAGCTATTTTAATTAGCTGGGAAAACTCATTTTGAGCTATATGTCTCTAGTATTAGGAAGTGTTGTGTGTCATAATGAGCCTGTAATGCTTTAAAGTAGTATTTTTTTTTTTTCATAAGATATTCAAGATGCATGTCTAAAAACAAGTATCACCAATATCTCACTGACTGTTACTTGTTAGGGGATTTTGTCTTATGTTAAGTATGAAATATTTTAACTAGTAATTAGACAAATATACTTTGTGTTTTTACGCTGTTGTCTGTCCACTTTTAGAAACAAGTCTTGGTTCTTACGCCTTGCCCGGCAGATGTGTCTCTCTCATCTAACTCCATATTCAGATCAATGGGAGACAGACAGCGCTGGTCAATAGAATGAGGGATGATAAAGGCGAGAAAAGAAAAGCAAAGAGGGCGGTGGTGTTGGGAGGGTTAGGGGAAGAAGATGAGAGCGATCAAGAATGATCCCCTCTGTTGAATAAAGGTGCAGCAGCTGTCCAATCCAATCCAATCCAATGCAATACAACCCGGCTCTTAGGCTGCAACAAAAATGGGAGTGGAGACGAGGTCGATGCAAAATAACATTAACTTTATTTACGAAAACGCACCAGTAACAAATAAATGCAAAGATCAGTATCAGTAATCGGTGGTGTAGGCGTGCATGGAGGCATGTGTGTGAGTGCATGGAACAAAACAAAAGGAACAGCCGTGCCGCGGTGTCCGCACAGATGGAGTGTGTGAGCGGATGGGTTGAGAGGATGGAAAGAGAGATCTGAATGGAGAAGAGGGTTTATAATGAGTGCGACACCGGGCCCAGGTGTAGCTCATCATCTGATGATGACCCCGCCTCGACCAGAGCCTGCAAGAATCAGAAAAGAGACCAGCGAGCCAACACACACCTAGTGGTAAAATGACTACTTTGTCACATTATTTAAGCTACGGGCGTAAATTAAACAACCTGATCCCATCGGAAGGTGTTTGAATAGCCCGACATTACAAGGACATTTCATGTGTCATGAGAACGCATTTTAGCCTTTTCGCGTGTCATTTGTACACCACGCAACAAAACTACTAAGTTAGGTTTATGAAAAACACAAGTAAGTAAACTAAGTAAAATACGTATGGAAAACACGTCACAAATGCCACTAATGGAACTTACAAAACACCGGTTCCCAGGTTGAAAGTCCTGTGTTTGTTGTAGCTTTCCACCTCACCACCCGCTTTTTATTCTACGTCACTAGCTCTGTGCGTAGCATATTTATGAAGACGCGTTTACATTTCAGTCAGTACAGACTACATGGCTGGGTGAAAGTCCTGTGTTTGTTTGACCCATCCTCCTCCTACCGACTATCATTACAAACATATTTCTGATACATCAAATAACAAACATAATCTGCATGAAAATACGCTTTCCTTGTAATTCACAATTACAATTAAATTAATTTAAATTCAATTACCATTAATTCATTTTCAGGAGACAGGGCTGGCATTTGTATGTGTGTGTGCCTGTGGGCATCTGTATGTGTGTGCATTTCATTCTGTCTGTGTGGACTCAGGGGTGTTGCACAGAGGCAGCAGAGTTAAGCAATGGCAGCCACTGCATTGCAGATACTTGGCCCATCGTGGCGTGGCACAGATAGATGTGTGTGAACAGGCCTCCGTGCTCCGACTGTACAGCCAAACAAAAACTAAATGTCAGTGTGTCGAGATAGCTCCGCGGTCAACAACGGGCTAATCATGGAAATCTGATACTACCCGTTTTCTCCTCCTCTCTCTCTCCTCGCAAACACAGACGTGAACACACCGAAACACACTCCAGTGGCTCGTTTTAAGCACACCTGCTCGGTGCAGATAGGCCCGCTACCATGGACTAATCTGTCTGTGTGTCAGTCAGCCCGGCCTGGCCCATAAAGTCCACCCGCTCCTTCCTGTTCTCCGCTCAGATTGTATTGGCGGGGCACCTCCAGGGTTCGCCAAATAAATAGCGCTAAGTATCAGGCCTCGTCCCGTCCCCTGGCCATCTGGCTCTGTAGTGGAGAAATTCATTACTCTCCAGGTGATAGCTCCAGCACGCTCTCTCTGGATTGGCTTTGCATCCCTGCAGGCTCCATTCTGACACTGGAGATTAGAATCACAAACCGGCTGCTAATGTGAATGTGAATGTGAATGCTGCTACCGCTGCTGCTGCTCATACTAATATATCCTGATGGTATTAGAACTACAACTAATGCAACAACGTTCTACTGCTACTACTGTACAAATACCAACTGTTTTGATAGGATTACGTCGGTCTCACTCCCAACTCGTCAAACACCAGCGATTGGGCAGCTCCCCTCGTAACAGCTTTTTACGAACCAGGCTTTCAACTAACTCCAATGTAAACCCAGCCGTGGCGTTATTCAACGGTTGGAGCAAGTGATGTGGTATTAATAGCGTGAAAGTCTGTTCAAGGCAGGCGGGAGGGGTGGAGGACAGGCCAAACAACAACCAGGAGGCCGCTGTTTGTATCCCGTGTGAAAACATTTGTCCCGTCAGTCATTAGTCACGTGACTCGTTGGTATTGTCAGTCCCTTGAGTCGTTATTCAGTGAAGTTAACATCAACCAATGACCATTTCCTGAACCCTAACTAAATAGTTGTGTTGCCTAAACCTAACTTCCTGTGAAAACGGAAGTTTATTTTGAAAGGACACTATGCATGTAACAAGCGTATATTGACACGCCGTCACTGGTCCATCCAAAAGTAATGCAAGAGGGGTTCTCCGTGTGTCGGTCTCCGATGCCAAGGGGCACTGACCAAACGGCGGTATTTGATGAGTTGAGAATGTGTTGGCTTATCAGATCTGAATCGCCTCTCAAATCTTTTTTTAGTTCTATCTTTCAACAGTCTGAAGTTGTTGACAGGTAAGGGATAATGTGCAGCGAGCCGGTCATTGTTGTTAAATAAACCACGACAATGACCCGCTAGCTGTACATTATCCCGCTTATTACACGGCTACTTAAGAAATCAATCATTTGACACAAAAAAGGACTGAAAGTCAGACATCAGAACTGCGCCCATAGCAACAGTCTGTTATAAAGAAATAACGGACCGTAGAACGCCGTGATTGATCAATCAGAATCAAGTATTCAACAAAGCAAAGCATCCAATAACAAAAGAAAAAAATGGTTTTCTTTGGATTTTTGTAGATTGTCTTGTCCGCCTATTGTTATTAATTTCTGACCTAATAACTACTGCTCTTTGTGTTCCTGTATATAAATAAAGATTATTTGCTCACTGTAATGATACACTGTGATGGTCTAGTCAGTATGGGAGACAGAGAAGCTGCACACAGGATTGGATCATTGGGATTGTATTCAGGTCAAGTGGCTCTCACCGTTACTTGATTCCGCGGATGAAGCCACTTCTAAAATCACACAGCCTGGTGTTGTGCATCACTCTGGATTGCTTTTTTCCACTCTTGCTCTCCTGTGCATGTCTACCTACCATCCTCAGACTCTCTAGTTTATTTCTTAGATGTAGTCTGAATTTTACAGGCTCCATCCCCAGAAACCAACGTGGAAAGGTTGGCATCTCTCTACACCTAAAGGTCTGTGACCGCCTGTGTGACGCTGAGCTATGTGTCGTGCATTTTGCTAATTTGGCTCGTCCATATAACATTCAAGATATAATCACCTGCAGTAATAATGTGGGGACTTAATGGCTGGCGCTGTAATTATCCCTGTTTGTTCTTGCTTCTCTCCCGTGGTCATCTCCTCCCATGTCAACAAAGCTCTTAATTGTTCCAGTCTGTCACAGATCTCTTACAGTACCTACTTGACCTGGCAAAGCCAAGTACAAGCCACACACAACATTCTCTTGGGATGCAAAGCTAAAACTATGACAGAATTTAATCCCAAAAACCAGTAGCGATGTATAATTCCAGCACTCAATCACTATACTTTCTACCGGCTCAGTCACATTATAGCAATATCTCTCCATCATGTCACCCGGCAGCAGCATGAGATGCTGTGCATGTACCTATAATAAGACTATATATATGCTGGCACGGTCCCCACCTCTGTGTATCTGGCAGCTTAATCTCAATAATGTTTACATTTATTTAGTGAACTCTTTACAGCAACATAGTCACATTTCACAGTCTGTGGCCACGGCGCCAGGTGGTAAAATACTTCGTTCACTTGCCGACGTCGGAAACAACCGCCGCTGTCACTTATGCATCTGTTGCTTTCTCTATTTGTCAGTTTAAATGCCGTGATAGTTAAAATTATATTCATATATTTGATGTCTCTTCCTGCACATATAACCGTATAAATGTCTCTCAATAGACCTACAGTATGAATAATGTACAGATCAAATAGTATTTTTCTAGGTCTACAGGTAACTGATCAGAAAAGTATTTTCTGTTTATTAACACGAGGACCCCGAGACGGTCTGACTTCAGACTGTCTGGGTTTTTATAATGTAAATAACTCGGTTTGAATAACAACTACAAACCCTTCAGCCCATGGCTTCTCCTAAATGTGTTTTTGATGTTGTCTGAAGCCAAGAAGCTGAAATAAAACAGCACATATTAGGTCATTTCTTAATCTCATGATATTCTATAGAGCGCTAGAGGAATGAGTCCTAAAACCCAGAAATGAGTTAGCATTTTAGCACTTCCTGTTCCCTCGTCTGGAAGTCACTGGTCAATGTTTTTTGATGCCTGAAATAAGGTCGGTGGTTAACACAAGCTGAAGAGAATGAACGTTTTGTTCTACGATATAAAATACGTCAGTAAATATCCAACTTGTGAATTTTGAAGCCTTAATGTGTCTTAAAAAGGCGGTTGCTAACAAGAAGCTAAATCAGATTACTAAACGTCGTCACACCGACTCGTCCTCCTTTACAGCCTCGTTGTGTATACTCGTGTTTATGTGACCGTGAGGTAGTCCGATTGCAACCTAACGTTAGCTTCTGATTCCTGGCGAATGCATTCACAGTTCAAAAATCGTCATCTCTGTAGCTCTCCATTGCACAGTGTGTTTGAGATCAGAGCTGCCGCACAGCTCAGAATCCAACACATTCTCACTCCCAACTCGTCAAATACCACCGCTTGGTCAGTAACCCTCGACATCCAAGACCGACACACCGGGTAACCCTTGAGTGTTACTTTAGGACGGACCAGGGACGGCGTGTCAATGTACGCTCGTTACATGCATAGAGTCCTTTCAAAATAAACTTCTGTTTTCACAGGAAGTTAGTGGTTGTGTTGCTAGAACCTGTCGACTCACGTGACTCACTGGACTGACGGTCACAGGGGACACAAATAGCGGTCTCCTGGTTGAAAATCCTGCGTTGTTTGACCCATCTACCACCCCTCCTGCTCGCCTTCAATGGACTCTCCCGCTATTAATACTATGTCACTTGCTCCGACTGCCGACTAACGGCGTGGGTGGGTTCATATCAGAGTTAGCTGAAATCCCAGTTTGTCACATACTGTCGCTAAAGGGTGCCTCCGTGCGTCGGTTCCCGATGCTGAGGGGCGCTGACCGAACGGCGGTATTGGGGGACTTAGAATCCTCCTAATGTTAAAAGTGACCTCTACATAAATGTGACCTCACTTTGCTTCCACTGCAAGATATATTTTCTGGCCCACTTTTAAATTCCTTCATTAATCAAACTCCTAGAGGATTTTTAAGGATCAAGAATTACCATACTATATACTGTACTGTAAAAGCCAATAAGATAGTTGGAGTTTTAGGAAAATCCTACAGAGACCTTCAATAATCTTACAGTCTAAAACCTGGATGTTTTTTTTACTTGACTCTTGCAGGGGGATTTAATAGGATCCTCAATCAAGTTGTATTTTAGAACCAACAGTATTGGAACTTCTTATTTGATTTCATGGGACATTCTAACCAAGTTGGCAAAAATGAATAGGTTATTGCTCCCGAAGGAGTCTCTGTGAGGATTTACAGAAAATCCAATAATTGATCTTCTGATGAAGCATGTGCATATGTGCAGCTCGTGGGCTACGGGTGTAATGAAAGGAGAAAAAATACTGTAAGTACTGTATGTTTACCACTGCATCAGCAACTATGATCCCTGTGAGTAAACCACTTAACCTGTAATTGTTGCAGTGGAGCTGCAGTCGAGCCAACAACTGAGAATCGAGGTGACACCGGGCAGCTGGATGGTGAGAGTCTGCTGATGCTGAAAAGGAGCAGCTTTGCTCAGCAAACATTTTCTATTAAAGTCGTCACGATTCTCCTCTTTCAAACAACTAGCTTTTTACTGTTTATACAAACTTCTTATCTGCCCTTCACACCCTGGTTTCTTTCTAGGATGCACAGCTTCTTTGTGTTTAACTTCAGATAGTCGTGTCTGCGGGGATGCAGACATGGGTGTTTCCGCTCTCCAAACAAAGCTTTCACTTTCTCTGTTTAGTGCAAGAGTAGGCATCATTTTGAGAATCCCATTTTTCTTCTGATAATCATTCTATTTATCAAGTTTTTCTCGAGCCCATTACGCAGACCTCCAGACAAAGTTATGTCAGCGGCATGTCAAATTACCAAATGCGGCTCTTAAAGGCACAGTGTGGAGCATTTAGGGGATCTATTGGCAGAAATGGAATATAACGTCGACATGTACGTTTTCTTTAATGTATAATCACCTGAAAATAAGAATCATTGTGTTTTTGTTAGCTTAGAACAAGCTGTATATATCTACATACCGTTGTGAGTATACGTTGAACCAAACGCTGGCTCCATATAGTTCCATTCGCACTTTCATGTCGGTCACCGTAGTTCTCCTACACACTTGGCACACAGGAGAGGTTTCAATCGGTTGCAGTCTGAAACCTCACCCCTAGATGCCGCCAAATCCAACACACTGCACCTTTAACTATTCACTCACCATCACGCATCTACAATTCATATTGCAGCTCAAAATGCCAGGATATTCGAAGAGTGCAAAAAGCATATTTACTTCAGAGCCAGAATGTTTGCAAGATGTTTTAAATCCACAAAACAGCCAGACACAGATCTGTGGGCGCTCTGCCACATGTGTACTGTATCCCCGCCACCCCACACACACACACACAGCGTGATCAGTTTGTCAGCGCCCCTCCACCGCCGCCGCGCTTACATGGAATGCAGAGTGAGTTTCTTAATTAAGTCGAGAAGAAGCTATTACTTTTGGGACAGACTCGATCGTCCTCGCTCTGTGGCACCGATGGCTCTGGGCTTCTAATCACATCATACAAAAGAGAGAGAGGAAGCTTGACTGGCTGCCTGACAACAATTAACCCAGCTCTCTCTAAGACTTCCTACAGTGAGCGTGGTCTTTGAGGAGGGGGGTTTCTCACTTAATTTCAGTGTGTGGAGAGTCTTTACTATGTCCTGTAATCGGCTCATGCAATTACATTAGTGGCACGAGTTGCACTGCAGAGCACATACAGTATGAAGGGCACATATGCACAACACTAGTTGTAGGCGGGGCTTGTGATAATCACTTTATTCACCCCATCCTGTAAAACTATTACTAACAGAAGTTTTGTTTACATTTTTTAAGAATATTTTTCTTCATGGGTTTAAACCATTACAGAGTGTGCAGTACTTTTAGCTCCTTAATTATGTAACAGCAAGTTTCTTTTACCACTTTTTGGGCAGAAGAACTCCACAACAAGCTAACAAACATCGCTACTTACACATCGAGCAGCACCATTCATTTGAAGCCGTGTTTCTGTCCATCTCATGGATGTAGGTCCAGTGTTAATTCTCCTTTCAACTCTGTTCTGGTCTCCTGAGAGGGATATATGTCTCTATATAAGGCAGTAAGATGTCTTCCTTCACCAGCGAGTCTCTAACTTTGTCTGTTTACTGTTGGTGAAAAACAGCTGCCTGCTGCTGCCACATGGAGTCGTGTTATTCCCCTCTTTAACCTGAGCAATAATCAGAGTAAGTGAAAACACCTGAGTGAGTGTGCATTGATCCAGTCCAGCTTTGGATAGAAAGTTTCTGGGTAGCGCTGACCTGATGGCAAACATTTGCTTTACTATCACAGACTGAACTTTAGCCAGAGCTGCAAACACACTTGACATTTCCAGGTGTGGACAGAGCTGGAAAGTAATGAAATACATTAACTCAAGTACCCTTTTATGTACATGCACTCAACTTCCATTTTATGCTACAGTATCCTGTTACTCCAGAATATTTCAAATGGAACCTTTCGTTGTTTTACATTTATTTGACGGTCACCATTACTTTATACTTTTTTGATTAAAATTTCACATAGAAAACATATGATAAGTTTGGGAATACTGCTATGATACATGGTTCTACGTGCATTTTACTAGTTTTACTTCATTAACATAAGGAAGGCAGTACTTTTGCATTGTTGCATTACTACTTCCACTACTGTGAGAGACTTGAGAAACAGTCTCAGTGTAATACTGAGGCCTCTATATGACCTACATAAGTAAATGATACCATCAGTGAGAAGATTGGCTATTTCTATATAGTTAATCTTAATGATGCCATCGGTGCCACCGGGTCCGATAAAATCAGACGACATCATGCAGGTTCACCAGAGACTCCTCCAGCAACCAGCCCGCCGCGTACAGACCCAGACCCTGCAGCGGCTCCTCCTCCGGCCAGTAGCAGAGCTTCACTTTGCTGCTGAGCCGGTCCCATTTGGGAGCCAACACCGACACCAGGCTGCTGGAGGCCCGGGCCACATTGTTGGGCCCGCTGGAGAGAAAGGGTGGCACGGGAGAAACAGAACCAGGACTGAGCAGGGCAGACTGTCAGACCCTGCTGCAGTAAAATGAGAGGTTTTCTAAAGGGACTCTGGTGCTCAGAAACACTACCGCTTTTGTCTACATGGACCGCCAAAATCAACACAAAATCAAAGATCCTTAAAGTAAAGGATATATCTTGCATTAATTTACTCTCACAGACATATTTTAATCTATCAAAAATATATTTTGAATATGGGAAACAAACGTCACTTGAGCACTGAGCCATGAAACTCAAAATACTAGCCAAGGCAATAATAATAACTGTGACTCAGAAAATAGTAAGCCACACGTCTAATGTAATTGGTTTGGTTCTAAAGTTTGCACGTCACACCTTTGATTGCTCTCAGCAGTCAGAGTGGCCAACGCTAAGATCAAAACAGCTCAGCTTTCATCAAAAAGGCTTTACACTTCAAACAGGTTTTTCAATTGTCACTTAGCAACAACTAGAAATATGACCAGCACTCTCCCCTGCACAGCTGTTTAGTAGCCTCCGACACTGAGGCTCCCATAGGACACGGCGGCTCAGTCGGTTGTGTTACGCTCGGTGCAGGCTGGGGTCACCGAGAGGCCACTATGAGTTACAAAGGATTATAAAGTGTTAGAAGAAAGGGGAAGTTATCAGCGGACTGCAACGTTGTACTTTTACACTGTGATTGTGGCTGATAACAAGCTACAACCCCGTTTATTCAGCATCCCGTGGAGACACACAAGGCTGGATTGTTTGGATATTAACGCTTTGACTTGGAGTCAATCGACAGTAAATAAACAATATTTGTAACATCTGTTAATAGTTTCCTCCCGGGGTGGCCTCAGCACAACGCGAGGCAAGTGTAAAAACAAACATGACAGCGAGTAAATCTGTTAACCGTGGAGTCCAAATTCTATAAAACGCATCACATCAAGTCTCAAACATAGCGGCATAATGCTGCAGCCTGAGGGCCAAATAAAAAGATAGTCAAGTACAGTGAAATAAACATCTACAGCCCGCCATTATCTCCTCTCTCACAGCCTTCACCTGCAGGACCTGCATCATATCTCAGAAAAAAAGAAATAACCTTGATCTCATATTCCTCTGCTTTTCTTTCTTCTTGTTTCTTTATCTAACCCTTGCTCTCTCTCTCTCTTTCTCTCTCTCTCTCTCTCTCTCTGTCCATCTATCATTCATTTGCTCGTTATAGTTCCTCTTCATCCTGTGTTTCTGTCTCTCAAAGAACAGAATTATAAATCAAAAAGGAGAGGTGCCCAGAGCACACACTCTCACACACTCTCACACACTCTCACAATCAATACAAACAACTTCATTGCCAGTGAAGGAGCAACGGTGGTACACAAGCACAAAGTTGTACATCCAAAAGAAACAGACACATATTTTGTCGTCTTTCTGTAGCTGCGTTGACGCTCAGCTCAGAACAACTGGACCAAACATCTGGGTTGGGTCTTTGTGGCCTTCTATGTTAGGAAGGTTTGGCTGCTTTTGTTTGGGCTGTTTACATATCAGGACAGAAGCAGCACAGTTGAGAGGAAGTGAGAAAGACAGAGAGCAGCGACAAAACCAAATGCACTTTAAATTTGAACAACCGTTATCTTTAGCAAGCCCAGACGTGTCTCTTTGTCTGAGGAGGAGATAATGAAGGGGAAATATTTGCTTCCTTTGGGAGAGAGAGAGAGAGAGATTATCAAATGTATCAAATCCAGCATTAAGAGAGCTGCAACCAGCATCTGTGCAGACTGCAAGTGTGAAGCATAGCTAGCTAACAAGTAAGTACATTATGAAAATATTATTTATAAGTTAACACATCAAATCTTTTTCTCACTCTCAAGAATTTGCTTCTTAAATAAGAGCTGAGAAAACATTTCACTTGTAATTGGGTGCAAAAACTCTCCCAGTGCAGTGATAATAGCTACTGACAAGCTGTTTAGTATTGGGCTACATGTGATTAATTTAAAACTGTTAAACTGTAAAAATTGTATCATTTAAAAAAAAAGAAAATCACCTAAACTCTGAATTTTCATCTCTTACCACTCATACCATGCTGACTTTATGACTTGTCGCTACTTGTGCTACTGTAATGTGAGGGTTCGTTGTGTGGTAGTGGATCAGTCTTATAGAATAAACAGCAGGATGGAGACGGATAACTTTCTAAGCAGCCATTTTACTGTTTTCACTTCATCTGTCTCACAACAACAACAACACTTCCTTGTTCATAACAAGGCCTATGGAAGAAGGTTGGGTCACGGGCGGGCTGGGTCTTGGGGTAAGGGGTATAACACGTGCAGAATAACTGAAGCTGCGGTTGTGCGTTGCGATTGGCTCAATTTCAGATTTTACTGCACATGTGTTATTCCCCCAAAGATATGACGCGTTGATGACGCCTGACCCAGCCTCCTTTCTATAGGCCTTGGTTCCTAACTCACATGTCATAGAACTAACCAATCAGAGGCTGGAAGAACCTAGACTAAGGTAAATCTCAGGAAGATTTCAAAGATGCTGCCGTAAATATTTGAACATGTAAATATGTATATAATAATCTTGTAAACATAAATATGTAAATAATTAACTGTGTAAACATTGTAAATATATTTTTAGTAACTTCACTCAAATATATGAATTAACTTTACTTTCAATGATATGAATTAACTTCTAAACCTTACACTACTGTTACACTGTATACTTCTGAAAAAGTATAAGCTGCTCAGTTTTTATCAAATTGATGTTTAAATGTGTGAACAATCTTGCCCCAGCTGTACTTTGTCCATTTGTCACAAAAATGAATGGCACAGTGCGAAACAACCTTCAGTCCTCTTTTTCAGTAAAAGGAACACATTTCTGGAACGCCCTACCAACGGAAATAAAAACACAACCTGACCTGAAAACGTTTAATGAAAAGGTGAAACACTGGCTGAAACTAAACCAAACCTTTGATCACTGATTGATTGGGAACATACATATGTAAATTGATTGTAATGTACAATGTTGTATGATGTGATTTTACGTATGATGTGCTATTCTGTATTTTTTATTTATTTATTTTTTCTTAAAAGCCTTACCAGGAACAAGGTCTGCAAATTAGCTATCGCTAGAAGTCCTATATACGGTTGCACTTTAAGTGTAACAATGCCTATGTATTGTCCCTGTCAAATAAATAAACTAACTAACTAACTACAGTTTAGCATTTCCCATTATGCTGCAACAGTGGCCATTGTCAAAAAAAGAAAACAAAAAAGATCATAGTTAAACCGGCTGCAGACAAACAGTTTAGTTGTTTTTGTTTTCAGGTAGAGAAGTTATTTAATGTCTCTGTTTTGTCCAGACAGTAGAACAAATCAACCTGCAGCAACTAATTAACTCATTTTAATTACTGCATATTTAAATCCATCTTCTTATTCCGATTCGTAGTGCATAGTTTTATTGAACTTAAAATATTTCAGGTAAATATATATATATGTATATATATATATATATATGTTGAAACAAGATGCAGGCAGTGACCATAAAGTGAACATAATGTCAGTTTGATGTATAATAAATAAAGTATGCTGTGGTGTAACAGGCAGATGAAGGATCGGAGAATGACTCAGCTGCAGCTCAGAGTAGATTTAAATACATCAACTCGGGGAAACCTATTTCACTTCCAGGATGTGTTTCCATTTTCTAAATGCACTAGCATCGCTCCGAATGGGGCACAGATGCATTATCTTATACGCTCTATAAAATTCAATGAAGCTATAACTCACGCTCACTCACTGCGGTCAGACGACTGACAGATGTCATTTTAAGTACGCCGTACAGGAAGTACAGGTTGGTTTTATGTCTACAGCGATTTCAGATAGTTACTAATGAGGTTTGGGAGTTTGGGGAGATGCTGAGTCACATTCTCTTCTAAACTAGCGCTGGCTGACGAAGCATTGAAGTCTTGATGACATCTTGTGTCATGTGAGAAGCTATCAAACGTCTCTCTCTCTCTCTTTGTACCTCTCAGTTTCTCCGTCAGTCTCCTGATGCCTCTGTCTCACTCTCTTTGTCAGTTTATCAATATGTCTTCTCTTTCACCAGTTGTTCTTGGCAAAAGCTCTGCATTCGATGTCTCTCTTTTCCTTCCCTGCCTCCACCCTTTTTCCAGTCATGCCTGCAAACGCAATAAATGTCAGAGAATCCACATGGACCTCTCCAGAAGCCATAACTTCCTCTTTATCGCCCCAACTGCAGTCACGCATGCACACAACACACATACACACAACATGATTAAATTAATGATCTATGCAGAACTACAAAAATATCCACCCTATACTCCCCCCCCACCTCCACCTCCACCTCTCTAGTCCCCTTTTCTTTATACTCCTGCACCAAGTACACAAACTACACACACACACACACACACACACACACACACACACACACACTTTGCCTTTGCTCCTCGCCAGCAAAGGGAGGTGCCAGGTGGAGGAGATCCATCACTGTGACAGAGGCGGAGTGCTGCAGCCAGCAGAACAGCCACGTGTGCGTCTGTCTCTGCCTTTAGAGACGACCTTGTCAGTCAGTCAGTCATTTTATACTGACGCTATTAACATATGGTGATCACACAGAGCACATTGATTATTAATCCGCCAGAGAAAAGAAGAAGGTAAAGTGCATTTTGCTGTTGTTACACAAAGAACTGTTATGTGTGCAACTCAACTCCAAACCACAACTTTCTACCAGCCAGCAGGGGGCAACTCCTCTGGTTGCATAAAGAAGTCTGGTTGTATAGAAGTCTATGAGAAAATGAGTCCCACAACGTTGAGGCCTGGCTCGGTTATCCCCGGCTGTGAGACCACAGTGCAAGGTGCATGCTACAGTATACTGTGCTTTCATAATATGGCCACTGATTGAATCTTTATGAGAAAAAAACAAAACAAGACTTTGCTAAATAAAAACATGAAAAACTAAATTAGAATTAGTTGTATATCCTGAAATAGGCACTGCATCAGATATCATTCACTGATTTTGTACTATTTGTTTGAATCATAAATATATTGGGTTCAAGCTCAGATTAAGATTTCAACATTTTTGTATTAAAGGTACTTTATGTAACTTTCAGAAGATCCTTGTTATCAAAGACACCTGTGGCTGTTAAGAGAACTGCAGAACAGCATCCTGACATCCCTCCACGTCGCCCATTAATTCCTGATAATGGACAGCTCGTCGGGCATTATCCCTTACATAATGTTCTGTAATGTTCCTATATTTTATGTGAGCCATTGGCGCCATGATACTAACTCGCAAATGACTTTATCAGCTACTGTTATGAAGCAACCAGATGGAACCAAGCAGATCCATGCTGCATAGCTAGTGTAAGTTATACTGTAGCAAGCTGGCCAGCCATAGTTTAAGCACTGAAGACAGTATTTTGCTATATTAGCTGCACACTTTTGGTTCTTTAGGGGAGCTGAAGAGAGGCGAGGCACTCGGGAGCGCCCATAAACGTCATATTCTTTGGATTTTCCCGGCAAAACAGCCCCGAGTCCTTTACTTAGAAATCAGTCCACAGGCTGTTAAAGGCAACCGAGAAAGTCGGGGAAGGTCTCAGTTTTTAAGATACGTAACAATCCGTACACACATTGGCAATATAAAGCAATGAAAACACGTAGATTGTTACATATAGTAGCTTTAAAAGATATTAGTTATTGCTTCAAAATCTTCTTAGAGATGTTATCTGTGATGTAGAGACACTGGTCTCCCTTCAGCCAGTGGAGTGTTTTAGATTAGATTACCTGTAAATAATTGACCTGCTCTGGCTCTGAAAAGGTTAATGAGGTAATTCAACATGCAGACGGGCACGTCAGCAGCTTCGGCGCCGGGGCACATCAACACCACCGAGCGGGCTGATAGACTTCCCTTATCCCGACCCGAGGCGATGGATGTCCGACAGATTTGTCATTCTCACAGATGGCGTGAAGAATACACTTATCTGCTCGGTGACGGGAACGCAGAGGACCGATTAGATTCATGCTGTATTTGATTTTTGCCACAGAGCATTTCAGCCCATCCACTGGGCCTCCACCCCAGCTATTGACCGGTTCCACCTCTTTTCCTATCTGTTCCTTTCCCCCCTGACATCAGCTGAGGTGACCTCGACCTCTCTCTCTCTCCCACCGTCACAAACACACTAAAATCACACACAATCAGTGGAAGCCTCCTCAAGGAGCCTCCTCTGGAAAACCCTGTAGAGCCCAGGGAATGAATCTGTCCACACGAGGATGGAGACAGCCAGGCCACGAAGCAGAGAAGAGGGACAGATGAAGGGAAGAGGACCAATGAGTCCTTTTTCTCTACCCTGTTTGAAGTCCAGCGACTCTATACTTTATTCATGAATTTTGAAGTTGTGAGCTGTGAGGCATTATCTGGATAAAGAATCTCCAAACCTCATTGATAACTTCACTTTTATCCCGTAAATATGCAGAGGGATTTCTTTCTTGAGTGACACGAGAACAGATAACAGAAACCAGAGTCATGCAAGTGCATAAGAGCAAAAGCTTACACCCGTCGTGACAAGAGTCTCTCACAGAGGAATGAACACCAGGTGGGTGGATGAGGATTTAAAAGGACACATGGGGTCTCCGGACTGTTCAAGAAAACAAATGATCCTACGCCGATGTCAAATGTCTCTATTTAAACTGTACATATGTGCATCCCTGATGATTGGTTCTGCAGGAGACATCCATAATGAAATCTATTCAGGTGTGTTTAATTTGCATGCCATGGAAGCAACTTCTGTCTGAAGATTATGTATTTGCTGACGGCGAGGAGGGGATCATTTCGCAGGCCACTGCTTGCCGGTGTGGAAAATCACTATTAGAAATTCCGCATCGAGAGGCAAAACAAACACGCAGGCATCAATCCATTACTTTTCCTTTGGTGGATTTTTTCCCCTCTCTCTCTCTCTCTCTCTCTCTCTCTCTCAGTGGTGAAATGGAGGTATCATTTTTCATGAGCGAACGCCTCATATTTTTTTTTCCAGCATATCATGCCTTTGGAACATATTCGATTTCTGGAGAGGATTTCACTGTCTGTCTGCGTCTCTCGGGATCTCCGTCTTCTATCTTCCCAAATGAATAAGAGATGGAAACCATGATTGCTATTATTTGTAGGGGGCGGGGGGGATAGATAGATGAATGAAGCACTAACTTGATAAAGGCAGACAAAAAAGTATCCAAGTACAAAGTATTCTGTTTGGTGTGTGGGTGTTTTCTGAGGACAAATCCTTCAAACACTGATTAAAAGATTCAACAAGGTTTAGAAAAATGATATTGAGGAGACCGAGGTCGCGTCCTCCGGATTTCATGTCTGTTTCCGTCTCTCACACAAAGATGCACTTCTTTAGGAGATGAATGAAAAAGACTTTCATATTTTCTAAAAAGCAAACACTGTGTTGTGATAAGAGAAACGAAGCACAGGAGGTGATGTTCTATCTTTATTTGTTTGTTTGTAAAGAAAAGAAATAATGATGTTTACATTCTGTGTTTGTCAATCCATCGTGATCTGCAGGCAGAACATGCTTGTTTATTGTGTAACGTCATCAGAAATGCAAGGTCTGACCTTCTCTAAAGGGTGGTGCTATTATGCCACGTTATCATAGAGAGGTTTAGGTCACTCTCAAGCCATTATTCAACTGATCCAGATCAAGAACTACGGTGGCCGACATTAAAACGTAAATGTCCCTCTCTAGAGTCAGTGTTTGGTTCGTCCGTTCTGGGCTACTGTAGAAACATAGTGGCCGGCTCCGTGAAGAGGACCGGCTCCCTATGTAGATATAAACGGCTCATTGTAAGCTAACGAAAACACAACGATTCTTATTATCAGGTGATTATACACTAGGGAAAACATACTTATTAATATTATAGACACTGCTCCTTTAATTCTATTCTTGGACACTCTTATTTTGTTGACTGTCATCCTGCATCACCAGTGCTACATCACGGACCCA
The DNA here is from genome assembly GCF_015220745.1 of Sebastes umbrosus. NCBI lineage: Eukaryota > Metazoa > Chordata > Actinopteri > Perciformes > Sebastidae > Sebastes > Sebastes umbrosus. The sequence goes on from NC_051278.1 coordinate 3,265,081, forward strand.
TGTGGGGGAATTAAAAGTTTATTCTGGCAACTGACAGCAAGTCATCCTGCACTCTCTCTACACCCTAATCATGAAGAAATACATGATGTTATGATCATTATTATTCAAGACTCCAGCTGGACCTCGGGTGTCACTAATGATGACAGAAACAGGACGAAACTGAGGTGTCTCGTACCATAAAATTACATCTCACCAACTTTTTAATAAGGAACTGTCAGTAACAGCGCGGCAAAAAGCACAACACACCTGTTTCAACCCGCCTTTCGCTTGCTGATGTAACAGGAATCTGCACTTGCACGCTGACACGCATGCTACCATGGTTACCAAATGATCTTGCTTATTTACATAGGAGATGTATTCCTTGACAGCTCCCGTGATTTGCAGAGTAAATCACAATCTCGCTGCACTGAATTTGTTTGGAAGCAGACCAAATAGGCCAAACAGCGTACAGACGGTATTAACTGAGTTGTATTATTATGCTATCTATGATTGAAAGGAAAGAAGAAAAGAAATTTGGACTCATTCACTGAGGAACTGAGGAATGACAGAGTAGCACAGCTTTAGCTAACAGAAGTGACTGTCCCCGTGCATTACTGTGCAGCGTGCACACACACACACACACACTGTTCCAGGTGGTGCCATCTACCGGAGCTGCTACATCACAAGCTGATAATAATAATAGCTTTTTAATGAGCCGTCTGAAAGGCACATTATGATGAGACATTATCAATAAGTGTCTCTTACGGAACAAAGGCTCGGGTCAGATATTCACATTTGAAAACCCTAACACATAACGTACACACACACACACATGCAGGGAGACACAATGCTATGCACACACACACACACGCACACGCACACGCACACGCACGCACACACACACACACACACACACACACACACAGGAAAGTAATCTGATAAGATGTAATTGAATATTCTCCACGATGCTGTCTTGTGCAGAACACGAGAAGCTCTGTGTCTGGTATCTCACAGTTCTCATCTTCCTCTCTAGTGGTGCCACAACACACACATGTAGCTGTGTTCCTCTGTTCTTGTGAGGACCCTCATTGATTGATAGAAGTCATTCCTTAGCCCCAAACCGAACCCTTAACCTAGCTTAGTCAATCAAATGTCAAAAAATAGTGACAGAAGAAATAGGCATTTAAAATGGCCTGTGGTTATACAGAGAAACTTTTTAAATCTTTACATTTGAGAAGCTAGAAAAAGTGAATGTTTGACATTTTTGCTTTATTAATTGTTTATCAAAACTACATGTATTTCCAGTCAATCGACTAATTGATTAAGTCATTGTTTCGGAACTAATTATGACTAACCTTGTTACCAGTTGGGGGACGGACCCGCGACTAGCACGACTCTTTTGGTTCTGTATTTAGCTGTATAATGTTCAGAGAATATTATAGATCCAAGACGAAACTGACAGAAGGGCGACACTCAATTACAAATCCGTCTGCAACTTCAGGACCACGGACAGCGCCTTGGATTTATCAATACACAGCACAGTTAGGATATTTCAGTGCCGTGGTCGGGGACATAGATTCTAACTTACTGATAGATATGTCCTATCACAGTGTGTCCTATCACAGTGACTGTGATAGTGACTGTGTGCACTTTTCATATACGGTCTATGAATAAAGCACACACACACACACACACACAGAAATATGATCCCCACCATTCATCTCCAAAGCTATTCAAAAGCCTGCCACATTTGGACAAGTGCCCCCGTTGTATTTAGAGCAGAAGAGCTCATTTGATGTTTTTATTTATTCAGTTTCACTTATCATAATCAAAGGTTACGAGCTGATTCAACACAGTACAGAGTGCTGTTTTTTTTTTTTCCTAAACGGCCATGATTGATTTCCTCTATCTGCTCTCCTCCTGGCTGTGACAGAAATTAATTTGACTTGGAACGATAGAGGAAGAGCACAAGAGAGCAACAGCAACACAATAAAGAGATAGAGGAAGCGTTCACCCATGGCCGACATGTGAAATAAAAGTGGCCTCTCTCCGACAGACCCTGAAAGCCACATACGTGTCTGATGAAGCTGACATGTGCAGGAGAGCGGAAGAAAGAAAAAAGGATCGAGGGGGGTTGACGGAGGCGTGGGAGTGAATCATGTTGTGCTATTCTCAGAAGTCAAAGGCCCCTGAGCAGGCTGGAAGAGGCAGTCAATGGTCTTTGGCAGCGTAGGGAAATGGATCTAAAATTAATTATCTCTGTCTGAGGCTTTCTCGAAATATCTGCTCCGACTCTGGAAAGCTGCACATGAAAGTGTGTCAGTTGTCAAGATCAGTGATCAATGCGCTGCGACGTATTTTGCCGTTTCAACTCAGCCTCCGATTTGATAAACCAGTCAATCATTGAAAGTCCATTTCACATGCCTGCGTAGGAGCAGTAAATCTTGCATTTGTGACCCACCATTAGCCTAATTGTAATGGGAGGGGGGGTTTATGGATGTTTCAGGGAAAACCTTCTAGGTTGCGACTGAGTTGACAGGTGCAAGATTTTTAGCTTGCTGGAGTCAGCACCATTCCACTCTGAATGATTTCCCTCTCAGCCGATAACGGCCTTCATTTCTCCCCAAGTGAGCCTGAAGCAAAGCAGGTTCCTCAGTATTTTGCTGAAGAAGAGAAGAGAAGAGTGCAACAAAAAGAAAATAGATCACACCAGAAGAAAATTAGAACAAAGCCAAAGGAACTAGAACAAAACATCCAGCAAAGCTTGAGGAACTCCTGCAGTGTCTCATCACCATCAAGTCCCTCCTTTCAACCACCTTCGCTGGATTCCTTCTAACGTGACAAACATGGGATTCCTAAATATCCGTTACAAGTGACCCGCAGCTTCTGCAGCTCATGATTAGCTGTAAGCCTCCAGGTGAACATGAGTCCTCTTTCAGATTCAGAGACAGGCATGTCAATCATGGCTCTCACAGCTGTTCTTAAAGGGACACTCCGACACAAACTCAGTTTACTCGTAATGAAGAGAGTCATCCTGGTAATATCGTCAGCATGGACACTGTGTTACATACTGGGTGGATGGAATTTGAGACATGGCTTTTACCAGACAGGGAGTATGAGAGCAACGTTAGAGGCTATCAGGTTGCATTATGGAGTTTGACCCATACTAGAGACTCAAATTCAGGATATCTCGTCATCTGGAATAATAATTTGTTAAGTCTTCTGTGATAAGTCTTTGACAGCAAGTTCAAGTCTGTAACACGATTTAGTGAGCAAATTATAAGTCAGTTGCAAGTCTTTCAGGTCCCTTAATGCTGGAAATTAGAATGTTTATTTTCATATCAAAGCTATATTAAGTGTATATGCATGACAAATATTAAAGATGCATGGCCTGTCCGACCCGATCTCTTTGGAAGGCGTATAAATAGCATGACATTACAAGGTCATTCTGCATGTCATGAGAATTTTAGCCTTTTTTTTGCGTGTCATTGTGCACCTCTTTTTGCAACAAAACTACGGAAACGGACGCAGTTTGGTTTTGGTAACAAAACCACTTAGTTAAGTTAAGGAAAAACATCAAGGTTGGGCTTAAAATAAGTATGTAAATTCAGTAAAATATGTACGGAAACAACATAACAGAAGTATGAAGAGCACGTCACAAATTTCAATAAAAAAAACACGTCACTAACGTTATGTCAAAATAACTCAACAACACTGGTCTCCTGGTTGAAAGTCCTGTGTCTGTGCGTAGCATAATCACACGGATGTGTTTACATTGCATTCAACACAGACTACATGGTGTACAAATGACACGCCAAAAGCAAAAGTTCTCATTGCACGTGAAATGACTTGAGATCACCGTGTCATTCATACGCCTTTTCATGCAACCGGGCTGGCCTGTGTGAGTGTCCTTTGGGACATACTTGAGACATGTTACTACAGGACCTACTGTTTCCTAAAAAAATGTCCACAAAAAAAAAGCAACATGTCCAACCACATGACTACAGGGTGACATACAGCATGTAATAAAACATGTTGGGCGCACTCATAAGCCGCACACATAGGGGTAGAGGCTTTGGGTGTTTGCAGTCGACTCTTGTTCTGTATATTGAAAAAGTCGATCTCTAAAGCTCCATAGCCCCCGGAGATAGAGAGAAAGCACCGATACATTATTCATCCATGTCGTCCTCATACAACGGAGGGATCTCAAGAGCACAAAGCATGTTGCTCCAGCACAAGAAAACCAACACAAGAATATTCTATGTAGGATACAATTTAATATGCTGTGTTTGATGTAGTGATCCACATTCTTCTGTTCTATTAAATGTTTACAGTTTCCATGCTGGGTAGGCACTCTGCGGTGGCTCCTTGTGGGCTTTTATCTTGTTTCAACCCATGTCTCCAACAAAATGACGTTCCCATACAACTAAACGGCATTCTCAATTACGTTTCGAGGGAAACATAACTTCTCCCGGATTACGGTCACAGTTTTAAACACATGGTTAACTTTGTAAATTGAAACAAAACAAAACAAAAAATTCAACAAAACTACTTTTTTAGGTTTAGTAAAAAACGTTTGTTACGTTATTTAAGCTACGAATGTAAATTAAAATAAGCGAACGTTGAAATTTAGTTCCACACGGGACATGAACATCGGTCTCCTCTCTACCTGAACTTCCATCGACTATCATTAGAAACGCATTTCTGATATGTCAAAAACATAATCTGCAACAAAATATGTTTCCTTCGAAGCGTAATTCACAATGCAGTTTCGTTTTATGGGAACTTAGTTTTTAGGAGACAGGGCTGATCTATTTTATCATATAATATCAACCCAAGGTAGTACTGGAAAATGCAAATAACTGCCAAGAAAATCGAAGTAATTGTCAAATGAACCTGCAGTCGATGGACAACAGTCAATAAGCAGCTTTACGTCTAACTGGATTTTGGATTTCCATTTGCAAGTTCCTGCCATTCATCATCTGGTGTCATGTTGATTCAGCATGACGTGTGCTTCAGTTGGCGTGGAAATGAAACTCCTTTTCAGATGTTTAAATGTGAAAACTTTGAATTTTCAGAATGAGAAAATGCACTTCGTGAAAGCACTTCTTTTTGAAAAGGAGAGCAGGCCATCGAGCAGCCGTAAGGATATTCGACAGTACGCTGTACTCTAAAAGCGAGACAGGAACCGAGCGGGGAAAACCACACATCACAGCGTGAGGCAGGATATGAACCCCCTGCAAATGACGAGGATGTTCTGCTTCCAGCGCAGCATCAAATGACAGCTGAGCCCACAGGGGAAGACCATGAAAGCATCTGCAGATACGTGTGATGTTTGGTTTGAGAGTATAAAGCTTTGATTCCTGAAATCCCCCAAACATATGAAAAATAACTAAAAGTTTAATTTGTAATGTGGGCATTTAGATTAAGTTCAACCCAGAAAAGGGAACAACACTCCCAGGGAGAGAAAGAGTTTATTTATTGTGTTCCTATAATACTGCTGCTGAGGGAGCCATAAACAAGACAGCCACTGTTCCTCAATTACCTCATTTCAGCTTTCAGAAACAGAAGGAAATGGTTTCACATTCTTACTGTCACCCAAACATATGTTGGATATGGATTTGACAGTCTGGAATAAGGGATTGTTGGCTACAGTTTAAGCAGGAGAGACTTATTAGAGTGAACAAATGCACATACATGACGTAGTCATATTTAGGGAAGTAGTGATGTCATGGTTAGTACAGGAAGAGTCCCCCAGATGGAGTCTAAACACTGGTGGTGGTGGTGGTGAAGAGGTGAAGAGAGTTGGCTGGAGATCTGGATGATGGGATGTAGAGAGAGACTTCTGATCATTTCAGTGGAAGCAACTTTGGGCCGCAGAGGGCCAGCCAAGTGACTGACTGAGTGATGAAGTTTCATGATTGGTCGGCCGAGTGTTGGAGTTTCCTCACTGGCCGTCGCTCTTTCAAAATAAAAAGGTGGTAACAGTGGGGGGGCGTGTCAGCGGTTTCACTCTACTTCTCCCACTAGAAACAAAGCACTAGGTACCTGATTGGACCAACGCTTTCACTCATGGCAAGGAATATCAATATATGTTCTCGGCTCGTGGGGCCGCTGCTCCCAGCTTTCAAACCAGAACCAACACGGCGGCTCGTTTAGAAACTTTTCTTATATTATGAAAATCTTTTCTGAAAACATTTTATTTGCGAAATATACCATGCTGTTGCTGAATCTGTCTTTATTTTGGATCGACGACGGTTAGTTTCAAAGTCTCTAGGGAGATTCCAGAGGTGGTGAGTTGCGTCGGACGCCCATGATTTGCATAAAGTAGCCTAGACCTCAACTTTATGCAAATGAGCAGCGGCCGATGTGACGCTCCGTTTCTCGAAACGCGGTGCCACGCTACCAGAATGCATTGCATGGCTGCTTACATTGACAATGAATGGGAAGCGTGGAAAGGACGGAGGTTGCGGACTCGTACCATTTCCTGGATTTAACATTATAGATATTTGTGTAACGATTTAGCCACAAATTCACACGTTAACCATACATGGTCCAGTCATATTCTCTTGTTTTTAGAGACATTAAAAATCTAATACAATGATAAACATGGTTTTGAGGTGTTTATAAAGCTGTTTTGAAGCCTTGTTCCAAAAAAAAAGGATAATATTTGTGAAATATTTGAACTTGAAACGGGTCAAATGCAGCAACCCAGTCAACAACATGGAGCTAATGCATGAGAACTGAGGAGAGGAAGAGGAGTGAGGCAATGTATGGATGAACCCTTACTGTACCAGGTTACTATAGTTTCTAATAATGTAGGAGAGTGAGAAGACGACTGAGGATCTACCGATGTGCACTCACCCCGCTGAGGTTCATATGAGAAAGTATAAAACATGTTTTTTATAATAATATATACTTTTAATTTCCATTTCAGTGAAACAAAAGGCAAAAGAAAACAGGGGGTGCCGCAGCACCCTCAGCACCTCATTCATGTGGATTCCAGCAGCATTTCACAGCTAGTAATGGAGGTGATGATTGGCCCAAACAGATGAACTCATGACAACAAACACACAAACAGACAAATGCATGCACCGCCTCCCAAAACACGAACACACTCACAATGTCACCCTGCGTCTTCTGCAGTGAAGCAAACTATTTAGTCATTCGTGAACCCCTGATCTAAATTGAACTCCCAATTAAATATTTACTGCTTCACAGGAGCTCTCAGCAGCAACTGTGCTGCTGTAGCAACACCCCTCCACATGAGACACACAGCAGTCTCTTTTTGTTTGTAATTATGAATTCTCAATTGTCTTTACTAAATAAAGTGCATGAAATTCCCCGGCAACGTCTGCATGTCTGTTTTTTTTATGCTGTTATTTTTGGTCAAAATGGCTTTAATTTTCAATTTCATCAGTGGGTTGTCTTCTTGTATCCTTAAAACTTGAACTATTTCACTGCTGTAGATGATGTTTATGGGCGTGCCACTGTTGTGAGTGGGACCTTTTCATTTATTTGGGTAATTCCGCCTCCAGCTCTGCTCCCGTCTTGAAGATATCAAAAGGAAAGGTTGGTATCTGCAGAATTTCTCTTCTTTCCTTTCCTTCAGTTTGTTTGAGTCTTAATGAAAGTCTTCTCGAGACTAAATTAATGTTATTACCTGGGTAATGTCTATTAATTTAGTCTTGGAAGTATGCGAGAAGCCGTGAATCAATGAGAGCGATGACTGTAATGTGCTGCCTTGACCCGGGAAGAGACTAAATGTTGTGAAAGCAACAGACAAGAAAAGTCAGAGAACAACACCTAAGCTTTTTTTTGTTTGTTTGTGACATCAATCTGTTATCAGTCGTGTTGTCTTCGTCTATTTCTTCATTCCTTTTGTTCTGTGTTCATATTTCATGTCTACAAGCTCCTCGTCTCCCGCTTGTCTCCGGCTCTGTGCAAATAACAATTTATTTGTCCACCATGTTTTCTTCATCTATCCTTGTCTCCATTAATTCTTATTTACGCTTAAAATAGACATCATTCTTTTCTCCGGCAACCATCAAACCGTCGGCGCTCTCATCCATCTTCTGCCCTTCTCTTCTCCCAACTTGTTCAGAACAGGCTATTCTCTCTTCTTATCTATCTCCCCTCTCCTTATGCTGTCTTCTTTTATTAGTCACTATATCCCTACGGTGTCCTCATTTTCTTCTTCATCTCTTGAAACTGCCTTCCAACTTTTTTCTCCTTTCCACTCATCCATCCATTCAAACTTTCTGCTTTCCCTTCCGTCTGTTAAAAAGACATACATATCTGTCAATTTCAGTTCATGCAGCGTCATTTTAGTTCATGTTTCCCCTCCCAAACGGCTCTGAAGTGATTTCTATGTACTAAAAACAAACTTATCATCCTTAATTACAGCGTGCTGCAACAGTGAGCAGCATCCACCCCCCCGCTGACACGTATCGCTTTTCCCCAAATAAAATTCTGGTGATTATTTTATTTAAAAATCTCAAATCACGGCTTGAAAAAACAAACTGTGTTTCAATTTACAAAGAGCTGGAGTTTAAACTGTGTTGACAATTATATGATTTTGGCATTATGGACGTCAAATTGTACAGTTTTGTCTTTTTTTTTTTCAGCCAGCAATATGAAGTGTTGTCAAAGCATCTTTTCCACAGTGAAAAACGCATATTCGATGCCCATAACTCTCCATGTGGTAGCTGTAAACTCATGCATAAAGTGTAGTTTCACCCCCCAAAAAAGTAAAGCTGTTACAGCTAGAGGTATCTGGTGGTTCAGGTTGTTTGGGTTTAATATGCTGAGGTGCCACTGGGGCTTCTGCTGCTATGCATACCCGATCCACTGGAGGTGAGAGGAATGTCATGTCAGGTTGCAGGATGGATGGCTGCATTGATGGATTTGTGTATTATGTGTACGTGTAGGTGTTCTGCAGCATTGCAACTTTTTGCTGCCTCACCCCAATCTCCCGTGTTACACATGAAAGCATGAATGAATTTATGCTTCATCACAGTGTCGGCATGTGAAAGCTAACCTTTAGCTGGGACGACAATAAATCTAGTGTTGTTAAGTATTCTTTTGACTCCAAAAATGGATGCTAATCCACAGCTGCTACCTGCAAATAGTCAATTTGAATTTGGACTAGCATCCACATATCAATATACAAATCACCCAAATACTTGTTGAAGTGATTTTGAAAAGAAAAAAAGGTCAAGGAAATCTTTCTACCTGTTTGGTTTTTCACTCTGAAACAGTTAAAGCCTCAGGAAGAAAACAAATCTGTGCAAAATTAGCTTTCAATTCAGCTTTCATTTCATATCAAGAGGTCCAAAACAAGTGTAGTTATATTTAGTTCTTCTATTTTATTGCTCACTCATGAAAATGACTCAGCTTGACATATTTGGAGAAGCACAATGTTGGCTATTGTTTTTATTTATTTAGAGATTCATGTATCAGTCAGAAGACAACGTGTGATATGAAGAAGTACAGTAGCCCACCCACTCATTGCCTCATTCACTCATATTCACTACCATCCTCCCTCCCTCGTTCCCTCCCTTATGTCCTTTTTCAATAGATCACTATTGCCCTTCCTCACTTCCTCACTCACACCCGTATTCACTCATTCACTACGTCCCTCCCTGCCTTACTCACTTGCTCCTTCATTCACTCCCTTACACACATAATGCGAACAACCCTAAACCATTCAAACACTGGCATCAGATGGACTCTCTTTTCCAATTTAAGAGGACTTAGACTATGCTGACGACCTCACTCTCCTATCACATCTACCAAGTCACATGCAAGACAAAACATCTGGACTACAGAAGAATGCAAACATGCTGGGAGTTAAGATTAACATCGAGAAAACAGAAGTCATGCCCCTCAGCATAAAAGAACCAGCTGTCACAGAGCTAAATGGACAACAACTGACGTCATCCTTCGTATACCTCGGAAGCCGGGTAACGTCAGATGGTGGAGCTGACCGAGACATTATGGCCAGATTAGGAAAAGCAAGGACAGCATTTCTAAGACTTGGAAACATCTGGAAGTCGACACACATATAACTAGAAACACCAAGGTAAAGTTATACAACAGCTGTGTACTATCTGTCCTTCTATATGGTGCTGAGTGCTGGAGAATGACTGAAAGAGACATAGGAGAGCTTTTCAGCTTTCACAATACCCACCTCAGGAAGATCATGAGGATATTCTGGCCTATAGGAAGATTACAAACCATGAACTACACAAAACGACAGAGTGCTTGGACGTTGGAAAACTATATTGAGAAGAAGAAGAATATGGAGATAGCTAGGACATGTATTAAGGTAACCATCTGATAACATGACAAAAGTGGCATTGCGTTGGACACCAGAGGGGAAAACGCAAAAGAGGGAGGCCCAAAACAATCTGGAGGCAAACCATCGATGGAGAAATGAAGACGAGAGGATACAGCTGGAACAGCATTGAGAAGAAAGCAAACAACAGAGATGAGTGGAGATCCTTAGTCCTTGCACTAGGACTAAGTAAGTAGGACACAAGGACTAAGCAAGTATGCTCACTACCACCTTCACTCATGCCCTTAGTCATTCACTTGCTACGTCACTTTGTCCTCACCCAAGTTATGAGTCTCTCTGTAATCCTGCTGCCTCTATATGACCTACATAAGCAAACGAGACCATCAGAGAGAAGATTAGCTATTTCTATAAAGTCATCGATGCCACAGGATCAGATTCCACACAAAATCAGACGACATTGTGCAAGTTCACCAGAAACTCCTTCAGCTCGGACTCTAGCGGGGCCTCAGTGTCAGACCCAGATCCGGATTTGTGGTCGCCTTCGACCTGCTGTCGGAGCTCCGGCGGGAGGCGGAGAGCTCCGCGCCCCGGCAGCATTCAAATGAAGGGTTTTCTAAAGGGACTCTGGTGCTCGGGAACACTACTGCTTTTGTCCACAGGGACCGCCAACATCAACATGAAATGAAAGTTCACGTAGTAGCTTTTACGCACTCCCCCGGCCTCGTCATTCCTTTATTCTCTCTCTCTCCCGCTGACTACACCCTGTACTGAATGAAGGCCAGCTTTTTTTCCCTCCACTGTTTGAGTCTATTTATGTGCTATAATTCTGCAGTCTAAATGCTCATGAGTAATTCTGACACACTTCACTGCCATTCAGCTCCTCTTCCCATTCAGCGTCTGAGTGTGTCATCCTCCCTTCTCTCCCCATAACGTTGTCTTTGTCTGTCTTTTTCATGTATATGGCACTTCCTTCCTATCTTTGTAATTCTATCCCCATCTCCACTGTGCCTGTGCTCTCGACCCCTTCCCTCTACTTCACTGTCTCTCCCTCATTGCTGCCTTTTTTTTCCTCCATTTTACTCTTCTTCACATTTATCTTTTTCATTATTTTTTTACCCACACAAGATTTGCGGTCCAATTTACTTTGTAATCGATCTACTTTAAATTGCATCCCTTTGGTTTCTCCACAATTACTCGATGTTTAAACAGCAGAATATGTATTCTGGTATCTGACAGCACAGCGCTGGAAGAAAATGGACTTGAATTCAGTTGAGGACAACTGGTGGAGTGTAGCATGTGATAGTTTTTGATAGCAGCCATGGTTGAGATGTGTGAGTGTATCTGTATGTGCGGTGCATGAATGTGTGTGAGCATGTTTGCATATTTCTGCCAAATTAATAGCTTGTCAAAAGCATTAATTTAGACACAGAAGGCGGGAGGTGAATGTCTGCTGCAGCTGCTTAGACCCACAACACCAGACAGACCCACTACTTCTCAAATATCTCTGACAGGAAAAGATTAGACGACTCTTCTAGAGCTGCAGAATACATTCAAATGAACGTATTTGCATAAAACGGTTGCTATATGAAATCTTCCTACGAATATCCAGCAACACGTGTACATTTCCGCTGGTTACATGCATACAGTCTTTTCAAAATAAACTTCCGTCTTCACAGGAAACAACTTCCTTAGGTTTAGGCAACAAAAGTACTTTGGTTAGGTGTTGGAAAAGATCGTTGTGTGGGTTAAAATAACTACAGAAGTAACGTTACTGACATGACAAATAAATCAACATTGACCAACCTCTCCAACCCGACCTCCTCCCTACATGGCGTTTGACCCTCTTTATACTTTCACAGTTATGTGGATTACACATGAATTGATTTTGTGGGATATATATATACGAATTACAGGGCATTTCTTTTTGCAGGTAAAGCTACTAACGGTGTATGGGACCAGCCTGAACTCAAACACACCTGTGCATAGCGACCTGGAGGAGCATAATGACTGCTGTCATTGTGAATTTAAACTGTAGGAATACTGAGTCTAATCTATGTTAACTCTACACTACATTCTTCAAGAGGCAAGCGTTTTAATCGGTTACGACGGGAGCACTTCTACTACAGGGTATCTTAGATGAAGAAGAAGAAGCAAAAGAAGAAGAAGAAGAAGAAGAACTGCCTGACTTCTGCTTGTCTGCAATAAAAGTCTTGATGCAACAAGACAAGACAAAACTAAACTCCTCCTCATCGGCTCCAAGTCCACCCTCAGCAAAACCAGAAACCTGATGGCACCGCCGTCTCCCCTTCCTCCCAGGCATGCCACCTTGGCGTGATCATCACCCCCAACCTCTCCCTCAACCCCCATATCTGCCAAATTGTCAAGTACGGATCGCAACGCATCCGTCAGACTCCTAACCCACACCTAATCCTGGCATCACATCACCCCGGTCCTAAAAGACCTCCACTGGCTTCTTGTCTCCCATCGGATCAATTACAAATTCCTGGTCCTCACCTCTTAGACCTCCTCTCCCCCTACCAACCATCTCGCTACCTCAGATCCAACCTGCTCCCTATCAACCCTCCAAATTCGACCTCGAGGACGGAGCCTTCTCCGGGGCCGACACTAGAGACTCTGAGTCTCTTCCAATCTTCCAATCCCGCCTCAAGTTCACTTCTTTTGGCCTCTCTTGGTTTTCTATCCTTTTCTCAATTATTTCCCTTGATCTCTTCATGTTTAGTTTCCTCCCCTCTCCTCTCCTTCTCTTCTTTCCTTGAATCCACTCCACTTTCCTCATTTCCTCTCATCTCCTCCTCTTTTATCCCCATTTCCTCTCTTCCTTTTCCATCCTTGTCTCATCTCATCTCTCCCCTCCTCCTCCTCCTCCTCTCTAGATAAATAGTTCCAGTTCTCTCTCTCCCTGCTGGCTATATAAGCGGGGTCACGTCTGCTGCCCTTCACTGTCATCCTCTGGACGGACTTCAAACGCAGCTGCCACTTCCAGCCTTCTCTGCATTTCTCTATGTGTGTCTATATTTCTGTGTCTGTTTTGTATGCATGACACAGACGGAGTATCCCTGCTTCTGTCCATCAGTTTCAGTTAGCATTAATCTCCCACCATCACCACTGTACACACACACACACACACACACACACGCACACACACATAAACACACACTGTGGCTCAATAACTTCCTGTCACATTTGCACTGGTGGTGAAGGACCACCACCACGACCCAAAGCTAGAAGGGATAATTCAATCCATCACTCATCCCAGGACACGCACACACACACACACACACACACACACACACACACACACACACTGCAATGCTATCTTCACAATGACACAATGATCCTGTATTATAACAGCAGGATAAACTAACTCGTTTTAGAGATTTTCTTCCTGTTTGGGTGTCTGGCAGGTGGAGCTGCACTCCAATCAAGAAAAACTAAGAAGATACTTGATTTGTATTGGAAGCAGGTTCATGTTCTCACTGCACTGATTCAAACCTGTAAAAAAGACTGAAGATAAAAGTTTTTTCTTTTTGTTGCCGTGTGTCTGCTGTCTCTCCCACTCATTCCTCTCTTTGTTCCCCTCTCTCGCCTGGATGTCGTTATTTGTTTTTCACTCTTCCCCCTTCCCTCTTCTTTGTTTTCCTCCCACAACTTCACAATTTCTTCTCCCTTTCTTGCAGACTTTTTTTATCCTGTGCCACCTTTTTCTTCTCCCATTTTCTATCCGACTAAAAGGCACAGATTTAAGCTTCAGTAGTCAGTATATTTTTTGGCATCATTGGGCAAAAATCCCATAATAACCTTTCAGCATGTTGTAGTTCAAGTGTTCTGAGAGAAAACTAGACTTCTGCTCCTCCTCATGGCTCTGTTTTCAGGCTTTAGAACATCTAGCCCGTGACGGGAGACTTTGACCAATCACAGGTCATTTCATTGAGAGAGCGTTTCTATCGGCTGCGCTCCAGTCATGTGACCGGAACTTGGCGTTCCTTCACCAGATTTCACAAAGGCGGCGGTGTCACAAATTTTCTCATTTGACAGCTAAACCGTGCACTACAAGATGATTCTGAAAACATCTGAGGAGAGAAATAGGCATTAACGTAACAGAATATTGATTCATATTTGATCAGCGCAGCCTAGTTTGACCGTTTGGTCGGAGTTCGCAAGTGATTGACAGCCGGCTCTCATAGACGGCAGCTGGACAGCAGACCTCAGATCAGCTCTGACTGCTTGTTTTCCTCCAGTCTGTGAAATCCTTCATATGACGTTAGGAGCAGCGGAGGACACAGAGGAACATGATTTTTTCAGGTTACCTGTTTCAAGTTTCTACTGTCACGATATAGCGACCGTTTTATAGAAATAACTGCTCCAATCTTGCCTACTTCAGCTTTAATTGCATTAAGTCTTATGTTTCTATTCTCTTCTTTTCTACAGTATAAAGGACATACATGTTTCTTTCTTTTTCCCCCACTATGTTTTATTCACTTCTATTCAGACTCTAATGCTGCCTCCGTCTGCAGAGGACAGTAGGCCAGCTGGGAGCTGCAGAATACAGATGAGAGAAGGTGAGATGAGAGGTCAGGGAACAGACACTTCCTACCAAGACCGTTAATTGCGTTCTTTATGCTCGGGTCGGCCAGCAGGGAGCATTCAACTTACGGCCATTTTGTTTTCTTTTTTCAGTGTGGAAGCAAAGTGAAGAATTTAGTCTTTGACCCCGGCTGCTGAAGCGTATTCATCCCCTCTCATCTGGTGTTGACCAGCTAGCGCTGTTCCCATAGCGATAACCAGCAGCAGCAGCGGCATCATCAAGTGCTGCATAACAGCTTTTTGATTTCAGTTTTTGTGTTCAGATTTCAGGAAAAAAAAAAACACACAGATAAACGGCCGAACATGCAGATTCACAGCTGCAGGCAGTGTGTGTCCTCTCATCCAGATACCTCAGCAGGCCAAATGCTTTTCTTTACGACATTGTTCCATTTGTTCTTATTGTAACGTGCAAGATTATCTTTTAGGAGGAGAACTCTCTCAGCAGGATGAATGAAGGGCTGTTTCCTTTTCCCTATATCTGACTTCTCCACAATCCCAGTTAGTGTGGAGCTGCTATTCGTATGTGATCAGAATGCATTACGGCAGTTGTTTTTCTTTGCTTCTCTTAGACTGCAAAGATGCAATGATTGGCCCGCGTAAGCAGTGATGTCAGTGACAAACTGATGACATAATGCCTGTTGTGAACATGGCGGAGGCTTAAGTGTGTAGATGTCCGTTCAACCAACCTGTTGCATCTGAAATTTAGAATGTAAAAAACAAACAAACACGTGTTACCTAAACATGTAGTCTTATATTTAACTCTCAGGACTACTTTTTTCTCTCCCTCCCAACTCGTCAAATACCGCCGTTGGTAAGCGCCCCTCGGCATCGGAGACCGACGCACGGAGTCACCCTTTAGCAACAGTATTGGACAAACTGGGCTTTCAATTGGTATTTGATGAGTTGGGAGTGAGAATGTGTTGCTCTTGCCACCAGTCTGCCAGTGGACTTACTGTTGGAAATATGCTATTTTTCAGTTGTTTAAGCCTTTTTGAAATACAGAAAATAAGATTACAAACACTGATAACATGCTACATTTCTGACAGCTTTTTAGGGTTACACTTCCAAAATATTGGGGACTTACAAGAGACTTTAAATAAAGAAGCTGCGATATCCTGACCCTAGCATGGGTCAAGCGTCAAAAACACCGATTCACATGACTCACATTGACTGTAACATGTAAAGACAGCGGAGTTCCCCTTTAAAGAAGCAAAAGTTTTGCAGAAGGACTAGATATTTACTGCCCTGTGGCCCTGAGGGGGGCCGGTGTGTAGAGAGGGACATTGTCCTGAGACGGCATCTGAGGTCGTCCTCAAGGGGCTGTTTAGATGAGATGTGTGTGTTTAGCTCTCATGGTCACCTGGTGCTGCGGAGTCGAGAGTTTGAATAGACCGGACAAGGACAAGTGATGATTGAGTGCCAACCGGTGACCACTGACAACCTACAACACAATTTACAGGTTATAGTTTGGGGCTTGGAATCCATATATAAAACTTATCATATGTGCAAAGTGTTTTTTTACCAAAGAGGAAAATCAAATCGATTCGTAAGCAATGTAATATTTATTGTGGCGGTTTAATTAATTTTCCTTGTTTTTACATTGTACAGATCTTGCACAAGTAAAACTGTGCTGGCAAGACAAGCATCCATGTGTTATTTATTTCCACCCACAGGACAAATGCAGTTATTTTCAACATCATCCTATAGCTCACGCTGGCATTACTTTTTTTTCCATGTCAGAATATCTTCGTTCCATTTCTATGTTTTCTATAGAAAAAGAGAAATCTATTTTTTACGTTATACTTGCTGACATTTGCAACTGCATCATTTGTATTTGTGAAAAAAAACAACTTATAACAAACTTATTTCTTGCTTGCTTGATTAACTGTAATAAGTGTGCACGTACACCAGATTTGGGGACATGTAAGCAACATGCAACATCCAACAGGAAACTGAACCCCGGGTGAAAATACCCCCAACCCCTCAACCCCCTATGTATTTTGGACATGTCCAACTGAGAGGAGAGGCGGACTCAGAACAAACTGGCCTGTTAATGCCTCAGGATCCCCCAGGAAGAGAAAAACATCAGGACCACTTTGTTCAACCTGCTGCGACCGCGACCCAGATAAAGAGTGGGAAGTGGATTGATGGAGAATGGACCAACTACAGATCAGTGTGAAAAAAAACTGCATTGTTGAAGGTGCTTTCTATCCTGTCTTCTAAACAAAGTAGCATCCCAACTTAATCTGAATATTATGCTCATTCTTTCCACTTTACTTTTAGCTTTACTCTACCTGAAGTGACTCCTGCAGAGGCAGCACTGTCTGCGTGGGTTAGGTCATTCTCGGTGTGATACTGCAGCTAATTTGTCATCTAAAAGTTGAGCTGACAGGGTAAAACGGCTCTCATAATGCACCGTTGCATTTGGAGAAGGAGAAATAGAGGTGCATGTGCTCTGCTTTGCAACTGTAAGTAATTCATTGTGAAGTTGTGGCCCCGCATGTTTCCTTGTGTCTCTCTGTAATTAGGATCCATGTTTTATAGATGTCATGTCTCTTTGTAATATAGTCTGAGCGTGTGCAAAGGAAAAGAATGTGATGCAAGCTACGCACTTTTGTTTTTGGGACAAAATGGAGGCTGCGCCTGCAGAGCAGTGGGGGCCTCGGCTTGCTCTAGTTAGGGCCTGCAGCTATGCATTATTGAGTGTGGTCCTCTGCAGGGGGTACGACACACACCCTCAAACACAGTCTGAGAGGTGGGGAGCCAGGCCTTGGCAGCCAGGGGTGCATCTCGTCTGCTGCTGCTGCTTAATAAATGAGTCTGACATCAGTGGAAGCGGGGAGTGAGAGGAGAGGAGACGAGGGAATCACACACAGAGACCAAAATAGTTGGCAAGAGACTTAGAGCGTTTCATGGCGAGCAATGAAAGCAATTCTACTGTATTTATCAGTTTATCTGCCTCCGTCTCTCCATCATACCATACACTTCTTCTCTTTCATAATAATTATTGCTGACGCCCCCCCCCTCCCCCCCGGCGAGCTGCTCAGCAACCGTCAGCAGATGCACTGAACAATGAGCTGGTTCCTGATGAATAGGAGTTTCCATATAAACTGTGCGGGCCTTGGGTGAGTAAAGTTTTGAATCTAAAAATGGTATTCATAAAGGTACACTGTGGAGTAGTCTTTTAAACAGACATGGTTCTGTTTACAGTCAGGGGCGAGTTCATAAAGAATGGATTGGGGCTGCTGATAGCACCATGAGTTGTGCATCATTTTCAACCGCGTCTCAAGGCCTGATTCACAAAAGGTATTGTGCTAACGATATTACAGCGCAACCACGCCCTGAATGTTTTGCAGCTGATTGCAATTATCCATGTGGCAACGTATACATGCGCTTGAGGAGACTCATCACTGAGTCGATTCGGGCCTCATAGACCAGGCTCAGGTCGGACTTGGGCCCATTTAGCTTCTCTCCTTTCATTGTGCTCATCTGCACCTCAGAGAACACATCATAACATTTGAGACATTTCTTGAGTTTGTTAAATACCGGCAGCGATCCCACCGCAGCAGGAACAATAATGCACATTTATGCACGAGGCACAGCAGCGTAAATTCATTTATTCATTTATTTTTCATGACACTACTCATTGCATCCTGTCATCCCAAAATAAGAGTCTGAGCAGATACCCTTTATAAACGCTCTTCAGTTCCCAACAACTCTTTGAAGACACTAATAATTTCACTGTAACTGCAAGTGGCTGTTAGCGCTGTTAGCGCTGTTAGCACCCACCCTTTATGGGTGCTTTGAGAATTTATTTTTGTCTTATTTGTGCCGGTTTAGTGGATGCAAAAGCAGCACAATCCTTTTGTGAATTGGCCCCTGAATGTTCCTCACCCAAGCGTATACCGTGTGTATAATTTAATGCCCAACAGACACATTGAATGCTACTGTACCTCATCAAATACTTGCAAAGCTAACTTTGTGAATGTTTTGAAACTCTGAATTGTTAAGATTTTGCCAGGGGACATTTTGTGTAGACACACTTCAGCAAACATCGCTGTCAGTCACAGTGGTTTTGATATGAACTTTTTAAAATGCTAAACAGAGTGGCTTTAAATGTAAGAGCTAAATTAGATATTAGTTCATAATTAAATATATATACAATTAGCTAAATGTTTTAGGATGATTTAGGAGCTAACTGGTTCCATGATCAAACTTTAATCTACTGCTACAATCTAAAAGCCACATTAGCATGCCGTCTCTGCAGTCAGGGAGATGTGGATTGCATCACAAGATACAAACAGAATGGGGACCCACTCATCAAAGCATCCACAGTTTACCTAACAGGACTGGGATATAATCATTTATCACATTTCAGTGCAATCTTTTTTTTCTGTTGTCCAAAATACTGATTGAAAAAAGGAAAGATTGGATTATCTCTGACGAGAGCTGAATCTGTCCTGGAGGCTCACGGCGGCCCAACACCTTCATGAAACACTTTTTTATTTTTACATAATGTGTCACCCATCTGCGTATCAGTATCACTAAAAGCATTTGTATTAATTTGGTTATATTGATTTCTAAACATCACATTTAATGTCTCTCTGTTCTTTGTCTCCTTAACAAGTTTCTCTTTCTTCACAACCTCGTGCCCTCCACCCATCCTTCCTCATCCCCTCCTCTTTCCAATTAATTTCCACTTGAGCGTTACCTGCTTCCTCCATTTGTTCCGTGTCCCTTCTTTCGACCGTATTTCCGCCTAACACTCCTAAAACCAATCTGCTTTCAATCACCTCGCCGGGTGAAGATATTCCAACCAGCACATCCGGGCTAAAATTATTGACATGAGTGAAGCGAGCGAGCTGCGCCCGACACATCCGCTGATGGCAATCTCTCTTCTTCTGCCACTGTAGTGCCACTTGTTCTACCTCTGGCACTCACACACTCAGGTGTATACACAGACACGTACTGCACCATCTAACACGCACGCTCTTCTGCGTGTCATCAATCCTAATCATTCTGACCCAAATAGAAATAAGCACGGATTAAATGCAGCTGCTCGACGGATCAAAGAGCAAAAGAGAGAGAGAGAGAGAGAGAGAGAGAGAGAGAGAGAGAGAGAGAGGTGGGCTTCCTTTGGAAACAGAAATGACTAGGACCATTAGGAAAGATGAGACGCAGTCCAAATGGCCCCTCATTACGTTGTGCTTGCTTTCTGACATTATGTTCCATACGAAGTGGCTCTTTTGCCTCGGTAACGCTGATCGATATCGCTCTGTCCTAAATGCAACAATTACACCTGAGCGTTTAAAAAGCTTAGCTGGCAATTCTACAGTGAGAAGGGGAAAAAAAATCAATGCGTGAGGAGGGGAGGGGGGGCAAGATTTGTAGTTTGCTATGAAGCCCGGTTTCATTTATTAATGCTATTGATAGATCGGCTTCTCTCTTTTGTCTTTGCTGCTCACAGGTCTGCTGTTAAACAAGGTGCTGCTGGTCAATGCAGTCTCTTTACCCCAACTGCTTTTCCCATTAGTTGTGCGACTGGCCTAATTCCAAACAGCTGTCGATTGATCTGGGTGTTATCTCTGTGCTATAATGCAACAGCACATCTGGGCCATGTATAGGTTTCTAAGTTGTTATTGATCGCCGAGGGTTTGTAGTAGAAACTCCTGCTCCTGGGCTTTCCGAACTGTCGGAACACGGCTTGTTATGAACAAATAGTCCCAGGAACTGAACAGTGGGACTAAATCAGAGATAAAGGGATGTTTTACGCGTATTTATTTTGACCACATCTGAAGATTTGTGGAGATTAGAAGGATAAATGATTTTAAAAAGCTATGAGAAGCAATGCAACTGTTCTTTGTAATTTACTGTTGCACCGTGTTGGGTGAATGGGTGTTGAAAAGACGACATGCAGAGGTGGAAAGGGGGATTTTTGACCAGCGTACCGATGATCCGTTGAGTGTTTTCCTCAAGAACACTATATATGTCATGATTCAGGCTATCCCACCGTTTGTAGCTATACCTGTGGAAAGTAATGCACTGTAATTCGTATACATCTCACAAAATCAATCTGTATTTAATCTACGTATCAGTGAACCAGGAAGTATAAAGAAAACACTGGACTTTCACCCATAAGACCGCTGTCTGTGTCCCGTGTGAAACCAAAAGTCTCAACTTCTGGAGTTATTTTAACCCAAAACCATCATCTTCTCCTAAACCTAACCAAGTTGTTTCCTGATGGAAGACGTCAAGAAGTTTATTTTGAAAAGACTGCATGGATGTAACGGACTGAAATCGACACATGTTGCTGGGCATTCGTAGGAGAACGATTGATAAATGAGGAATAACTTTTCGTAACATATCACGAAGACATGTTGCATGATTTTTGGTAATTATGGAATGAAAACTAAAACTAGACTTGCGTTTGACGTGCAGATAACATCCCTGAGTCCTTCGACGCCGCTTTAACAAGCCAACATTAAGTCCTCTTTGAGCAAACTCCGGTACGGTTTGTTTGGGCAGTTGTGAACACAGTAAAACAACCGAACCAAGACTGCTTGTGAGAGGTGAACCAAAACGCAGGCTGCCTGCGCAGCATTTGTTGAGATGGCAGACGACAGGTTAACATGAGTGGGAGAGGACGGACCTGGACTTCTGCAGAGGTCCGATGTTTGCTTGATGTTTGGGCCGAAGAGAACACACAGAATATGATTAATAACGTCGGCAAACGTTTATAAAGTCACAAACTGGAGAAGGGAGTTGCGTGCAGTCGATCAGTACTAAATCGAAGTGAAAAAAGATGAATTTGCTCCTTTGTACACCCCCCTCAGCTAATTCATTATTTGATGTGGTCTGTTTTGATTTGTGCACTGTGAAACCGAACCAGACTAAATAGAAAACTAACCAAAAATATAAATTTAACACAGATTCCGACGAACCAAAAAAGCGCCCTCAGAGGTTCCTGGAAAAAAGTTCCTGCGGTGAAAAAGGGCCACTAGTTAGCAGCTTGTCAAGAACATCCCCTCTGTCCCTCTGCCTCCTCATCTCCTTCTTGTTATCTCTGAACATTTTAGTTATGGTTGAGACAGACGCGACGGCGGCACAACTGAACACAGACACAAACCTCAGCACATACTGAGTGAGTGTGGATGAGAGTTAAAAGGGGAAGAAAGTGGAAAAGACACAGTGAGGCAGCAGAGACACGCTGAGCTGTGAGTCTATTACACACCATGCTGCTGTCCAAATAAAAGCCTTAATGGTACATCAGCACACTTTGACTAGAAGAGTATGAGCAGGTCTGACAGCACGGCGGAGCAGCACCTTGTCGTACACACTCCTAACGTACGTATCGTATTGTACACGCACACACACACGTATGCATGAAGCTCAGCAGTGAGTTCAGTAATTCTAATAACCTACAGAAACGATCCAAAGGTTAAAGTCTGAACATGAATCAGAATCTGAATCGATTTTTTTTCATCTGAATCGACAATGAAATGTAATTTTTCTTGCTGACATATTGGACACGTACAACCTTTAATCCACGTAACGGCCGGGAAAGGTCAGGACGGGGTTAATAGACTCCAGATGTAGCCAGAGGCCAAAAATAGCTGTAAAATGGTCATGGACATTTTTAAAAACCAGCTCTTGTGCGGGCAAAGAAAGCAACAACAGAGCCTCTGTTATTATTATTGGTCCACACGGTGAAACATCTCACATATGTCTGCCATAATTACATGTCTCCTTTATCTTTCATTTGATCTCATGTAGATTGAGAAGTGTATAATTATGCAAAGCTGCTGAAGCTCAATAAAGATGCCGATACAGCTAATTAGTGATAGTATCAGCCTCATCATTAACAATCTTAGTGTTGTGATAACCTTAGTGGGCAACTATGTGTTCACTGTATACTGTATGTTTTTGTGTTTAATTGAGTCCACTGGGAGTTCCAGTATGGCTCCACAACATATTCCCCCAATGATTGAGCTCCATGAGGCACCGGTGTCTAGCACTAATGGTCCGAATGCCCCTCCATCCCCACCCCCATCTCCACCCAACACAAACAAACGCTTCCTCTTGCTCTCTCTGTCACGTACACACTCTTGTCTATTCACATTTCTGTAGAGCCTTCCCATATTTGTGTGTTCATCCAGCCCAGCCTACCATATTCTGTAAGCTCTTTTCAGTGTGCAACCTTCTGCACAGATACTCTGTCATTGCTTTTCAAATTCACACCCAAAGTGCACTTGAGCTCCATTGCAAGCTGCTTAGTTCAGAAAAAAAGGGGTAAAGAAGGACACACATGTATTCAGGGCAATGAAAGCAACATGGCACATCAAAAACGAAAACAGCAAAAGCTTCTATTCAGCACCGGAGACGACGAGCTCGCAGAGGCGCCGAAACATTTCAGCACCAAGGACAGCGCTCGCAGTGAGTCATTAAAACGCATTCAGGTTTTACTGTAGAGATTAGGGAGGAATTACAGCGGCATTGGTCAACTGAAATCAGGTGGTACATCTCTTTGTGGATGTATTTATTTAATTTAAAAAAAATAAATAAATAGAAGCTGTAATGTGGCTGTAGAAGAGAAATAGTTTGAAAAGTGTGAGAATACAGAGGTCAGCTTCTGGAATAAAGAGGTACTGGTTGAATAGAAACTATTTTGAAGTTGCCAGCTTCTCTTTTGTCTACAGTTCTCATCACGGAGGCCCCTACCTCATGAATGCGGTGCCTAAAGGATCAGTTCACCTGATTTAAAAAGCCTTTTCTCGCTTAACTCTAGTGGTATCTAGCCATCCGGATCGTTTTGGTTTTAAGACATTTGTCTTTGACACTTCTGCCTTATTAATGGGCTTGATACTGTTCAGGGTGGGTGAGAGAATGCAGCAATTTGGGGTGAACTAACGATTTAACAAATCTGCATGTGAACTATCTCCAAGCAGTCCAGTTCAATTCAGTTCAGTTCGTTAAACATTAGAAAAGGTAGCTAGTACTTTTTTTAGTACCACCTCAGTCAAGGATCCGATTCTAGAAGGTGGAATTAAAACAGTGCAGACGACTGATTGGTCAGAGAGAATCTTCACTAAAGCGAAGACACGGGACATCCTGCCACAAACACGCCGTTTTTTAAATAGCCAACCTTCAATAGCGACTGCATTTTTTTTAATTCACTTGACCCAGATTTTAAAAAAAAAAGAAAAGAAATGGCAGCTCGCAAAAAAAGTGCAGACTTCCTCTGTGTGGTTGCCGATGAAATGGTTCAGCGAGTGTCTCGTTGAAAATTATATCACGATAGTTTCATGTGCCGTTGCTATGGTGATCAGCTGAGAATTTCGCCTACAATGAGGGGGTACTATCAGGGGAAGCAGTAGAAAACGAGATAGAGAAAAGGACCTGGTACCAGAAAGTGAGTCGAGTCGAACAGAGACGTAACATGCAGTCCACATGTGGACGCACATACATTCACAGTAGTGCAATGTAACAAAGTAATAGTACTTTTTTACAGTACTTTTTGGGAGTATCTGTACTTTAATTTTTTTCTGTCAACTTTCACTTTTACGCCACTACATCTCCTAAATAAAATGTGTACTTTTACTCTGATACATTTCTTCTAAGCATCTTCGTTACACGTTACTATTGCAAGCAAGCAGGTTTGGTGATTCAGTGGTTCCAGCTTGCACGTTACATCATTTGCATGATGGTAAACAAAGAGCTCTCAAAGCCGTAGTTAAGTTTCAATTCCTGCTCAAGTCCAGGCAGGCTGCAAGTCAGATCATGCTACATGCTACTACTAGGAAAGGAAAAACTGGATTTTGTTTTTTAAATCCTTTAAGTTGTGAAGACTTTGTTTTTCTTCAAGTGTAATGTAGCCTCCATTTTTAAGGTGGTGTACGTGTTAAGAGGATGGACTTTTATTTTTGCTTTCACTTTTACTTTCAATACTTAAGTACATTTAATATCAGAAAATGACTTTTGATATTTCAGTACAGAAAACACCAGATACTTTTACTGAAGTAATTGTAACAGGACTGGACGGAGGACAGGGAAAAGTAGTAGAAGTACAGTGGATAGTAGTGGAAGAACAGCAATCAATGACGGAGTCAGCTTAACGGTCAACAGGGTTTTTATTTACCCAAACTCATAATCTCACAAACACAACAGAAAATCTAGCTTCCTCAGGAGCCCTAACCCCGTAACCGGCAAACCAAAAGCTATCTTAGCCGGGCCGCTAGCCGGCTCACCCGCTCAACATATAACTAAGGTTCACCCTGGAGATCTAGTGTAGAAGAGACTGAGAGCTCCTCACTCACAGCATGTGCCACACCAAATGAGCTCTGCTGATTGTCCCTGAAGAGGAGATCAGCTCCAGGTGTGTGGCTTCCCCTCACACCTGCTCCCAAAACTCTCCAATGGGAGTGGGTACGGAGATGCCTTCCTTCCCCTAATAGGTGACTTTAACTTTTACTAAAGTCATTTTCTGTTTGGATATATGTACTTTTACTCAAGTTAGGCTTTCGGTTACTTCATCCATCATCCATGAACACACACCTGTCCATGAATTAGTTACAGGGGCACATAAGCAAACACACATGTTTTCATGGGAGTTTAAAAATAGGTGGCTCAATGCGAACACGTCAAAACACATCCTTCACATCCAGCTGGAAGACCGTAAAGGTAGCTCTGACCTCTCTTCTCCATTTTAAAGCCACTCTTCCTTCTCCCTCCATCTCCCTCTTACCCTGTTTGTATTTGTCTTCACCCCCCCCCTCCTCCTCCTCCTCCTCCTCTTCTCCTTATCCCTCCCTCTTGGTGGGATGGAATTTCAAACAGGAGCTGTGATCTCTTTCAATGACTTGAATGTTTGCTGCTTTTTTTCCGAAGACAAAGAGGGCCTTCATGTTAAGCGCTAACTCGGAGGAGGAATTTTCACAGTGCCATATACTGTACATCCCGGGGCTTTGGTTGCCTTTCTCTCTGGCTGTAATTACTGCATGCTCTTTGACCACAACAACCACTGCACCCTATGCAACTCCCCAGAGACTCTGTCAATCTCTTTAGTTACGGTCAACTCCTAGGAATGCAGCCATAAATCAGCAGTCGCCTCGGTGCTGTACAAACACAGGCGAGCACATATATTCATGCTGTTATATGGTTTCTTATTACTTTATTTTAAATTATACATAATTAAATGATAAAAACCTGCTTACAGTATTCATGCTGAATAATACATTGTAAATAAATGGTAACTTTGGTGTGTCTTTTGAGAGATATACGGTACCGTACATGGTGTTATGTTACCGACTGCTTGGTGTGGGATTCATGAATAAACTATTTTTATTTTTCACACTTGTCATGTGCTTCCCAGTGGGAGACAGAGGAGACAGATGTTTATTCTCATTAAAAATGTCTTAGCCTCTTGGGTAGAACAAATTTAGCCATGAGTCTATCATTCGGAACCGTTTGTTTATTAATTAATACAGTCGGAGTACTTAAAGTTAAGTTATCTTTGTTGCCTGGCAGTTGACATTTGAGACTGCAAAGTTTGTTCGAATCCAAATGTCCTTGCTCTCTCTCGGTGTGTAGGTGGTGTGTTGCATATAAAAATCTCTGGCTGGCTTTTGCATTTTTATAATTGCTGGATTTAAAAAAAACAAAAAACAAATAAAAGGCAACTGAGAACAGTCATCAGTGGAATGGGTTGAGTGTGTGCATGCATAGGAAAGTGTGGCATCGCGAGCTGAGATTTGAGACCATATACACTGAGTGAGAGGATGCCAATACTCTGATTGCACATCCATCGGAAGCGGTTGGGGGAAATGCTAATGGACCGTTAGCCTGCCCATTTAGATTAGCTGATAACAATGCTAAATCCAATGATAGCCAGACTGGTTGAGTGTGACTGCGGATAATGACACTGCTAATATCATGTCTGTTTAATGTCAGAAATGCTTCCATGCCTAATGGTATCTCCTCTAATATCCTGACATAGACAATCACTGGCTCTCATTCAAAATGCTCATACATCACTATTAATTCATGGGATCTGGAAACATGGACGTCATCGTTATATTACACTGCGCTGTGTATATGTATAACATATTCACACAGGGATTAGTTTTCAGTTTTACTTTATCTGTGCTCTACGGATATCGGACAGTAACTGACATATTCAGTGTGTTCTCTGTATGGGTTTTATGAATGATAGGGCAATTTGTAAGCCATTTTGCGTGCAATAAGAATGCCGTTCTTACTTTTGGCGTGTCATGCCTTGTACGCCATGTAGTCTGTACTGACTGCAATGTAAAAGCATCTGCGTAAATATGCCACGCTCAGAGCTAGAATAAAGCTCAGACATCGAATAAAAAGTGAAAGAGACTGCTGATGGAGGGAGGGGAGGTGGATGGGTCCAACAAACACAGGACTTTCAACGTTGTTGGTGTCCCAAAGTCTTGTTGAGTTATTTTGAAGGGACGTTTGTGACGTGTTTCCATTCTTATGTTACTTAATTTACATACTTAATTCAAGCCCAACCATGATGTTTTTCTTAAACTTAACTAAGTGCTTTTGTTTCCTAAACATAACCACGACTGTTTCACGGTAACAACGTGGCATTAAATGATGGCGAAAAGCCTAAAATGTAGATGACACACAGATTGTCCTTAAAATGTCACAATATTCATTCACCTTCCCATGAGATCCAGTTGATCGGTTTACTTACACAGATTATTTCATACATCCAGTTGAAATATTAGTAAATAAATAAATAAATGTCAACATAATGTTCAGCAAATTCAAACACTAAATCCATCAGAATTCTCCTCTAATTCTATTTTATCAATTTTTATATTCATCACCTGACAGTATGTATGGACAGATGTTTATGCTATGATTTTTTCAGTGTTTTTCACATTTAATATTTTCATATATATTATTAATATTCATACCATCTGCCCAGTTTTACAGACAGTCACACAGTACACTAGTCATTTCCCATAAGAAATACTCAACTCGTGAGCTTTTAATATCTGTGTTAAACAAAATAGCTCATGGATTCAGTCCTAATGTCTTCATTTCTGTTTAAAAAAAGAAGCTATGAGAAAGAAGGTGGTAGAGAAACCATAAAGTGAACGCTGAAATAACACAGCAAATTAATTGCATATGTTTTCAAATCACACATAGGTGGAAGAAGTAATTTAACTAAAATTACCAATATCAAATTACAGTATGTAAGGCTGATGTTATGAACTACTAATTCCTTCCCGTTATACTGTATATGCTGCCAGCAGGCTATAGATGTGGGCTGAACGGTGACGTCCTGCGGCTGTTTACAAAATTTCACTTCCAGTCCCTTGTTCCGTTTTGGATGAATTCCATCCAGGCCCATTTTCAGGTTCACCAAACAATCACAGCCTGTTTTCTTAACGGTTCGACAGCTCTGCTTCCACCAGTTTTCTGGTACACTGAGCAATTTTCTTTTCCTTCCACATATGTTTCAGCCTCAATTGCTGCACATTCCCAAAAGCTGAATGGATGATTTGCCAAGAAAACATGTAAAAGGGACATGTACAGTACAGTAGTCGTTGTGAGCCAAAAAAAAAAAAGAATATCACTGTACATTATGTCGAGGTCGTGTTGCTCTGGCTCTATCTGTTTGGCGTGGAGAGGAGGTCGTGTTGCTCTGGCTGTATCTGTTTGGCGTGGAGAGGAGGTCGTGTTGCTCTGGCTCTATCTGTTTGGCGTGGAGAGGAGGTTGTGTTGCTCTGGCTCTACCTATCTGGTGTGGAGAGGAGGTCATGTTGCTCTGGCTCTACCTATCTGGTGTGGAGAGGAGGTCATGTTGCTCTGGCTCTACCTATCTGGCGTGGAGAGAAGGTTGTGTTGCCATGGCTCTACCTATCTGGCGTGGTGAGGAGGTTGTGTTGCTCTGGCTCTACCTATCTGGCATGGAGAGGAGGTTGTGTTGCTCTGGCTCTACCTATCTGGCGTGGAGAGGAAGTCATGTTGCTCTGGCTCTATCTGTTTGGCGTGGAGAGGAGGTTGTGTTGCTCTGGCTCTACCTGTTTGGCTTGGAGAGGAGGTCGTGTTGCTCTGGCTCTACCTATCTGGCGTGGAGAAGAGGTCGTGTGGCTCTGGCTCTACCTATCTGGCATGGAGAGGATGTCGTATTGCTCTGGCTGTATCTGTTTGGCGTGGAGAGGAGGTCGTGTTGCTCTGACTCTACCTATCTGGCGTGGAGAGGAGGTTGTGTTGCTCTGCCTCTACCTGTTTGGCGTGGAGAGGAGGTCATGTTGTTCTGGCTCTATCTGTTTGGCGACGCCTGGAAGCTGCTTTTCATCCTCCTGGATCCACCTTCTCACATAAGTTCACATTATACATGTACATGTCTATGTTGTATTTTCATTATGCTGTTACTTTGTACACACGGCATCTATTGCACGTCTGTCCATCCTGGAAGGGAGATCCCTCCTCTGTTGCTCTTCCTGAGGTTTCTAAAAATGTTTCCCTGTTAAAAGGGTTTTTTTGATTAAGTTCTTCCTTATCTGATGAGAGAGTCGTACTGTAAAGGACAGAGGGTGTCGTATCCTGTACAGATTGTAAAGCCCCCCGAGGCAAATTTGTGATTCGTGATTTTGGGCTTTACAAATAAGCTTGACTTGACCTGACTAGTAGTATCAGTAGTAGTTCTAGTAGTATTCTTAGTGCTGTAACAATGTAAAGTAATATACAACTTTGCCAAGACCAAACTTTGATTTGCAGCAAAGCCATTCCACAGAGAGAGAACTAATTGCTGTCAGAGAAGGAGAGTAGGAGTGAAAGATGGTGAGAAGAAAAAAAAAAGCAAGGCTATCTACTACCAGCCATTAAACCATGCCCCGTCATGATGAGAGGCACCAGCTCACAGCCATGCAGCCATCTAATTTGATGATGAAATGGATGAGTCACACCACCTGATGGGGTCCGGAGCCAACTACTGGCTGACGTTCCGCTGTGAGGGTTGAATGGAGGACAGACGAACTGAGCAGTTATCTACCGTCAGCCGGCATCATGACACATTTCAGCAGGGCTGGTACTGCGAAGCAACTAGAGTTCACTCAGTGCAGCTAGATTCACTTCAAACTGATGACTGTGACAAACCACATATTGGTTTAATTCACTCAAAGTGTTTATGTGCTTTCCAGTAAAATGATTTCCCCAATGTTATAAGTTAGCTAAATCTCGCGTTACTACTCGTCTTCTATCATTCATTTCGATTTTTGAGTTTTCATTTTTTAATTCAAATTCTGAGTATGAGCAAAAATGCAGGTAGAGCTGCAGGTTTATACCCAACGGGCACGGCTAACATATTCACCACACATTTGGAGAGCCATAATTTCTGACTTCATTTTCTAAACGTCAGCGTGACCTTCTCATCCCTGTCACGTCGTTCTGCTTCCTGTCACGTCTGAATGATACAGTGCGGCGTCGCTCAAGTACAAATTTATATGTTTTAAATACCATTTTGTTTTCCTGCACACTGGAAAAAATATATGGAACACTTCCAGGGAAGTGTTGGCTGACGTGTGAAGAAGCTCTCCAAAGAGAATGGAGCAAATGTCACCTATTTACTATTTAAGAACACTGTCAATTCATTCAGAGAGAAGATGAATGTGGAAGGTATGACACGCTCACAGCAGGGTGAGGTTTAGATGAGAAGGTATCTTGCACAGTAGTAGGCAGGTGTGC